>NW_012107219.1:1580625-1604719 GCF_000951045.1 Mandrillus leucophaeus
AAAATAAAAATAAAAATAAAAAATAAAAATAAATAGGAGGAAACATTTGGCCAAAGGGGCAGTATGACTTGCCCTGAGACTCACGGAGTTAAAACCAATTGGTCAACTAGACCCATGTCAGGAGTATCTGCACTTCTCCCCCAGGGGGGTCTCAGCCTGCTTCTGCTCTTTCATGCTGCCTCCCCCACTTCCCCCAGGCTTCCTGGAACAACTGCGTGCCTGCAGAGATAGACCCCTGCCTTCTTGCTGCAACTCCACAGAGTGATCTAATAATAAGGATCCAAGCATAATCATAATAATGAATAATAAGGTCTAAAGCAGACCCCACAGGGGGATCCAATAATAAGGATCATGAATATTTACTGAGCACGCAACTGTGACCAGCACCATGCTAGGCAACTGTATGTACATATACTTGTATGACATCATTTATTTTTCCTCCAGACTCTGCCTATGAGTTAGGTAGTAATAGACTCTGAGCCTACCCATCAATGGACCACTAAGATCCCAAAGATACAGCTACAGAATAAACAGGATAAAGGGGAAAAAGGTCTCCTACTGTTAGATCAATGGTCATAAAGAAGGAGCATTTGAAGCCACTTTGCTCCTCCACCATTTCTGGTGCCCTCACCTTCCTGTCTTCCAAGAGGCTATCAATGCCCTCTAGATCCTAGCGCCCTCTAGGCCCTGAGGGTCCCTGAGGTCCTCCTCCTCTAAGGGGAAAGAAGTGGAGTGCCTGAGCACTGCAGATCGGACTGGACTGTGTGCACCACATCACGGGGGAGCCTGCCACATATCTTCAGATTGGTGGTTAATGCACAAAATCCTCCAGAATCTAGGTCCTAATTCCTTAATCTGCCCCTCTCCATATATACCCACTGTTCCAGGCATATGGAACTATTTTATATGCTCCCACAGTCAGGCAACGTTAGTCCCAATTTTATTCCTCAGAAAATGAGGAGTGGTTATGTGTTTACTCATAACACACAAAAACATTTTCCCTTTTGAAAAATATTTTGATTGTGAGTATCACTCTTAGGAAAAAGCACATGGGTCCACACTGACCAAATTAGTGTAAGCTTGAGATGCTTACAGAGGGCACCTCACCTGCTTGAATAAGGGGAAACCATGAAGCAATGAAATGTAATATAGATAACAGTAATTATTCCTGGAGCCTCAAATTTTCATATCTTGCACGTTATTGTAAGCAAGCCTCTCACATACAATTTTAGAAGCAATACACTCTGTGTTTATGTTGTTGAGATCCCAAAGGTGCAAGCATAGAAAGAAAGAAATAAAAAGGGGGAAAAAAGGTCTCCTACTGTTTGGAGAATGGTTTCTGGGGCTAGAATAAAACTTTCAGTAATAGCAGCGTGTGTGCATTCCAGAAGTGTTGAATCTTTAAAGACTCAGGTGGAATGCATGGTAATAAGCTTCGGAGAAGTGCCAGCTGACTTAGACGGTGGCTCAAGGGATGATGACAGAAGACACTAGGAACTTTAAAAAATTGTTTTCATAGACATATGCAAGTGCAAAATAAGTAATATAATTTTACAATAACACTTTTATTAATATTTTGAATATGCACATCAAATGAAAGCCCAAAATGTACATATTCTCAAGTCAGTCATTGACCGTTTCACCCACATTTTTAAAAGTTGATGCATCTGAGTTAGTCAAATAATTTTCACTGGATATGGGCATACTTAGAGCTCATGGTCTTCTCTGAACACATTCTGCCTCAGGCCTCAGTGTCTTGCCCTGTTAATTCCCCTGCCAATGACTCCTCCTTCAACTTCTTCCCCTGCTAATGGCTAATGCACTTTATTTTATTTTTATTTATTTATTTATTTTTGAAATGGAGTCTCCCCTGTCGCCCATGTTGGAATGCAACGGCATGATCTCAGCTCACTGCAACCTCCATCTCCTGAGTTCAAATGATTCTCCTGCCTCAGCCTCCCAAGTAGCTGGGATTACAGCTGCATACCACCATGCCCAGCTAATTGGTTGTATCTTTAGTAGAGACAGGGTTTCACCATGTTGGCCAGGCTGGTCTTGAACTCCTAACCTTGTGATCCACCCACCTCAGCCTCCCGAAGTGCTGGGATTACAGGTGTAAGGCACCCCGCACCTGGCCCTACATGCACTTTAAAACCGGGACAAACATCTCCTCCTTCAAGAAGCCATGATAACGAAACCAAGCTGGGTTAGCGAGCCCCCTCGGAGCCCACACGTGCCCTGAGCTACCCTCTCTCCTAGCACTCGTCTACTTTTTGTCTGTTTACATATCTGTTTTCCCGGCTGAACTGTGAGCCACTGGAGGTCCTGAAACACAGGACATGCACTGCTGTCATCCCATAGCCCACCTTAAAATCTGACACATGTGGTAAGAAACTCAGTAGACATGCAGTGAATAAAGTAATGAATGCATTGGTAATTGATTGGTAATTGATGCGTAAATGAATGAATGATTCAATGTAGAAGGTATTTTAGGAAATTTCCCTGTCCACTCAGGAAGTTTCTCATAAGAACACTTCCCCATGAAAAAAGTCATATTTTCTGAATTGTGGGTGCAACCGAATTGAGGAAGAGACTGGTTGGTATTTAGCAAGCATTTCTCTTTTCCTCCTGTGTGCCTCGGCAGACAACATGCCCCAGTCTCCCCTGTGTGACTGTCATTGGGTGTTGGTAGAAATGAATTAGCAATCTCCAGGCCTGGCCCATAAAATCTTCCCACAGGGTTCCCCACTCTCTTTATTATTGTTGCACTCCAAGAATTCAGTAGAAGATTCTGAAACTTTAGAGGATGGAAGAGTCATGGGATTCGAATGTGACCACCGAATGGCTATGCGGGTCAGAACTTCCTGCAGCAAGACTCCCATAGACCTAGTGTCCATGAGATATGAACTTTTACTGTGTTAAGCCTCTGAAATTTTGGAATCATCTGGTACTACAATAAGACTCATAATTCAAGAACTGCTTAGACCTATTGCTCTGCCGATCGAAAGTCAGTGTCTCCTGCCACTTCAATTAATGGTAAGTATTTATTAAGTACTGATTATATGGCAACTACTTCAATATAACAGTTAAGAGTGATAGAACCAGCCAGGTGCACCGGTTCTATCCTCTCTCACACCTGTAATCCCAGCACTTTGGGAGTCCGAGGCAGGTATCACGAGGTCAGGAGTTCAAGAACAGCCTGGCCAACATAGTAAAACCCATCTTTACTAAAAATATACAAAACAAAATTAGCCGGGTATGGTAGTGCGTGCCTGTAGTCCCAGCTACTCGGGAGGCTGAGACAGGAGAATCACTTGAACCCGGGAGGTGGAGGTTGCAGTGAGCTGAGATCACACCACTGCACTCAAGCTTGGGTAACAGAGTGAGACTTTGTAAAAAATTAAAAATTAAAAATTAAAAAATTAAAAAAAAAACAGTCCTAGAACCTTTAGTCAAATGGAATGCAATGAGCTGGGAAACATGGAAGTGGACTGAAGTGACCGGAGATGTTTATAATTAATTTTCCCATGTTCTCTTTCTAAGGGCAACTCATGGCACCCACGGTTTTCTTGGACAAGCACTCACCTTGATTCCTAGGGGTCCAGGGAGTCCAGGTGATCCACGGAGTCCCTGGGGAAATAAATAATACAAGGACAATCATGGAGCTGAGGGTGAACACTGACTCATCCACCCCGTGCCAGGCTGACTGCATCCTCTGCTGGGGACCCAGAGATGGGTGAGACTCTCCCTAGGACCTGACTTGCACGAAAGAAACAGAATCCGGTTTTGAGCCCCAAGGCCCTGGATATGAATTCCGACTCTGCCTCCTACTGCCTCTGTGTGGCCTTCTGGAAATCTCTTAGCCTCTCTGTTTGCTTTCCCGTTGAAGAGCCTTATTGTATAGACTTGAAGCAAGTAAGGGGCAAGGCCTCGTTTCAAAGCAGGCTTTGAAACCTTCACTTCAGGCTGAAGGGCTTTGGCACTCACAGCCACAATGAAAACCACGATTCTAGGAAGTCTTGGCTGAAAGCACCAGAGCAGACCAGAAGTCCTTCTCTATGCATACACTTGTCCTGAGCTGTGGGGATGTGCTTACCTGACTGTCTCTCCACGAGACGGGAGCATCTCCAGGGTGCAGACTGTCTCATCCATCTCTGTGTCCCCAGCACTGGCCCAGGCTGGCATTTGGCCAGTGGTCCATGAGGATGTGCTGCCCTAGCCTAAATCACATTAGAGCAGACTGTTGGACCCACACACCACCCCTTTCCCCACCAGGCCCCTTTCATTGGCCACGGTTCAGTTTCTGTAAAGTTTGGCAGTTAGATGTTTTTCCTTTTCCTTCTCTAATTTTCACCTGGTTTCTACAGGCACAGGGACTCCCGACCTTCCACTTACCGGCTCTCCATCCTTCCCTTTTCCGGGTGGCCCAGGGAGCCCAGGAACACCAGGATCTCCCCTGGGACCAACTGGCCCTGGGCTGCCTTCTTCCCCCGCTGAGCCCTGGAAAGAAAAGTAGACATTTCCCAGGGTCAATTACACTCAGCACGAAGCTTTTCCATGGGGAAGCAGCCTGAGTAGGTTTGTAGGTTTCCTGGGACTGCCCTTATGATTTTAGAAGGCCCATGCTTTCTGGGACACAGAAAGATGGACTGTGTAATGCATATTATAAGTTATATCGTGTCCCCCAAAATTCATGTCTTGAAGTCCTAACACCTACTACTTCAATGCACAGATGTGATTAAAGTTAGGATGAGGTCATACTGGAGTGTGACCCTCCAATGGGCCTAATCCAATCTGAGTAGTGTCCTTTAAAGAAAGAGGCATTTGGTCACACATGCATAGAGGCAAGACAACACAAATACACAGGGACAAGACACCACCAAGGAGCCAAGGAGAGAGGTCTGGAACAGATGTTTCCTTCACAGCCCTCAGAAGGAGCCAGCCTGCCAACAGCTTGACTGAGGACTTCTTGCCTCCAAAACTGGGAGAAAGTACATTTTGGCTGTTTAGGCCACCCAGTTCATGATACTTTGTTACTGCGGCCTTAGTCAATCGATTCAATAAAAAGCATGGAAAATGAAAGGACGTTAATGAGGACCTCCCACCCAGTGCGGGCAAATCTACTTCCGGTGCATCTCTAACAGATCGGCCCTCATTTATGCTTGAACTCCTCTGGGAGCGGAGACCTCACTACTGCTCCACACTGGGCATTCCTTTGTCAGGCAGTTCTGTTACGTAACATTTCTTTACACTCAGCCTTCTCTGAAATCTTCCCAACACTGGACACTCAGTCTGTTCCCTGAACCCTGCAGACACAATCCAATCCCTCTTACAGTTAGGTTTTCAACTATAAGAACAGAGCTTAAAGCTACAACGGAGAGAGCAAGGGAGAGAGAGCATGAGAGTGCTAGCATGGGCACCGGGGTCTGTTCAGGGACTTGGGCTTTAAGCTTGCTCCAGGCCAGTGTTCATCTTCTCTGACCACAGAGCTCTGAGCAGTCCTTGTGGCGGCCCTGGCTGTGGAACACTAGGTTGAGCCCCGCGAACCAGATGGATTCCTTTCCCCAGACGGGGCTGCCCTGGGTGGAAGCTGCAATCGCAATGTTTCCAGACATTCTCAGATGGAGCAGGGGTAAGGTAAGATGAGCCAAGGATGGGCAAAGCAAGGATGGAGAGGGCCTCTCTCCGAGCCTGGAGCAGGATCAGCTTCCCCTAGCCCCAGGACAGACCCTGCACATGGTGTGAGAGGGAAAAAGCATGCTGCGATGTCCGGGATTTTTACCACTTTGCAGAGCCCTGGAGGTTCCTTTCCAAGTTAAGTCCCAGGCCCGGCCCTCAGCCTGGGCTTCTGCTCAGCCAAGGGAAGGCATTTGGCTCCCTCTAGAGGCTCAATATGGCAATAGCCCACTGATTTCTGGTTTCTGAACATGCCTAAGATGCCTAACATCTTGGACGTCCCCTTCCAGATTACCAATGTCCTACTTACAATGTGCCATCCTTCAGACATGGTATAATTAAGGAATACCAGATGAATCCAGACGTTTTTCCTTTGCTTAATCTAGGCAGTCTGAAATGGTATTATTTTTTTCAAAAAATGAATGTTTGCACCTGGATTACATATTGATTGTTGTTGTTGTTGTTGTTGTTTGCACCTGGATTACATATTGATTGATTGTTGTTGTTGTTGTTATTATTATTATTATTTGAGATGGAGTCTCACTCTGTCATCCAGACTGGAGTGCAGTGGTGTGATCTCAGCTCAAGGCGATTCTCGTGCCTCAGCTTCCCAAGTAGCTGGATTACAGGCATGTGCCACCATACCCAACTAATTTTTATATTTTTAGTAGAGATGGGGTTTCACCATGTCGGCCAGGCTAGTCATGAACTCCTGACCTCAAGTGACCTGCCCACCTTGGCCTCTTAGTCCTGGGATTACAGGCGTGACCACCACACGTGGCCCATAGGGTTATTATTAAGCCTACGATCAACACTCCAAAAACTCAAGATATTTTTCATGGATGTGTTGATCATTTTTCTCTGCACTAAGCTCTTTTTTTCTGGGAGACATGTAGCTTAAAATTGAACCTTCCTGCCAAAAGGCAAATGACATCTCCTCTTGTTAAATTATGCAAAAACATAAAAACTGAAGTGATTCTTTAAGAGGTACCAAGTAGAGTGAACTTGAACTTGAAATAATTCATGTTAAGAAGTTTGGCCATGTGTGTGCTAGGAGGGACCTCTGTGGACAATCCATGCCCCAATGTTGTCTCTTCCTGTCCATGGATATAAGCGTGATCTGCTCACGCAGGGAAGGCAGGATACAACCACATGTCACCTGTTATCTGCTGAGCCCTCCGCACACGCCTCCCCAATTCCTCAGCTAATCCTCACAACCTATGATCAATGTGACATCATCCTCAATTTACAGAAGAGAAAATGCAGGTGCAAAGAGGGTGCCCTTTATTCAGATCAGGGTTTCTCAACCTTGGCACTACTGACCTTCAGGGAGGATCGTTCTTATTAGGGAAATGTCTTATGCGCTGTGAGGTTTTTACCAGGCTTTCTGGTCTCTACCCACTAATGCCAGGAGCAGTTACTCCCCTTAGTGGTGACAACAAAAAATATCTCCCTGGGTAAAAAGCCTCCGCTGAGAATCACCTTTGTCACCCTAGCTTATATCAATGTAACTAGGGCAAGGGAGCTGGCATTTGACTCAGGTCCAAAGCCCTGAATCATTCAAATGAGTGCGTCTGATTTCCTGAGCACTGGCTCAGTGTCACCAATTAACCTCAGAGTCATTTCCTAAGGTGCTACGTCACAGAAATGCAAAATGGAACTTAAAAGGGTATAGATCCTCCTCCTCAGCCTCCGGGTCTTTTTTGTTTTTGTTTTTGTTTTTTTAATTGGGGTGGGAACATGTGTCTCTCTTCTTAATAATTAAAATCTCAGGCTGGGTTCAACGGCTCACACCTGTAACCCGGGCACTTTGGGAGGCCAAGGCTGGTGGATCACTTGAGTCCAGGAGTTTGAGACCAGCCTGGGCAACACAGTGAAACCCTGTCTCTACAAAAACTTCAAAAACTAGCCAGGCGTGGTGGTGCACACCTGTAATCCCAGCTGCTCAGAAGACTGAGGCATGAGAATTGCTTGAACCCCAGAGGCAGAGGTTGTAGTGAGTGGAAATCACATCATTGCACTCCAGCCTCAGTGGCAGAGTGAGACCCTGTCTCAAGAAAAAAAAAAAATCTCATAGCTTGGGAAGGTTTACATGTGTGAGCATAGATGTAGAATGGATAAGTTGGTGCACTGAGTTGAGAGAGAACAGGATTTGGAGTCAGACAGACCTAGCCCTGTAGCTCATTTGCTATGAGACACAGGGCAAAATAATTAACTTCTCAGAGCCTCAGTCTCCACATCTGTCGAATGGGCACTTGTCTGATTCTCAGGTCTGTTGTGAGAAATAAATGAGCCAATGGGATGGCACGGTCTTCCTCTCCCTTCTACTTGGTAAACCCCTTCTGACTGCAGCGTGAGCTGCTCCTTCAGTGCCTGTAACAAGTTGAGGATATTCGCTTGTGTGCCGAGAGATCGCATTAGTCTTACCTTCTCACCACGCTCCCCATCTTTCCCAGGGGGGCCTCTGAGGCCAGGAGCACCCTGTGGAAAGGAAGGTTATAGATGTGGTGAATTTAAAGATGACTGGTCACTCTTGGTGGCTCGTGACCCCCAGGGAAGAATCATCAGGTCCCCCTGAAGTTAATGACTATAGCTCCCACCCAATCCCATCCCTTATTTAAATTCCCCAAAGCTCCATCTCCTCCCTGCCCGTGATTGCTGCTCTCCCAGGGGGCCTGGCCTTATAACCGTACACATCAGAGCTCTTAACAGCAGGCATGGTCTGGTGGAAGCTTTGCCACCTGCTCTGGGCTGTGAACTCTCAGAAGGCACAGCCTGGCACAGTGAACACTCTGGGAGGATGAGGATGGCCTTAAGAACCCAGCCTTAGCATTGTGGCATCTGCTCCAACAGTGTCTTTGGAGTCCCCCAAAGGTTGACTTTGAGACATGGTTTAAGTGCAAGTGTCCCATGGATGCAACAGTAGGGAAACAGAAGTAGAAAGTGAGAACACCCATGCCTGTAATCCCAGCACTCTGGGAGGCCAAGGCGGATGGATCACTTGAGGTCAGGATGTCAAGACCAGGATTTCACCAACATAGTGAAACCCCATCTCCACTAAAATACAAAAATTAGCTGGGCATGCTGGCATGCCCCTGTAATCCCAGCTACTTGGGAGGCTGAGGCAGGAGAATCACTCGAGCCTGGGAGGCGGAGGTTGTAGTGAGCCGAGATCATGCCACTGCACCCCAGCCTGGGCGACAAAGCAAAACTCCACCTCAAAAAATAAATAAATAAAAATAAAAATAAATACAGCAAGGGAGAACAGGCAGCAAGAATACACTTGCTGGCCACTGGAGCTGTCCTGCTGTGACTCTGGGATCCTGCGCAGGATATACCCTCAGAGTGACGACAGCTGAGGACAAGCAATCCGAGCTATTCTGCTGGTGCTGCTGCTGGCCACACATCACATGGCGTGATCACATGCACTCTAGAGGCCAGAGAAGATCCCCAGCCAGAAGAACGCAGGCTGGGCTGCCGGAAGCTTCTATGTAAAAGAGTAACATTCCTCCAGCAGGGTTGCTGTGTGGATTAAATAACGAACACATGTAATATGCTTAGAAGGATGTCTGGCATGTATAAAGGCTCAGTCCTCTAAGCTACTATGCTTATTACCTATAAAGGTTTGATGAAGAAACAGGACTGACCTAAATCTATTGTGTGCGGGGGGAAATGTTGCCCTTGACTAGATGTCATGGAGTGTTTTGTTGAACAATGTTCAAGTCTAAATTGGTGTTTATGGTGAATCTTAAAGCTGGTCCTTTAGCGGACACCTTGGGCCTCGACACGGAAAAGGCAGAATCTCATCAGGCCAAAAAAGATGCAACCCTAAAGGTGAAGCAACCAAGCTATTGTCTCCGTTTTGCAGATAAACTAGCAGAGACCTCAAGGAGTAGCTTGCCAAGATTGTCAAGTCAATTAATAGAAGAGCTAGGATTCGAATCCAGGTCTCCCAACAGCCGTCAAGGGACCTTTGACTTCTTTAGGTTCATTTTGTTTCTTCTGAAACAAACTAGGGTGTTGATTCCAACAACAGTGAAATGTGAAGACTTTCTGCAGATGCCAACAGCTGCATTTACCCTCTAGATAGCTGGCGAGTTGCCTAGGGCTCAGGTGTGTGAACTCTCTGGGTGGTCTATATTAGGACAGCCGTGTCTCCATCTGGACAATGGGAGTAAGGATGCCTACACCTCTGGCTTTTGGGGAGGATACATTAACTAGCTTGGTGGCTGGGCAGTGCATATGCACAGCCAGCGCTGGTATCCACGCCCTCTCCCCATTACTCACCACACTTCCTGGAGGGCCACTGGGACCAGGGGGACCGACATGTCCAGGAGCACCCTGTTCAGAGACAGAAGTTTGGAAAGGCCAAACGCATTGGTTATAAGTAGTTGCTCCAACTCTCTCTGCAAACCTGTCTCATACTCAATTCACCACGATGTGCTGGAACTGCTGCTGACCTGACAGCCCCTGCAGACGTGAACCTTCTCCCTAGAGGGCCGCGGTGTCCCAAGCACCAAGCCTCAGGTGAGTGGGCTTCTGGCACAGAGGTGAGAGGCAGGAGGGCAGGAGGACTCTGGAAGTTCCTTAGAGCTAAGGGACAGGGGTGTGGAGGAGCCTGGGGGTGGGCAGAGAGAAGGGCTGGGCCCTAACCACAAAAGAGGATCTCAGGTGAGGTTTGGCCTTATCCTAAGTGCCCGAGGTAAAGGAAACATTGAAAATGAAACAGTTCAGATCTCAGTGGCATATGTATGTGTGTGTGTGTGTGCGTGTGTGTGCGCGCGCATGTTCGTGGAGATGTGTGTGCACGCATGCACGTGTGCATGTTTGTAGAGATGTGCGTATGTGCGCACGTGTGCGTGTGCATGTTTGTGGAGGTGTGTGTGCTTGTGCGTGTGTGCATGTTTGTGAAGGTGTGTGTGTGCGTGTGGGTGTGTATGTTTGTGGAGGTGTGTGTGTGCACGTACGCATGTTCGTGGAGGTGTGTGCGTACGTGAATGTTTGTGGAAGTGTATGTATGCGCATGTGTGAATGTGGAGGTGTATGTGTGCATGTGCACGTGTGCATGTTCATGGAGGTGTGTGCATGTGTGCATGTTTGTGGAGGGGTTTGTGTGCATGCGCATGTGCATGTTCACGGAGGTTGTGTGTGTGCATGCATGTGTGCACGTTCATGGAGGTGTATGTGTGTGCATGGGTGTGTGCATGCTTGTGGAGGTGTGTGTGCATGTGCGTGTGTGCATGTTTGTGGAGGTGTGTGCGTGTGCACATGCATATGTTTGTGGAGGGGTGTATGTGCATGCGCATGTGCATGTTCATGGAGGTTGTGTGTGCATGCATGTGCGCACGTTCATGGAGGTGTGTGTATGTGTGCACATGGGTGTGTGCATGTTTGTGGAGGTGTGTGTGCATGTTTGTGGAGGTGTGTGCATGTGCGCGTGTGTATGTTTGTGGAGGGGTGTGTCTGTGCATGCGCATGTGCAAGTTCATGGAGGTTGTGTGTGTGCGCATGCATGTGTGCATGTTCGTGGAGGTGTATGTGTGTGCATGGGTGTGTGCATGTTTGTGGAGGGGTGTGTGTGCATGTGTGCATGTTTGTGGAGGTGTGTGTGCGTGTGCATGAGTGCATGTTTGTGGAGGTGTGTGTGCGTGTGCATGTGTGCATGTTTGTGGAGGTTTGTGTATGTGTGTGCGTGCATGTGTGCATGTTTGTGGAGGTGTATGTGTGCACGTGTGTGTGAGTTTGTGGAGGTGTATGTGTGCGCATGTGTGTGTGCATGTTTGTGGAGGTGTATGTGTGCACGTATGTCTGTGTTTGTGGAGGTTTGTGTATGTGTGCACATGCGTGTGTGCATGTTTGTGGAGGTGTATGTGTGCACGTGTTTGTGGAGGTGTATGTGTGCGCATGTGTGTGTGCATGTTTGTGGGGGTGTGTGTGTTGGCTTCGACTGGAAAATCAGGTAAGAAGTGGGTTTGAACTAGAACTTGATGGCTGGGCAATGATCCATGAAAGGAGATGTGGGTGAGGACATCCAGGTGGATCAACATTATGGGCATGGGGAAGCAGGGAGTTCTCATGGCCCTGGAGGCTGCCCATGTTTCTTCCAGGCCTTGTTCCCCACTGTCCCTGGGTTTTGCACGTCTCCAGGGTCAGGACTCATGGAGAACACTCCCAGCATCCTCCTTGCCTACACTCCACTTCCATTCCCCTCCAGGCCAGGCTGGAACCAGGGCTGTCTTCACGAGCAGGGAGGAGCTGCCATCTGTTCCCGCTGTGGCATCCACACTTGTCACTACCTTGGCACACTCAGTTCTGATCCAGCCATATGCATGGTGGCCTGGTCATATCAGCACCCTCTAGCTGGTACAGAGCCACCCAGCGGCGGTGCTAGCAGCAGACTGGACGTGTGCTGCAGCTGCTCCTCTTGCCAGCACCGCTCCACAGAGACCCGGGGATGAGTCCGCCCATCCTGCCTCCCACCAGCTCCACAGTCCAGCCTGAGATCTCTGGCTCTGCACCATGAGACAGAACCCGAATCACCTCCAGGAACAAGTGCCAGCCCCCACAGGGATCAAATACACCCTGGATCTGGCCCCAAGGATGGGTGAGCCAGGAGCAGCCGAAGAGTGTGCTTACGTGCTTATGCAAAGGTGTCCGTGTATTTTCCTGGCTGCATCTGTGTGTTTGGGGTTGTGTGTGTGTACATGTGCACACGTGTATTATAGGATGTGTATTCTCTGGTTTGTAGAGTATGTGTACGTGGTTGTGCATGTAAGCACACTTACCAGAGTAACAACCTCACCTGCGAGTGGTGGTGTGTGTGTGTCTCATCCACATGTGCGTAGAAAGAGATTTCTTTCATTCGCTGAGCATGTGGACAAAGCCAAGAAATGCTACGAAGGTGGTGGAGGCCAGAACCTCTCTCCGTGCTGACTCCAGCCAACCACTCGAGTGTGGGTGGACCTTTTGGGCCACGTCCGCCTAGCTAGCCCAGAGCTGTAAGCCACAGAGCAGACACTGGGTGGGGCCTCCCTCCGGGGGTCCCCCACAAGGCAGGCGGATCATAGGGACTCACAGGGTTTCCAGCTGCTCCAGGAGCCCCACGTGCACCTTCCTGTCCCTTAGCACCCTGCACAGGAAATAAAAGAGGGGCGGGGGTAAGAGACCCTCAGTGATGCTGTCTTCCCACACGCCAGGGAGGTCTCGGGATACCGTGCTCATCAGAAGCATGATTCCAAACTGAAGGGGCCAGGAGCACTGTCTAAACGGTGAAGAAAACCACTAATTCCTGGCCCTTTGTTGGAGCTGGGTGTATCGCGATTTCATTCCTTCCTCACCGCCGACCCAGGGTATAGAGGTCAGCACCAACCCTTCGTAGAAATGTAGCTCAGAGGGGCTCACACAGCCACGCAGGGTCCCCAGTCACCCCAGCAGGGTCTCCCACCATAGCACAGAGTCTCCCAGAGAACCAAGATCCAGTGCAGAGGCTAACACCGAGCAAAATGACAAAATCAAAGCACTAACATGCACCAGGTGTCATCTAAACCAGCACTGCCACTCCATGGCTGGGATCCATTTCCTGTTCTGCAAATCCTCTGGGAACCAAGGTGCCCGCTGTATGCAGAGGCCCTTGCTCTCCAGATCCCACTGAGCAGGAGAAGGGAGAGCACGGCAGAAACCTGGAGCTCGCCTACACCAACCCTTCAGTGACAGAGTAGGCACATCCAGGGGTACAGAGGTGGGGCCTGGCCCCATGGCTGTGTCTGGGGCATTTAGTGAGGGCCACATAGCCTCTACAGCACCTTAGGGCAGCTCTCCCCAGCGTCTACTCCCAAAATGCCAGGGGAGAGAACTGGGGAGGGTGGCCTGGAGGGAGAGAGCGTGGCTGGGATCTCCAAGTCTCTGAGCCAGCAGGGGAAGCGATGATTTTCTTACCGGTGGTCCAGCAGGTCCCCGAGGCCCCAATTCTCCAGGACGGCCCTGCGGTCCCTGTAAGCACACAAGTTGCCATGAACCAGCTCATCCTCCTGGTTCTGAGCAGATGGGTGGGTGGGGCAGGGACACTGCAATGGGTATAATTTGAGATCCAAGGAGGGGCAGTGGCTAGTGTCCTGAGGAGGAGAAAGGGCTGCCTTCCATTCAGTGGGGCTCCTGCGTGTGGACTGCGTGGTGCAGATGTAGAGCTGGGCAGCCTTTGGAGTCCAGATCTCCAGGTAACCAGCCCTGTGGGGGAAGGGGGACCCAAGGACTCACCGGTTCCCCAGGCATGCCTGGATCGCCCTTCTCTCCTTTGGGCCCTTGTTCTCCCTGCTGGTGAGAAGCACAGGGTAGAGTGGACTTCAGGGAGAATTCCCCTCATCACAGAGCACATGCCCCCAGCTCTGGCCACACAGGCCACCTCCAGTCCTGTGTATCACCTGATAGGTTCCCACCCCCAAAGGCTGTTCCCTCTGCCTAGGGGTTCTTCCCTCCTACTCCCCAGGACTGATTCTGACTCATCTTTCAGGTCAGGAATCACTTCTTCAGGGAAACTGAACACTAAAATGGGCCCAACCCTCCTGTTACAGTGGGCCAGTGTACCGTGCCTTTCTCCTCCTGCCCCCTGTTACGGCGGCAGTTTTACACTTAGTTGTGTGGTTTGATTCATGTCCCCTCCAGCTTAGAGCCTGGCATGTGGAAGATCATCAGTGAATAATGATGGAAAGAGTTTTGAGACGAGGAAGGGTCTTTAAGGGCCTCTGGCCCAAACACTATTTTTCCTCCCTCTCCCTCCCTCCCTTCCTCTCTCTCTTTCTAGTAGAAATGGGGTCTCACTATATTGCCCAGACCTTTCTTGAAATCCTGGGCTCAAGCGATCCTCCCTGCATAGCCTCCTTTGTACCTGCCTCCTGGAACTACAGATCCTCGCCGCCGTGCCCAGCTCCAACCCCTTTCTACATGGAGAAGCTGGGGAGGGGTGCTTAACTAAGGAGACCCAGACCTTTGGGGACAGACTGGGGGTTGAACCCTGGACTCTGGATGGCCAGAATGGTGCGTCTAACTTTTGCTGAAGAGAGGATGAGACACAGGCTAGACAGGCAGTGCCCTGGGTGGGCCCAGGATGGAATGATCCAAGATAGGGCAGGCTCACTTCCAGGGAACCACGTCCAGGGTGCCCAACACATCGCCCAGGAGGGCTGAAGGGACATGTGATCCTCAGCCTGCAAGTCATATGGAACAAGGAGAAGATGAGCAGATGGGGGACTACAGTGAGGGCAGCCCTCCAGGAGCTCAAGGGCATATCTTTCCACAGCTTGTGGCCACTGTGCAGGAGAGGAGTGGGGCCAGTGGACCAGGGTGGACACAGCCTCAGCTTTAGACCCGTACAGCCTGTCTTGGGAGCCCTGGCCCTCTAACTTATTGGCCGTATAAACTTGAGCAAAGAAGTTACCCATACTGACCCCTTATGACCTTTGCAGTTTCCATAGCTGCAAAATAAACAGGTGGTCTCTTTTTCACATAGGGTGCAGGTCAATGGTACAGAGAAGGTGCAGCAGACACAAGACATCAAAGAGAAATGGCACGGGTTTGCAGAGTTCTCCAGGAAGGCAGATAACAACCAGAGCACGCATACCCAAAGGCAGTGTATGACCCTTCTCAAGGAGCAGAACCTGCTACTGTCCCAAATCCCCACAGCCTGTTTAGGGGGGCATCGGGCTCCCCTGCCACAGATAAGCCCAAAGAGAGCTGGAATGAGCATCTGCCTTGGGTGTAGAAGGGAGTCCTGCATGGATGGGGTGTTTGCAAGACGCGGCTTCAGAGAGCAGGAGATGAAGGGAGGAGCCTGGATGCATCTGGAAGAAAGAGTCTAATGTCTACATTAGAGAATCTGAGGTTGGCTAGTTCTAACCTTTACTTGGTGGAGAAATCAGCATAGAAAGACACTATCTACTAAGGGCTTCATGTCACTTTCTCTCTCTATGCCTACACAAATATTGAAGGCCTTGCAGCCATGGTTCCTACCTGCCCTCCCTTCCCAAGCCTCTCTCTGATACAGCAGTTGGACACCGCGTGGTCTGCAGCTGGCTTCCTCACTCAGCATCACCTATTGCATGGAACCGACATGGTCTACCTCATAGAGCTGTGACCTGGATTCAGTGAGATTGCTTTTGCAAAGTGTTTCACAGTGCCCAACACAGAGGAGGTTTCAACAGATGCCAGCTCATTCCTCCGCCTAGAATCTCCATTGCCATTGAGCTCAGAAGACACGTCTAGCCCCATTCACCACGGACAATAATACCATTATTTCTAGCATGTTTTCCTCCTAGAAAACTACCCATGGTGGGGATTTCAAGTCTTTTTCTGGTCCTCCAGTCATTGGCAACACAACACGTAAAGACAAAAGGGCTTATGGGATTGCTTCAGGAGACACACAGGGAAGACGTTTGCACATTCTGCCAGTGTTGGTGAATGGGACTGCAGTGGCAGGAAGACAAAGTGAGGAGCTATGGGGGGTCAGGCAGGCCAGAGAAGAAATCAAGATGCTCAAGACATTTCTGCCCCAGAGCCTAGGAGTCAGGAGGCAGTACCTTCCCCCTAGGAGCCCTCTGGAACAGTTCTATCAGTAGCTATTGAATGCATACGTTTGGCTGGCTTCTGTCTCCTCCCCACTGCCCCCTGGTGACCTCAGCCAAGTTAAACAGCATCTCTGGGACTCATGATCATCTCTGCAGGCTCTGGTCATTGCCTGGGCATCCTGGAAGCCTCCTTAGCAGGGTGAGGGGTAGAATCAGGCCGGTTGGACAGAGCCTTCCTAAGACAGCGGCTTTGGAACAACTGATGAGCCTCCAGTTACAAAACCCTGTTTGAGTTCTCCACTGCAACTTCCCGAAGCACGAGGCTGCCTGTCCCTCCATCCTCCAGCAAAGGTTCTGACATCTGCAGACCCCAGAGATATGCCTGCTCTGTCCTTTGCAAACCACCAGCACCCTCTCACCTCATCAGGTGCAGCCACCAGCTATCCCCAGGAGCCTCCTCAATCCCAGAGAGGGCAACAAAATGAGTCGGGCTTCTCCCTCTACTTCCTCTTCTCCTTTCCATTCTCTTCCTTCATTATGCGGCAGACCTTAACACCCCTCTAAATTGCTCTCTCCCCAGCCTCTTCCTGCACTGCAGGGACTCAAAGGCATGTGCCTGAGGAGAGCAGGGAGAAGTCAAACAGAATAACACTTTCCAAACCCATCAATACAAGCATGGGTTGCCATGGCGACGAAGACAGTCCCAGGGAGACTCAGGCAATTGTCCACAATGAAACTTTTTTTTTCATAGGCATAATTTCCTTGTTTGCATCTGAGAGTGACTTCCTGGCTCCCAGGCTCCCGCAGCAATGGAGAGCCTGCAGGAAGGATGTCAGTGCTGGGACTCAAAGGGGAGGGTGGCACAGGCCCCTTATGTGCCTTCCCAGTGGAATGCTCTGGAAATTGTGTTTTTACAGAGCAATTCCTTTAAGGAGAGGTTGGACATGTAGGCTTGTCTCAACCCTGAGGGGCTCAGGGTGGACCTGAGGGAGGGAGGCCCACAGATGTCAGGGGCATGGCGAGGTAATACATGGAGGTGGTCCAGGAAAAGGCAGGCGACCAGTGGAAGGGACAGGCAGTGTGATGGGAAGCCCCTTGCACAGGACAGCCAGCCCGAGCTGAAGCAAAGGCAGTACAGATGCTCCATCCAGTGCGCTATGACTTGACACACTAGCCCCTCATGCCTATCTCGCAGGTAGGGCCTTCTTGGCAAGCTCCCTAGCACCTCTGAGCTGCAGGACCAGCACCTGTAAGATGGACACAGGTGCCACTCCCTCAAGGCTGTTAGGAGCCTTGGCTGTAGCAGTGCCAGGAAAATGCCCGGAGCTGAGCTGCTGCATGGGGTGCTCTGCCCTTCCAAGCCCCTGTCTGCGAGAGCAGGTGAGAAACCAGGGTGGTAGGCAGGGAAGGGAGTTCCTCAGGCAGTGAGTGCTGCCCTGCAGGTGAGAGAGGGGCTGTGTCCCTTATGCAGTGAGTGCCTGTCTCTGCCAGAGCGGAGCAGAGTTCTAAGTGTTTTACATAAAGTGCAAATATCCTGTTATTTGCATTTAATCCTGAAAGCGTATTTTTATTGTCCCAATTTTATAATTGAGAAAACTAGGTCTCAGCGAAGAAACAGATGGACCATTTTCAAGGACAGGTGGGCAGTGAGGCAGCGCCCTCTAATGGTTGACAGCTCAGTGACGAGAGGGCTCCTTTTGCATCAGGGCCTTCTCTCCCTTCAGGAAAGGCTCACAGCCAGAGCCCTGTGCACCTGCTCTTTCCCGCAGAGTCTCTCACCCACTTCTCTCCGAGTCTGTGCTGCCCCAGGATGCCCCCACCTCCCCGTGATGCTTCTCAAACACAAAATCCTTCCTTCTCCTGCAGTGATTTCAGCACCCGACTCAGTCTCTCTACCTGCTTCCTTCTTTTGCATCACACACAGGATTCTTTTAAGCTTTTAAAATGGAATCGACTTAATATTGAATAAACGAAGATAGCAACAGCTGAAATGGACATCTACCCCAGCCTCTCAGCTGTCCCGCAGGTCAAGCCCTAATAGCAGAACCGCACCAAAGGCAGCAAAAGAAACAATGTCATGTTTTCTGGCTTCAGGGTTGCCAGCAGCATAAAGAGATCCTGAAAACACCTATTTTCTGAAGAGTCATTCATGAAAAGACAGGAAAAAGGTTTCTAGAGGCCACAGTGATGATAAGCTTTATGTCCTGCCACGTGTTTTTGTGTGTGGACGTAGCCAGCATCGCCCTCCGTCCATCTGGCACACCCCTGGTTACGTCTCAGGCTCCAGTCCCCTGAACAGCCTCTCTGAGAATGGGGTCCCCTCTTGGCACCCCTATCTCTGGTCTCCTTCACTGCCATTATCCACGGGGAACGTCTTTGCCTCTCTCTGACTCTCATCTTCTGGCCTCCCAAATAATTCTGTTCTCCTCAAAACCACCAGCCTCTCTTTGTGTTGCTGAAGAATTAACTTTTCCCAGAGAGGCCCAGCCTTTGCTCTTGGCTATGAGAGGTGACTTCTAGGCCCCTGGAATGTCCTGCCTGACCCTGGAGCCAGTTCCCTGCAAGGCCCTTTCTCCACCTGTTTTCAGGGCAAGCCCAGCAGCCCCGATGCCTGACAGTGACAAGCACAATGGGGCTGAGTCCCCACCCCACCCGGTCTAGGCTCCCAGGCCACACCGGGCATCGCCTGCCAGGCCGAGGCATGCTGGGCACCCTGAGACACCACTGCTACTTACAGGCATCCGTGGATGTGGTGTGAACAGGGATGTCTGAAAAGGAACCCACAGAGATTAGAAAGATGGGCATCAAGGAACCCAGTGTTTCATTTTTAAAACCTGCCTTGGTGAGATTTACAAGTGAAAGAATACAGCCCCAAAGCTTCCTGGAACGCTTATTAGTTTTGAAAATTAGATTCACATCGTCCTTTAAAATCCCTGGCTATTTATTTATGAAGGCAGAAATGCACAGTGGTTAGATTCAGGAGCCCTGGAGGCACAAGACCTGAGCTCCAAACCCTATGTGACCTTGGACATGTCTCCTCAGCTTCTACATCCTCATCAGTAAAATGGGAAAGAAACATTCTTCCCTGCAGGTGTCCATAAGAGCCCTGCCTGGGACACTGGATTCATGTCACAATGTCTTATTTTCACTACTGCCATCTGCTGGGCATCAGGCAGGGATGCAGGTGCATAGTAGACCAGGTTGGGGAGAGAATGGGGGGTGGGGAAATCCCACTTGACAGAGCCCAGACTACAAAGACTCTGGCATACTGACCCCTGCAGGCTCCTTCAGTCTGGCCACTCGCACCTAGGCTGTGTTTAAGGCTTCTTAGGTGTCACACTTTCTCCAGCTTCAAAGCTTTTGCAAATACTGTTCCCCTCACCTGGAACATACTGTCCTCTCCGTATCTATGACTAACAAAGGTCATATGGAGACCCACAGCTGTCTTTTAAAAGTCGTGTCTTCATGGATCCCTCTTCCCTCTCCACCATGCAAATATAACTTGGGTCCTCATGTGATTCTTGTTGATGCATCTTGTTCTTTTCCTGGATCACATTTACTATCATTTGCAATGTAGGTGTATCTTTGCCACTGTAGGATTAGTTTATCTTCTTCACTAGGCTACAAGCTCTGACAGATCTGATCCATGCAGATGCCTGGGTCCCAGCAGGGGCCCAAAAGAAGCCGTAAATGCACAAAAAACATCATAGATAATGGTCCTAAATCACAATACATTAAAAGAAGAAGGAAAAAATGGGCTTCCTATACCTTGCCTTCCATGTCCCCAATTCCCATCCATTTTCCAGAAGGCACTGTTTTTCAGTTTACCATATTTTTAAATGTTTCCTATATATTTCCACACAATTATAAATGTTTAGAAATACATAACTTTGTGCAAGTTATACAAATAGTAACAGTGACTATACATGGTTACTTAGAGCCATTGACAGGCCTTCACTCATGTGGTCTCACAATAACTCTTAAGAGGTGGACTACCTGTTTCTGTCCTGCCTTATGGATAAGAAAATTGGAGGACACAGAAGCAAACCACAGAATGAAGTTCCAGCTGCTGGTGAATGTCAGGACAGGAACTGGCATCCACATAGGTGGCCTGGGGAGCCTGTGCTCTTCATCTTTCAATATGCAGTGATTGACTAATCAATTTTTTCCACTTAATTCGCCTTGTTCCATTTAATTTGAATATCACTATCTTTTCAAGACCATACACATATTGTATGCATATCAATTTGTAGAATTCCATGATACAGATATTTTGTGATTCATTTAATTTTATGCTTATGATTGTGTGGTCTGTTTCTAATTTTTTATTGTCATAAGTGACATTACAATGCATATCCTTATACATGCTTTTAAAAATGCACACATACAAATATTTCTGCAGGATAAATGCCTAGACATGGAATATCTAAGCTAAGGGGTAGGCACCTTGTGATATATTGGTAATTTCTCAAATAGGTGCGCCCAATCTGTTCTCTCACCAAAATGGTATGAGAGTGTTTGCTGCTCTGCACCCCTGCCAGTGCTGTAGGTTATCAACCTTAAACAAAAATTTGATATGACTAATTCCAACTCTAAAGTTATGTTTCCAATTTCTTCCAACACCCTTATGGAATGTCTGAGTCTCATTTTGATGAGTGTTGCTGGGGAGGAGACAGAGTTGTGGAATAATGATTTCAGTTTGACAAAAAACACAGGGTAAGATTCTTTGCCACACTACAAATGGGATTTCTGAGTGCACAGGCTCTCTCTTCTCCTGGTATTCCCTGAGGGGGATAGTAACTGGCCAACTCCTGATACATGTATAGGGTCAGGGCCAGCCCAAGAAGCCATGTGCAAACTTCCCTGAAATCAGGTGGTCAAAACAGAGGATCTCAAGACCAGGAAGAAACATTAAAATGGAAAAAAATAAAAAAGAAAAATGTTCCCCCTTATACAGTTCTTGGGAGTAAGATAAATAATAATAATAGCAGGTTCTAAACTTTTTAATATTTATAATGCACCAGAAACTCTGCTAAATATTTTGTACTGTTTCAGTTAACTTTTACTCCATATGTACAAGATAGCTGGGTATAATATTTTTTAACAGACGAGAAAACTGACTTTGTTAGACCATAACTATGACCACAATGCTGGTGAATGACAGACCTGGGAGCCAGGTCTTCGTGCCCTCAAAGCCCACGCTCTTACTGATACTCAACACCAACTTGCCATGCCCACCCTAACACGTATAGAGGGCAGATGAATGAAGGCCAGTTCCTGGGTCATGGTAGTACAGCCTTACCCCGGGCAAACTGCTTCTTGTCTCTGGACCTCAGTTTCCCCAAATGTGACAGGCAGATATGTATTCTCAGTATCTAGCACCCATTCTGATAAATAATTGTGCTTTTGCTGAATAAATCAATAAGCATAGGATGGTTCTTAGAGAAGTGTATATATTTTTGGTTTGTAGGACCTAGGAATAGGCCTAGCTATTGGCAAACACCAATAGGGGAGATATTTAAAACTAAGTAGTGGTGGTTGGTGGAGGGGGAGTATGAATCCCAATATCATAGGAATTCAGAGGAGAAAGAATTAGAAGCAGAGTAACTTACAGTTCCAGGTAACCCGGGAGGGCCTGCAGGACCAGCTTCACCCTAGATGGAGAAATGGAAAATCCACGATCATTAATCCTCCTCCCAACTCTGCTTATGCTGTGACAGATCAGCTAACACTGTTCTCCTGAGACAACAGAATCACCCACCCTGCACCTACCTTCATAGATACATACATACATACATATATACAAATTTACATACGTACATTCCAAATTGTAAACCATTTCAGACATATAAAAACATTGTTTTGAGAAGTATCCATATTGATATGTGTAGTGGTAGATCATTTATATCACTATACACTATTCTATTGTGTAACCGGTAATAAAGTGAGGGGGGTTCCAAGATGGCTGAATAGGAACAGCTCCAGTCTACAGCTCCCAGTGTGAGCAATGCAGAAGATGGGTGATTTCTGCATTTCCAACTGAGGTACTGGGTTCATCTCACTGTTGGACAGTGGGTACAGCCCACAGAGTGTGAGCCAAAGCAGGGTGGGGCATCACCTCACCCGGGAAGTGCAAGGAGCTAGGGAATTCCCTTTCCTAGCCAAGGGAAGCCATGACAGATGGTAACTGGAAAATCGGAACACTCCCACCCTAATACTGTGCTTTTCCAACGGTCTAAGCAAACAACACACCAGGAGATTATATCCTGCACCTGGCTCAGAGGGTCCCACACACCCACGGAGCCTCGCTCATTGTTAGCACAGCAGTCTGAGATCAAACTGCAAGGCAGCAGCGAGGCTGGAGGAGGTGCATCCGCCATTGCTGAGGCTTCAGTCAGTAAACAAAGCGGCCAGGAAGCTCGAACTGGGTGAAGCCCACCACAACTCAAGAAGACCTGCCTACCTCTGTAGACTCCACCTCTGGAGGCAGGACATAGCTGAACAAAAGGCAGCAGAAACTTCTGCAGACTTAAACATCCCAGTCTGACAGCTTTGAAGAGAGTAGTGGTTCTCCCAGCATGGAGTTTGAGATCTGAGAATGGACAGACTGCCTCCTCAAGTGGGTCCCTGACCCCCAAGTAGCCTAACTGGGAGGCACCTCCAAGTAGGGGCCAACTGACACCTCATACAGCCAGGTGCCCCTCTGAGACAAGGCTTCCAGAGGAAGGATCAGTCAGCAACATTTGCTGTTCTGCAATATTTGCTGTTCTACAGCCTCCACTGATGATACCCAGGCAAACAGGGTCTGGAGTGGGCCTCCAGCAAACACCAACAGATCTGCAGCTGAGGGTCCTGACTATTAGAAGGAAAACTAACAAACAGAAAGGACATCCAAACCAAAACACCATCATCAAAGACCAAAGGTAGATAAAACCACAAAGATGGGGGAAAACCAGACCAGAAAAGCTGAAAATTCTAAAAATCAAAGTGCCTCATCTCCTCCAAAGGAATGCAGCTCCTCACCAGCAATGGAACAAAGCAGGATGGAGAATGACTTTGACGAGCTGACAGAAGTAGGCTTCAGACGATCAGTAATAAACTTCTCCAACCTAAAGGAGGACGTTCGAACCCATCGCAAAGAAGCTAAAACCTTGAAAAAAGATTAGATGAATGGCTAACTAGAATAAACAGCATAAAGAAGACCTTAAATGACCTGATGGAGTAGAAAACCATGGCATGAGAACTATGTGATGCATGCACAAGCTTCAGTAGCCGATTCAATCAAGTGAAAGAAAGGGTATCAGTGATTGAAGATCAAATGAATGAAATAAAACAAGAAGAGAAGTTTAGAGAAAAAAGAGTAAAAAGAAACAGACAAAGCCCCCAAGAAATATGGGACTATGTGAGAAGACCAAATCTACATCTGATTGATGTACCTGAAAGTGACGGGGAGAATGGAACCAAGCTGGAAAACACTCTGCAGGATATTACCCAGGAGAACATCCCCAACCTAGCAAGGCAAACCAACACTCAAATTCAGATAATACAGAGAATGCCATGAAGATACTCCTCGAGAAGAGTAACTCCAAGACACATAATTGTCAGATTCACCCAAGTTGAAATGAAGGAAAAAATGTTAAGGGCAGTCAGAGAGAAAAGTTGGGTTACCCACAAAGGGAAGCTCATCTGACTAAAAGTAGATCTCTCGGCAGAAACTCTACAAGCCAGAAGAGAGTGGGGGCCAATATTCGACATTCTTAAAGAAAATAATTTTCAACCCAGAATTTCATATCCAGCCAAACTAAGCTTCATAACTGAAGGAGAAATAAAATCCTTTACAGACAAGCAAATGCTGAGAGATT
>NW_012107219.1:1607629-1688090 GCF_000951045.1 Mandrillus leucophaeus
CCCTAGAAGAAAACCTAGGCAATACCATTCAGGACATAGGCATGGGCAAGGACTTCATGACTAAAACACCAAAAGCAATGGCAACAAAAGCCAAAATAGACAAATGGGATCTAATTAAACTAAAGAGCTTCTGCACAGCAAAAGAAACTACCATCAGAGTGAATAGGCAACCTACAGAATGGGAGAAAATTTTCACAATCTACCCATCTGACAAAGGGCTAATATCCAGAATCTACAAAGAACTTAAATTTACAAGAAAAAAATCAAACAACCCCATCAAAAAATGGGAAAAGGATATGAATAGACACTTCTCAAAAGAAGACATTTATGCAGCCAACAGACATATGAAAAAATGCTCATCATCACTGGTCATCAAAGGAATGCAAATCAAAACCACAATGAGATACCATCTCACACCAGTTAGAATGACGATCATTAAAAAGTCAGGAAACAACAGGAGCTGGAGAGGATGTGAAGAAATAGGAACGCTTTTACACTGTTGGTGGGACTGTAAACTAGTTCAACCATTGTGGAAGACAGTGCGGCGATTCCTCAAGGATCTAGAACTAGAAATACCATTTGACCCAGCCATCCCATTAGTGAGTACATATCCAAAGGATTATAAATCATGCTGCTATAAAGACACATGCACACATATGTTCATTGTGGCACTATTCACAATAGCAAAGACTTGGAACCAACCCAGATGTCAATCAATGACAGACTGGATTAAGAAAATGTGGCACATATACACCAAGGAATACTATGCAGCCATAAAAAAGGATGAGTTCATGTCCTTTGCAGGGACATGGATGAAGCTGGAAACTATCATTCTGAGCAACTATCACAAGGACAGAAAACCAAACACCACATGTTCTCACTCACAGGTAGGAATTGAACAATGAGAACACCTGGACACAGGGTAAGGAACATCAGACACTGGGGCCTGTCGTGGGGTAGGGGGAAGGGGTAGGGATAGCATTAAGAGACATACCTGATGTAAACGATGACTTAATGGGTGCAGTACACCAACATGGCACGTGTACACATATGTAACAAACCTGCATGTTGTGCACATGTACCCTAGAACTTAAAGTATAATTAAAAAATGGTAATAAAGTTATTTCTTATCCATCTTCCCGTTGATGACATTTATGTGGTTTTCCTCTGATTGCAATCATAACTAATGTTGATTTGTTACAGCAAACATTCCCACACATGTGCCCTGAGCACAATGACATACTTGAAGGCCAGCTATCTTAGGGATGCCAGTGGACCCTGCCTCACCCCCCTGAAGGAGTGGACTCTACTCAGGAACCTGGGGGGAACAGTGTTACATTCCTATAAGCAACACAGGCTAGGGAGTTGAATCACCTGAGCTGGAAACCTCACTATACCATTTCATAAATTATTTTACCTAATTTGGCAAGTTTTCTCTTTGCAGAACAATGATGGTGATAATACATACAGCTCACAGCATGGCACAGAGATTGAGTGAGACCATAAGTAGTATGGTGTTATTGCATCTGGCCTGAGGAAAAGACGTCACTGAGATGTTCCACACAAAACTGCCCACGGTGAGTGAATACAGTTTCCAAAGCCTGTCATTTCATGTGTGCCACATGGTCCCAGGGGACAGGTGTCTATGTCTAGATCCATTTCTCAAACCAGTCCAGGACTGGCTCTATTGCAAGCCTTCTAAATATGGTTACGAAATAGATAAATGCATGAATAAAGTTGGCTTAGAGAGGGACAAGTTCGCCCTTAGTCAACAACAATAATGTAATTATAAAATGTTGTATCCTTTTCTACCATTATTTCTATTGTTATTTAGCATTTGATTCCAGCTCCTGGTTTAAGTAGTTTACATGTGTGAATGCATTTCATCTTTGTAGCAATGCCCATAATGTATGTATATATCTCCATTTCACAGATGAAGAGGCATAAAAACGTCAATGAACCCGCCCTAAGTCACATTCTGCAAATGACCGAGCCTGGTTTTAAGCTCAGAATGCATGCCCTTTACAATTGTGTGGCGTTGCTCTGATTAAAGTTCCAGTAGCTTCCGAAAGAAAAGCACTTTCTTGGTGTTACTGTGTATTATTTGATTTTACCCAATTTTCTTCCTGACATTGTTGAACTCAAGCTCCAGAACCAATCTCATCTAAACCAATTTACTCTCAATTAAAATGTCCAAATGATCAAAGTTAAGTGTTTTCCCAGTCGAATGCATGAACGGGTATCAGTGAGAAGAGGGCTGGAGGAGAGATGTGTCTCTCACCCTGAGGGCGTGAAGACTGCCCTTTGGAAACAGCCTCCTCATCCTGAGGGCTGTGGGCAAGGGAAGAGCAGCGAGCTGGAGCAGGTAGACCCATGGGGGCTCTCTGCCTTTGGAAAAGAGGCTTGACTAAGAAGGATCAATGGGTGTTAGGGTTAATGCAACAGGCCTGGGTTCTAATCCCAGCTCCTCCATGAGGTGTTTGACTGTCAGCACCCCTTGCCGGGACAGGGGCATCAGACACACCCTTCCCTGATGCTGTAGGCCTAAGTGCCAGTAATGGGGAAGAGCAGGGGACGTGAAGGGAAAAGCAGAGGCAGAGACAGGCAAGGCATGGTCAGAAGAGGGCAATGTTGCTTTAATGTCTTCTTTTGGATTTTCTGACCAAAATTGTCAATTATCACATATTTCTCCGGAGGAAAAGAAAGGCAAACCAGATTCTTTGGAAGCTTGAATGTGACTGCCATGGCCTTGGCAATTCTGTCCAAGTAATCAAAGGGGCTTTATGGTCTCGCTGAGCCTTTGCATTCTGGAAATGAGTTTCTCAAATAGAAATTGCATTTCTGAAAAGTCCACGGCAGCAGCAGGCTTGAAGGGCTTACTGAGGCAGAGCCTTTTCCACTCTGGGCTCTCTATTTATAGACCACAAGTCCGCCTTGAGTAAAGTCCTCAGCCTGCAGCCCCAGAGAAGGGGGATGGGAGACACTGCCTGGAGCCCAGAAAGCACCAGCGCAGAAAGAGAGCTGGAAATTGGAGGGGAGAAAGTAAACTTGGGAGAATGGGGCACCCTGAAAAGCATCATGCAGGAGGAGGAAGGATGCAAGACCCCTCTGGGTGTGTGGGCGCCATTCCTCCTGAGGCAGCCCCAGGGCAGGCCTAGGGTGTGGCGTGGTGTGCTAAGAGCCAGGACTTTCCATGTGCACTGCCAGGGTTTACGTCTCGACTCTAAACCTCTGTTCATGCAGCTCTGGGCAAGCGATTTAGCTTTTCTGTGCCTTGGTTTCCTCATCTATCAAGTGGGGATGTTGTTGACAGCAGCAACCCCTCACAGGGTTGGCCTGAGATTGCCTAAGTCCCTACACAGACGGTGCTCAGGACAGTCCTACACTCGGTGAGCCTGCCACAAGTCATCCACCAACAGGAAATCCTTATGCTCTTTAAAACTCAGAGGCTCATTGTTGGGCTGGCAAACCAAGGCACAGGAAGGTCAGAGAAGATGCCACACAGCAGGTAGAACCAGGACCATACTCCAGGCCAGCATTATGGCTCCAAGAATGGTGCTCTTTCCACTAAGCTGCAGGCATGCACACATAAACTCCTAAGAGGGGTTTGGGGCGGGTGTTTATAAAGTTGCCGTGAAACTAGAGCTGCATTTGGTCAGAGGCTGAGCGTGAAACAGCAAGAAAAGCAAACACCTGGTACAGTGTCTTACTCAGGGTGGGACTCCCAACCCTGTCCATGCCTGTACCCCCTGTAGAGCCTGAGATCCCTAAATGCTAGGCCATGTCTTGTTCATTGTCATTTTCTTCGTGATGGCCCGGTAGAGGGTAAGGGTTCTATCAGCATCTATTAGCAGGGGGTATGTGTTCTATCAGCAGAGGGTACATATTCTATCAGCAAAGGGTACGTGTTCTATCAGCAGAGGGTAAGGGTTCTACCAGCACAGGGTAGGGTTCTATCAGCAGTGGGTAAATGTTCTACCAGCAGAGAGTGAGGGTTCTACCAGCAGAGAGTGAGGGTTCTACCAGCAGAGGGTGAGGGTTCTACCAGCAGAGGGTGAGGGTTCTATCAGCAGAGGGTGAGGGTTCTACCAGCAGAGGGTGAGGGTTCTACCAGCAGAGAGGGTGAGGGTTCTATCAGCAGAGGGTGAGGGTTCTACCAGCAGAGGGTGAGGGTTCTATCAGCAGAGGGTGAGGGTTCTACCAGCAGAGGGTGAGGGGGTGAGGGTTCTATCAGCACAGAGTAAGGGTTCTATCAGCAGCGGGTAAGTGTTATACCAACAGAGACTGAGGGTTCTACCAGCAGAGGGTAAGGGTTATATCAGCAGAAGGTACATGTTCTACCTGCAGAGGGTACATGTTCTACCAGCAGAGGGTACGTGTTCTACCAGCAGAGGGTATGTGTTCTATCAGCAGAGGGTACATGTTCTATTAGCAGAAGGCAAGTCCTATCAGTCCTCTTAGACAATGACTGTCAGAGCAAATGGATATATCTTTGGTGAAAGGGTAAGAACTAGAAGCAAAAGTTAGAATCTAGTAGAAAGGATGTCAGTCATTGTGGTCAAAAGCATGTATTTTAGAATCCAACTGTCTGAACTCACACCCACCCTCACTCTGTAGGCCTGAGCAGAAAACACAGTGGAATTTTTAGAGACCTGCTTGGCAAGAGAGCCCTTTGACTGACAAACTGCAGTTGTGTGAAGCCCCTTTGTCTGGTGGAGTCTTGGGGTGTGATGAGGTTTTGTCGCGGATGGGGTCGGGGGGCGTGCTTTAGACTGCAGTCAGCATGTGGTCCCAGCCAGGATTTGGTTCTGTGAGTGTGGGTAAGACAGTACATCTCTCTATGCCTTAGTTCTTTCATCTATAAACTGGGGGTTAAGACGGAAATGACTTCATAGTTCATCATTATGAAGATTACCAGAGTGAGAAATGGAAAATTCAAGAAATTGCAACTTGCAAAACATACCCAGTATATGGAACCAAGGACTTCCCTGCACACCGTTCAAGCTCACACTGCTTTAGCAAAGGATCTTGTGTTCCAGACAAATAAGACCATGGACAAACATCTCATGCATGTGCGGTTTCGGCAACAGCTCACGCGTGTGTCAGACTAATCAGCGATTTTCCAGTGGACAAATTCGGACCAAATCCTGGCTGAGGGCCACATGCTGACTCCAGTCTAAACCCCCACCCAACCCGACTCCATCCACAACAAAATCTCATCACACCCTATGAGTCCACCTGTCACAGGGGGTTCACGCAACTGCAGTTGTCTCACCAAGCAGGTCTGTAAAAATTCTGTTCTGCTTCCTGATCAGCACAGGTTTCTCTGGAGCTTTGACATGAGTTGAAATATTATAGGTGAAGCACCTACGTGGTTCTCTAGACCAGGCACTATCCTGGGTGCTTGCTTGGCTTCAGAGTGGGGGCTGCTCTTCTAAGAAGGGGCTGGGACCAGGGATCCGATTCCTTAGGAGGTGAAAATAGTAAGGGATGTTCTTTCCCAGACCACCTGTGCCAAACTAGGGTTCATCATATTCCCCATCCTGTTTTTGTAAAAGAAGGCTGGAGAGAGTAGGTATGCATCCTCTGTTACACTGTGATTTTAAAAGTGCATTTTTCCTCCTCGAACCTGCCTGCATGTTGTTAAAGGCAAGTGGTGGTCTGAAGTCTCCCTCCAAAGCAATCAGAGTCAGACCCTGTGGGCCGGGCTGGCCATGCAGCTCCACCTGTGGTTCTGCAGATTAGGCATGCATCAAAATCTCTCTGAGTCTCAGCTCTTTTCATGTGCAAAACATGCTTATGGATACCCGTGGCTGTTTGTCCCTTTATATCCACCCCTGTTCCTTTCTCCAACCCAGGAGGCAACCTCAATGGTCTCATCGACCTCATCCCCCGATTCCCAGTGGTCTGGTAGGAGATGGAGAGGACAGAGAAGGACAGGACGAGATGCTGAGGATGTCAGGCCAGGGGAGCTGGTTTTGTCTGCTTTTCTGCCCAGAATGACTGCCAGGCTCCTTCTATGGCTGCCAGCTTCTCTGGATTCTGGGACAGACCCCTCCTCTTGTCCTTTCCCACTCTTGCTGTTCCTAGCCGTGGAGGGTATGGCCACATCCCATCGGCTTCCCTAAGCACTGTCCACAACCTGCAATTACTCTGTCATTGAATTCTCTTCCATTGTCCATTTTGATTGTGCTGCTCCTAACGGACATGGTATATGCCTGGAAGACAATGCCGACGAAGACTCTCTGTGCACTTCAGGGCACACAGTAGGGCTCCGCAAATGCAATGATGCCCCCTTGATTTAGACAGAGTCTGCCTTGACTCAGGCTGGCCCCTGGGCCAACCACACAAGCAGTGACACGCTGGGCTCATGAACGATGCAGGGGAAAGGATACAGGAGTCAGGGCACACGGGGGTTTTTGCTCAGTACGTTCTTCACACTCCACTGGTGCTTCCATTGCCCTCGCACCTGGGCTAACCATATCTGTTATATCTGTGAAAGGGGCAGTGGTGTTCAGAGGCTGAACATAAACAGGCCACACCGAGCACTCAGCACAGGACAGAAGCTCAGGCAGAGCTTGAGTGTCACAGGCACAAAAGGGTGGATGGACGAATGGACAGTGAGATGAAGGTGTCAACTCCAATACTATTATCTTCTTTGTAAGTTTACAATTGCAAACAATAAAGTTTGAGGTTTATGTCTAACGTATTATTTTCTCAAAAAGCAGCTTTGGAGTCATGCACACAACTAAATTCTGCGGAAATGTAAAGGTTCAGTATAGGCCGGGCATGGTGGCTCCCGCCTGCAATCCCAGCACTTTGGAAACCCAAGGCAGACAGATCACTTGAGGTCAGGAATTCAGCAGGAGTTCAAGACCAGCCTGGCTAACATGGAGAAATCCCATCTCTACTAAAAACACAAAAATTAGCCAGGTGTGGTGGGGCATGCCTGTAATCCCAGCTACTGTAGAAGCTGAGGCACTAGAATGGCTTGAACCCAGGAGGCAGAGGTTGCAGTGAGCTGAGATCATGCCACTGCACTCCAGCTTGGGTGACAGAGCGAGACTCTGAATTTAAAAAAAAAAAAAAAAAAAAAAATATATATATATACATACATATATATATATACACACACACACACACACACTATATTCTGCAGAAAATCTCTTTCTTTAGAAAAAAATCAACTAATAATAATTGATGATCAGAATGAGAGCGAGTTTCTCCTACCTTTTCACCTCGGTCACCTTTCAGTCCTGGAAGTCCCAGTTCACCTTTTTCTCCCTATAATAAAAGATAAAATTAGAAAACATTAGAACCCAAACCGAGCTGAATTCCTGCCTCTTCCAGGTAACAGCAACATGACTCTGGAAAAACATACATGTATATATTTCTCTCTCTCTCACTTGTCCTTGCCTCATCAGCACAGTGACCACAGTGAAGTGTAACTCAGAGGGGAACCTGTCAGTTAGGCGTGAAGCACCTCATTCTCCACTTGTCCCTGACAGATGGTGCCTTCCACCTCTCGACCTCATCCGTCTCCTCTGAAAATGCTCTGCCCTTTCCAGAGACATCTCCCAGCAATGGTCCTTTGTCCCAGCTCAAGGACCCAAGTAGTCTTCTCCCCTTCCCCGTCCCTTCCAGCAACACTGAGAAATACACTCTTCACCCAGTCAAAATGACCACTCTCCCGAGGTACTGAGACTCCACAGGGGGCTGCTTTCTGTGGAGATGGGCCAGGTGTCTGCGTGGGAGGAAGGAAGCTGCCACACTTACCTGGTCTCCTTTCTCTCCTCTCACACCTGGGAAGCCTGGAGCCCCTGGGAGGCCTGCTTCTCCCTGTGAGAACAAAATATTCACGAGGCGTCAACAGGAAGGCTCTCCCAGGGGCCAAGCTGCAGGCCATGTGCTCTCAGTTCCTGCTCTCCAGGAACTGCAGATGTCCCGGTGGTTCTGGCGTAGTGGACATCACATGGAAAGCAGTGCAGTGGAGAAAGGGGAATTCTAGAGAATTTTCTTCACTGGAGCATCCCCAAGCTCTTGTCTACTTCAGCTGTTTCCTTTCCCAGGAACCCTTATTTTGCCTCTCCTGGTGTCTAATCCTTCCTGTTTCTTTGGGACTCAGCAACAATGTCACCCTTTTCACCATCCTTTCTGACAGTCCCCAAGTCTGGAAAGCCCTCTCCTCTGCCCCCAACACCTGCAGGCCACCACTCTTGACATCTGTTCAATTGTTCTTCAATGTCCACTTTATCCTGGACATATAGTGAGCTCCCAAAAACCAGGATTAATTCCTCTTGGCATCTAAATAATGTATACGAGACCTAGCATATAACAATGAATGGATGAATAAAATGAATAAATAAAAGCACGAACAAACAGACCTTCTCTCCAGGTCGGCCTGCCAGGCCCTGCTCCCCAGTTTCTCCCTGAAAACGCAATAAAAGATACCCCATTATTCTCCATTCACTTTTTTTTTTTTTTTTTTTTGAGAGGGAGTCTCGCGCTGTCGCCCGGGCTGGAGTGCAGTGGCCGGATCTCAGCTCACTGCAAGCTCCGCCTCCCGGGTTTGTGCCATTCTCCTGCCTCAGCCTCCCAAGTCGCTGGGACTACAGGCACTCGCCACCTCGCCCGGCTATTTTTTTGTATTTTTTAGTAGAGACGGGGTTTCACTGTGTTAGCCAAGATGGTCTCGATCTCCTGACCTCGTGATCCGCCCGTCTCGGCCTCCCAAAGTGCTGGGATTACAGGCTTGAGCCACCGCGCCCGGCCTCCATTCACTTTAAAGAGATGACTGCCATTCCCCAGTTGTCTTCACACATTCACAGCACCTGCCAGCCACAACCCTTAATTTTCAAATATACAGCATGGTTAGAGGCCCAAGAGTCATGGACTCTGAAGACCAAAGTGTTTAGCATTTTTTGCAGAGCAGAATCCACTTTCTCATATTGTCTTTTGATTTCCCCAAAAGAAACAACTATTAGAACTGTCCCATTTTTAGTTTTAGTTTTAGTTTTTTAAAGAAAGGGTCTCACTCTGCCACCCAGGCTAGAGTGCAGTGGTGCAGTCATAGCTCATTACAGCCTTGAGCTCTTGGGCTCAAAAAATTATCCCACCTCAACCTCCTGAGTAGATGGGACTATAGGCACATACCACCATGCACAAATGATTTTTTAAAAAATTCTGTAGAGGAAGGGTCTCACTATGTTGCCCAGGTTTAGTCCCTTGGGGGGACTAAAACAGTTCCTAATTAGCACTGTGTTGTCAGGGTGAAGTGGGGAACACAGGACCAGAGGGGCTTTATCTCCGATCCAAGAGCATCAATCAGGCTGCTGCACTTACCAGGTTCTCACAAATCACTGATGCAAAGAGCTTTGCCATGGTGGTGGTGGTGAGTGTGGACTATCATCTTTATCCAACCACGTGTCTTTAAAATAACTAGCTTCTTGAATGACAGTGTATTTCTAATATTAATTATGCTATTTACTGAAACCTTCAGTGTGGATTTTAATAAGGAAATGTGGTTTTCTCATGAATGCATGGATGCAAGAAAGAATGAATGAACAGGTGGTATGCAGGCTATATTTTGTGTGCAGCTATGCCAGACTCAGTTGGTACTGAAGGCCAGAACTACCAACTTATCAAGGAGAAAGACAAAAAAGAAGTAATTAAAAGCGTTGCTTAGTGTAAGTACACATTTTATCCTGTAGCGCTGGTGTCACACATCTGGAGTCAGCACTTATTAAAATTCTAGACACACTCCGATGCTCCCATCAATTCCCAATGTTTACAAGCACAATTAGTAAGAATTGCTCTAACCAGAATTGTGCAAATACTCGTCACTCAAATTGTCGCTTTCAATCTGCTAGAGTAGTAGCACATTTGCAGTGGGCGTTGCTTCTTACATGCTGAGAAAGGATAAGGGGCTGAGTTTGGTTAAAAAAAAAAATTGAAGACCATCTGAAGTGCCCCCTGAATTTGGGTCATGAACACCAATCCAAAGGCACAATGGAGGTGAAACGGTATCTTCTTGAATTCTCGAAATGAGCCTCAAAACATTGATGCCTCTACTCATCCTGCAGACAGCTTTACCCCCTAAGTGGACTCTTACAAATTTGCCATCCATGACTTAGTCATCAGCATCTCGGAAAAGAATTTTTATCTTCAGTTGATGCTTTGTCAAAATAAAGTAACAAGACCCTCTGCCAGGGCCCCTCTAGGACTACGAGAGTATGCTGGAAAAGCATCATGACTGCAGAAATTCAGTTTTAAACTTTTCGGAGAAATGTTTTGAACACAGAGCCTTAGAGATTGAATAAAAATGACACATGAGATAAAGCAGTAGGCTTCTCTGAATCTTTCAGCCATTAGTGATGATCAGAAATAGAAAACACATAGATTGAAAAGCTGGAGTCATCCCAGAGGGTTCCTGTAATTTTAGCCCAATAATTGTCATAATCAATCCCCTTCATCTACAGAACCCTGCATGAGAAACTCGATGGGAATGGATTGCTTCATTACTGAATAGAAAGGTGGGGTTTATACAGTGTAGACCCAGAAGCATTTGCCAATTCACAAATTTGAGAAAACACAACCATAAGGTATGGTTGACTCCATGAAATTCGTGAAGTCAAGAACAGCAAACCTAGATGAATGCTTTCAATCCGTTCTGGAAGATGATAGAATTTCAATCCAATCAATCCAACACTGAAAGGTGGCCTGAGTACTTTTAAGATCACATGATTCACTCCACTACACACACAACCGCCTCAGGACATGCATTAAAAAAAAAAAAAAAAAAAACAGCAAATTACATGTCATCACATTTCAATGACATGGGGATCAGTACAGATGTATACTTAAATGTCAATATTGAATCTTAAAATACAAAGGATATGGTGCCTGTCAGTGGTCACGGGGAGACTTATTGGAACACACTGGTACATTCATGGGGGACGTGAGGGCTGAGTTCTTAGGATGTGGAATCCAGGAAGTGGGAGGCTCATAGTGGCTCTTGGCAATACTCTTTCCATAGTTTGAGTCAACCTGGGTGTGCTTGAGACAGCTTGGATGCAATTTAATCTGTGTGTTTTTCTGCTTGGTTTTAATTGGGTCTTTTAAAAACGATCACTTTATGAAACAGTGAAACAATAGGGAACATAAGGGCCCAGGATGTGCCCACCAGCACCTTCCCTGGCCAGCAAACGGATGCCCTAAGGTGTGCCCTCCCACGGGGCCAGCGTCCCCCACTGTGTGGGGTCCAGGCCACTCCTGTGCTCTGGCTGGGCTGAATTTGATCATGCATTTTCTACCTGACAAGCCCGTACTGCATATCTAAGCAATGCTTGCCTGTGGGTGGGGAATGGGAGGTGCAGAGTTGACTAAGACCCGGTCACTGGCCTTCAGTAGTTCATATCCCAGTAGAGCGGGAGCCCTGTGAGTGGAGGGTGATAGGAGCAGAACTCCCCACAATCTCCTGTCTGGCCACTGTCTCCTCAGCACCACAGGTTTTCATGCATGCACACACACAAATGCACACATGCACACTCACACCACACACACATGGTCCAGCAGAAAAGCCTCGCAGGGCAGCAGTCACACCTGGAAGGAGCCTGGGCAAAGCGTGACCATCAACACAGGGCACTTGGGGGCTCTCTACTCACAGGGGCTGCCCTGTCCAGGTCACATGCTGGGGAGCCTCCATTTCCCGCTCAGGTCCATTTTTCACACTTTACCACCCACTGGAAGCCGACCCGAGAAGGCTGAACTCTACAGATTGCAAGGAAAGCATCTGCTAGCTTTCCTTGCCTTCTGGCTTTCTGTAGGGTCAAGGCATTAGGAAGCACCGCAGTGGAGGTAGAACGCAGTTGAGAGAGAGACAGCAAGCACTTATATCTGTTCCTCCCACTCCCTCCCTGCCAGGATAAGCCTGACACTGATGATGTTCTTCTTCCCAAGGCCACGGCTCTCATGGGGGTCGGGGCTCTCTCCTCCAGCTGCATATCTTGGTTCTGAGGAACCACTCCCTCCTCTGGCGCCTTCTGTCCTAGAGGTGGTCTTGGTTCTGTTGTTGCCAGCCTCAGGTTGCCATCCTGGTTGGAGCCTTTAACCCTGCCCCTTTTCAATTCACTGATTGGTCTCCTGCCACGTACCAGCTGATGTACAGATGCTATGCCTATGATAAATCGAGATTCACACAGCACCCCAAATAGACCACTTAGAATAACAAGCGTAATGGGAAAAAGAGGCAAAGTCCATACCCGAAAGCCTGGTTTTCCAGGCAGACCATCTTCCCCTCTTTCTCCTGGTTCTCCCTGTAAGGAATACACAGCAAAGTTAACAGGAGACGGGGGCCATGCTTGGGTTAAACAGACAAAGTACTAGGCACAGGTTCGTAAGGAAGAGAACTACCGGCACTAGGGTGGTTTTGAACTCCTTCAACTCTGCGATTACCTAACCACAGTCATCAAACATAGTAGCTCATTCGGCCTCCTAGGTTCCATACTCAATAGCTGTAATTTTGATTTAGAAAAATATAATTGAGGAGAATTGGCACTCCCTCTTACTGAGAGATTTAGAAGAAGGAAGATGTTGCATAAGTGTTTCTAAGAATAAAAAAAAAGACTTGGTCAGCCATGATCCTTTGTCCCAAAAGATGGGAAAGAAAAAAATGCACAATATTTACATTCAATGCCTAGAAAACTAAATTAAATCCATACTTATTCTGTATTTTGCCATGAAGAAGATGACCTTCTAAGTTTGCTTATTGAAAATGACAACATATTTTCCCATAATATTCAACAGCTGCCTTTCCAAGTTGCCTTTCAAGGACTGTTGAGGTGCTTACTTGAGTCTGGGTGTGCTCACCAGGAAAGAAGAGTTCATTTGTTCATTTGTTAAAATACTGGTATGGTTGTATGATAATTCATTTAAAGTATTAAGCCTGTATTTGCTCCCCAGTTTTATGCTATTTAACCTTTGGCTCTTATCTTAATAATTCTACCATAAAAAGCCCCGCCAGAACATTGTGAAAATCTAAATCTCTTATTATATTAGTAAGAGTATTTTGAAGTTTTCCTCCTTGAAAATAAAATTAAATAAATAAATGAACATATTTCTAACAGATCAAATATTTTTTGAGACAGCGTCTCACTCTGTTGCCCAGGCTATAGTGCAATGGCACAATCACAGCTCACTGCAGCCTCGCATTCCTGGACTCAAGCAATCCTCCCACCTTGGCCTCCCAAGTGAATGGGAATACAGGTGCCCACCCCACGCCCAGCTAATTCCCACCAAAATGCTGAGATTACAGCTGTGAGCCACTGTGCCTGGCTAAGTGTTAAAGCCTAGGGCTTCCAAATCCTTCCGCAGTTATCTGAGAAGAAATAAGGAGCTTTCCCCCATCTGACCCCATAAATCTAAACATTTCAACTGAGTTCCGATCGAAGACCCAGGCAACCGACTTGTTTTAGAATTCACCAACAAACAAGAATCTCTTTAGTTTCTGTGTTTTGGGTTCCCAAACCGGTGCCAATCGCATCAGTGACCAACCTTGGTTCCTGGTGGGCCTGGAGGTCCATTCGGCCCATCCTTTCCAGGGTGTCCCTGGGCCAAGAGGGGGAAACATAAAATAAAAAGGAAAGGCATATTTAGGAAAGGCTTACATTAAGTCGTTTCAAACCAGGAGCTGTTTGTGCAGCCAGAATTCAGGAGGCTTGGGCCTCTGCTCTTTGATCAGCAGGGCCCTGTCTCCAGAGTCACTATTGTCTCTGTCTGACCATGTTTCCCTTTGTTATTACTGAAGCAAATATCACCCTCTGGGCAATGTCTGATTTTCAGTACACTGGCCATGCATGGAGGGTGGGGGCGTGGGAGGACACCTGCCAAATCTTGCTCTGATGGCTCCATTTCTACCCTCAGCTTCCAAGAGGCCCTGGGGACAACAATGTCCACACTGCTCCTCCTCTCTCCTCTCCAGAATCTCTTTGCCATCTTGTATCTTCCTTCCCACGGCTATCCTCCATTCCTCTTATCCTTCAAAAAAGCAAGACTTCAATCTGTTGGCATAGGTTGGCATTACTGCCTGTTATTTCTAATGCCAGCACTGCAGAGCTCCATGTTATATTTTCCAACACCAGGAGTTTCCTACTACCATCAGGATGTGGCAGGCCAGGTGTTACCACAGCTGTTTGCAGGTGAAGAGACGAAGGCTCTGCAGGCTAAGTGACTTGCTCAAGGCCACAGGGCTGGTGATAGGGACCCACAAGGTTTAACTGACTCCACCTCTGGGCTACTTCCACTACACCAGAGACACTTCATCTTCTCCTTTCCCTCTGTGCCTTAAATGATGTCAGGTCACACGGGGGCGGGGCCTGTCGGGGTGTAGGGGGGTTGTGCGGGGGGAGGGAGAGCATCAGGAAGAATAGCTAACACATGCTGGGCTTAATACCCAGGTAATGGGTTGATCTATGCAGCAAACCACTGTGGCACATGTTTACCTATGTAGCAAGCTTGCATATCCTGCACATGTACCCTGGAACTTAAAAGTTGAAGGAAAAAAAAAATGTGTCAGGCACACACACCCTTCCCCGTGACTGACGTTAGGGATCTCTCCTGTGCTATTGCTTTCACAGCTATTAGTGCTATTCAAAAGTGAATGTTTTTCATAACTCTGGTGATTCTTCCACCCATAGAACCTGCTGCCACCCAATTTGACTCATCTCTCCCTGTGCCTCCAGCTTGGACTGGTGACTAATGAAGCCCTACCTGCACAGAGCAGGTGTCCTGGAAGCCAAGGCTTTAGGAAGGCAGAAGAAAGGGCTTTTGGGGGGATTAAGGCTGCCTGAGTCAATGAAAGCAGGATCTTGACCAGGAGCAAACGCTAAGGCCGGAAGCTATGCTTCAAGCCTTCTGTAGCTACAGCCACATCCTGACAGATGAGAAATGCTCACAGTGCCTTCCTTCCTCTAACATGCTCCCCTCCTCTGAACGTTCACACTGATCTGCATACTTTCTGATGAGCCCTTTGGATTGCATGAGACTGCTCATGTATGTGAGCTTTCAGATGATCCTGTCACTCATGGAAAACGCTTATTGGTGACATTGCAGTTGACTGTGTGTTTAGAAACGTTTGCCATTGATGGTGGCATTCACCCAGTGTTCCTCCCACACGTGACCAGATCACCTGAGTGCCCAGCACGGCACTGAATTCATGTCCAGTACCCTTTGGCATGCTGCACTGGGGCTCAACAGAGCTGGGGAGGATGCTGGTGTTACCGCAATCACAGGGCGCCTGGGCGCCTTGATCCACATTCACCCGTGGATCTGTGCTCCATGGAGAAGTGGGAACTGCCCCGTGTGCCGCCCGATCCACTTCACCTCCGCCTCGCCCCTCCTCCAGCATCGGGATCCTCCCGGCGGGGCCCTTCCCCATCCGGGTTCCATGGGGGAGAACTAGCTGTAAGGAAATCCCTTTAAGGGGGCCCAGGGGCCTCCCTGAGGGTAGATCATGCATCTACCCAGGTCTCAGCCCACGTCATCCATCATCCTGCCCTGAAAAGCTACAGGCCAACTTTAACTGTGCCTCTCCTATCTGGGGAGACATTAATGTTTTCTAAGCTCCACCTGCCCCCTGAGAGCACCAGGGTCTCTCAGTTTGCAAGGGAGAAAACATGATCAGGATTGTAATGGGAAAGGCTGCCACACGGCTCCCCACCCACTGCTTCTGGCCCTCTGGGAATTCCTCAAGGACAAGTGGTCACGCCTTCAGCAGCAAAGGACCCTTGAATGTGTCTTTTGGTGAAAAGAGAAAGGGCAGTGGCCTGGGGACGGTGGTCCTAATCCGCACGCTGGCCAGGGCACACAGGAAACCTTCCCAGCAGACAGGACACTAGCAAGAGTGAGCCACCACAGAAGGAAGACCCAGGCTGAGCTTCAGGGCTGCAGGCCTTGCTGGCCAAGGAGTCCTCAGCTCTAGGAAAGTGGCCCTGGGCCAGCTGCAAGGGCTCAGCGCTCCCCTCAGAGCAATGGGGAGAGGGAGGAGGGGAGCAGGAAGATGCTTCTGGACACTCACCGCGGGCCCAGGAGGCCCAGGCTTTCCCGGGAAGCCGATCTCTCCAGGCAAACCCTGAAAGGGGACCACATGGACATGTTAGCCTGGCCTGTTCAGAGATCAGATCATTGACTCAACCTCTTTCCTGGCATGGGACCAGGCCTCTGGGTCTGAAGAGGGCACCCCGGGGCCTCTACTGTCCTCGGTCGTCCGCTGTGAAATGCGGAGTTGTTGTACCTCTGAAGCTGACACATCCACAGCGTGTGTGGCCTGCAGTCGGGGCAGGCTTCCTATCCACTGCCCCCTGCCGGGACAGATGGAGCTGCCTCCCTCTGCTGATGGCAGGCCCTGCCCCACTCAGTGGGTGGGTGTGGATTCTCCCCACTCCCCCACGCCCACTTTCAGGACACTTTTTCAGCAGCCTCAAAAGATGGGAGGGGAAATGTTAGCAAATGCTTGCCTGGGTCCTCTGTTTTGCCTCAAAGCCAAATCGCAAACTACGAAAAGACACCCGAATGGGCAACCCCGGTCTAACGTGCCTTCTGCACGCCGGACTCTGGAGGCAGCCGCCAAAGTGCCACATTAGCTCCAGTGATACTCTAACCCAAGGGTTCCGGAGGTCTGAGAGTCCAGAGGCTGGGGGTTCTACGTATCGGGGTCCTTCTGTGTGTGTTTTTGCACTGGACTTGGGTGGATAAAAGACAAGAGGCCATTCACAAAGATGTCCCCAGGTCCCACAGGCCAGGAAACCACCATCTAAGTGCCCTTGTAGAAAATCAAAGCCAGTCTTACCGGAGAACCTCCCGGTCCAGGGGGGCCTGGGACACCAGGTGGTCCTGGAGGGCCCTGTAGAGAGAGAGCATTGGGTGGGTTACAGATGAGCCCAGGCGAGCCTCCTAGGGACAGTGGGCATTTGAACGAGGCAAAGGGAAGGGGACAGGAGGATGAGGTGAGATTTTAACTTTATTTATAATGCCTGACTTTTCAAACAAAAATAAACAAAAGCAAAAGGAAAAGATTTGAACCAAAATTTGCAAAACACTAACATTTCATATTTGGGTGATCGGTATACCATCGCCTGTAATATTATCTATTCTGCTATATATTTAAAATGTTTGGACATTTAATGTAAATACATATGTGTGTGCATATGTGCAGACACACACACACAGTCTGACCCATGCGTAAAGGTCTTCCAGAAGAGTGCTTCTCAATCATGAGTCATAGAGCAGAGCTGGCGTCAGGGTCAGGATTGCCAGGGGTGTGTAAAGGGATTTCACGCCCAGGCCTTCTAGTTCTGTAGGTCTGGGGTGAGTGTGTCTCGCATCTGTACTTCTAAAGGTTCCTCCGTGCTTCTAGAGATCAGTCCTCACAGCCACTTGACGTATGTAGATTCATGTGCTATTTAAGTCATTCATGGCCTACACTTAAACTTTGGGGCATCTTCAAGGGTCAGGAACAGAAGCAGGTACTGTTAGCAAACAAAAATGTAAGACCTGTTTCCAAGCTCCTCTCTTGAATGAGGGGGAGGGCTAGGGAGGGGAGAAACATGTAGACAAATAATTATGGTAGAAAAGGGCTGGGCATGGTGGCTCACAAATGTAATCCCAGCACTTTGGAAGACTGAGGCGGGAGGATCACTGGAGGCCAGGATTTTGAGACTACACTGGGTAAAACAGCAAGACCCAATCTCTCTAGAAATTAAAAATTAACTGGTCGTAGGGGCTCTCGCCTATAGTCTCAGCTACTCAGGAGGCTGTGGCAAGAGGACTGTTTGAGGCTGGGAGTTTGAGGCTGCAGTGAGCTGTGATTGTGCCGTTGCACTCTGGCCTGGGTGCAGAGCAATACCCTGTATAAAAAAATAAAAAAATAAAAAAATAAAAGATGAATTGTTCAACTAAACCTATGAGCACAGATCCAGGTCCAGGGGGGCCTGGGACACCAGATGGTTCTTGCACCTGGGAGCGACGCTATGCACCCGGAGGGATGAAGGCAAGCGGGCAGAGAAGGCATCTGAGTACTGAAGAAAGCCCGAGAAATAAACAACAGGTCAGGCAGACAAGGCAGGTGGGCTGCATTCATAAAAGCCGGCTGCTGTTGAAGGTATTGCGTTTTGAATGACAGCCAACAGTTCCATATGAAGACAGTGTGGGCCTGCACAGGGCAGATGGAGGCTGAGCCAAGACCTCAGAGGCCACGGGCTGTCAGAGTGAGGAGGAGCGACTTTGCCGCGAAGGTCTTGGAATAACTGAAGAAGCACAAGAAGACATGAATGGTCACATGTGTGCCCAGGAAAGCAGCCTGCAGTCTGGGGAGAGCAGAGGGAGGAAGAGTGGATGTGGGGTTATAAGCAGGGGCCAGCTGGAATCACACAACACCAGGGCTGGGAGGGAGAGTGGATGTGGCGCGCTGCATATAGCCAGGTTCCTGATAGTCCTCATGCAGGGACTGCTCATTTTAGAACAGCCAGTGACCCCACAGCTGACCCACCTTCAGTGGCTCTGCTTTTCTAAAGGGGAGTGCTCTTCCGAGCGAGTTCACCACGCCCTCCTCCCTCAGCTCCAGCACCACAGACTACTGCTCCACGCAGCTTCCAGAAGGTGCAGATGACTCTTCTAGCTTAGGTTTCTCTCTGCATCTAGATGTGTATAAGAGACAGCCTCTCTTGAATGAGGGGGAGGGCTAGGGAGGGGAGAAACATGTAGACAAATAATTATGGTAGAAAAGGGCCCACCATGCCCACATGGTGGCTCACAAATGTAATCCCAGCACTTTGGAAGGCTGAGGCGGGAGGATCACTGGAGGCCAGGATTTTGAGACTACACTGGGTAAAACAGCAAGACCCAATCTCTCTAGAAATTAAAAATTAACTGGTCGTAGGGGCTCTCGCCTATAGTCTCAGCTACTCAGGAGGCTGTGGCAAGAGGACTGTTTGAGGCTGGGAGTTTGAGGCTGCAGTGAGCTGTGATTGTGCCGTTGCACTCTGGCCTGGGTGCAGAGCAATACCCTGTATAAAAAAATAAAAAAATAAAAAAATAAAAGATGAATTGTTCAACTAAACCTATGAGCACAGATCCAGGTCCAGGGGGGCCTGGGACACCAGATGGTTCTTGCACCTGGGAGCGACGCTATGCACCCGGAGGGATGAAGGCAAGCGGGCAGAGAAGGCATCTGAGTACTGAAGAAAGCCCGAGAAATAAACAACAGGTCAGGCAGACAAGGCAGGTGGGCTGCATTCATAAAAGCCGGCTGCTGTTGAAGGTATTGCGTTTTGAATGACAGCCAACAGTTCCATATGAAGACAGTGTGGGCCTGCACAGGGCAGATGGAGGCTGAGCCAAGACCTCAGAGGCCACGGGCTGTCAGAGTGAGGAGGAGCGACTTTGCCGCGAAGGTCTTGGAATAACTGAAGAAGCACAAGAAGACATGAATGGTCACATGTGTGCCCAGGAAAGCAGCCTGCAGTCTGGGGAGAGCAGAGGGAGGAAGAGTGGATGTGGGGTTATAAGCAGGGGCCAGCTGGAATCACACAACACCAGGGCTGGGAGGGAGAGTGGATGTGGCGCGCTGCATATAGCCAGGTTCCTGATAGTCCTCATGCAGGGACTGCTCATTTTAGAACAGCCAGTGACCCCACAGCTGACCCACCTTCAGTGGCTCTGCTTTTCTAAAGGGGAGTGCTCTTCCGAGCGAGTTCACCACGCCCTCCTCCCTCAGCTCCAGCACCACAGACTACTGCTCCACGCAGCTTCCAGAAGGTGCAGATGACTCTTCTAGCTTAGGTTTCTCTCTGGATACCCCCTCCCCTCCTCCCACACCTCCCTTCTGAGCCATCTCCACCTTTCTGAGATGGTCTCCAATTCCCCAGTGGAATTAAACTCTCCCTGCTCCATGCTCAAGACCAACTTAACTGTGCTGATCTGACCCACAGACCCTCGAGGGCAGGACATTCTTGTTCCCTCTGCACCTCACACAGGGATTATCCCAGGGTGTAGCATCCAGCAGGCGCTCAGTAAATGCTTGAGGAAGTCTGAATTGAGCCAGACGCAGAGACTAGCTTTGCATTCAGAAAGAACAACACTGTATGGCCACTAGAGGGCGAGAAATACCAAAAAATGGCAGAGGTGGCCGCAACGGTGAACTGTTCCCCTTTCTTCCTCTGGGGGCACCCGTGAGTCAAAAAAAAAAGTCATAGACCGGGACCATTTACTGAACAGGATTTGGGGACACCTGGACCTAGTTTTCTCGACAGCTCGCTCCGTCCTGGCAAGTCTTAGGGGTAGCATCTTCCCTCATGGGAGACAGCTGTTCACAACTGGAGCGACAGAAGGGCCAAGCAGGGCTGCAGCGTGCCCTGGGCAGGTTCCAACCTGGGTCCTCCCTAATGGACAAGGGCTGCTGGAAGGCCTTACTACCTCCACAGGCTGCTCCAGTTTGGCCCCCCTCACCTCTCTCAGCGAAGCAAGAGCCCTGCAGTGACACAGCTCCCACACACTCCAGAGGCACATTCCAGGCAATCTTTTTTTTTTTTTTTTTTTTTTGAGATAGGGTCTTGCTCTGTTGCCCAGGCTGGAGTGCAGTGGTGCAATCATAGCTCACTACAGCCTCCAATTCCTGGGCTCAAGTGATCCTCTTGCCTCAGCCTCCTGAGTAGCTGAGTCTAAAGGCATGTGCTACCATGCCTGTTTAATTTTACGATTTTTTTGTAGAAACAGGGTCTTGCTATATTGCACAGGCTGATCTTGAGCTCCTGGGCTCAAGCAATCCTCTGCCTCAGCCTCCCAAAGTGCTAGGCTTATGAGGGTGACAGGTGATCTAATTTTACCTCAACATGGTCTTTGAAGGCCTCACAGCACCCCAAGCCCACAGAGCATATCCGAGGGCCCTTCCCAACCATACAGGAGTCTCTTTGTTAGCAGTTTGAATGAGCAATTCAGTTCTCTTCCCTCCTTACATGTCTAAGGATGCGGATGGCCTCTGGAGTGTTCTATGCTTTTTCAAAATGGTGAGCCCAGGAAGCCGGCCCCTCGCTCTGGCCCTGCTTGCCTTCCTCCTTTGCCCCTTGCAAACACCCTTGGCCTACTGCTGCTTGCTAGTTTTGGAGTCTCACAGCATGTTACAGGTGATGGCTCTTTAGTGGTCTCCTAGTGGAAATTAAACCTTGTCTGACAATGAGGAAAACTGAGGCCCAGAGAGGCCCACTGAGGCCCACTTTAGGTCACACAGCTATCATCTCTGGCTACTGAAGACACACCTGAGGGCCTGTCCCAAATGCAGGCACACAACTCTTGTTTAGGTTCAGAGGCAGCAGGTCAGGGACAGGCCCCAAGGGTCAGTGACTTTTGAAACACCAGGTAATTCTGGTGAGCTGCCAGGCTTGGGCATAACTCGTCTAGGCCGGCTCCGTATTCCACCATCACCACCACTAGCACTGCTAATGAACCTGTGAGCATAACATCCCAGGAAGAAACACAACCCAGGAGACAGGAAAAACCAGAAAGGCAGGGCAAGGGGCTCGGCCACCTCCATTCAGCGTGGGCTCCACCTGTGCTTCATACACCAGCTCATTCCAGCCCTCCACTGGCCATGGGAGGCTGGGCTTTTTCATTAAATTTACAGAAGAGGAAAATGAACTGATATTAGATAAAGCTCCTATGTGGATACAGCACCCTGATCCCTGCGCTCCTCCCGAACCCAGTACCCCAGACTCGCAAACTGTCTACACAGTCCCCACTCAAGGACACGGGTCTCACCCTGCTGTTATAGCCCCTTTCCACCCTTTAACACAATGTGATCTCCTAAAAGACTCTCTGCATGTTAAGGGAGACTAGAACTTAGGGCTTTAAATATGGGTTTGAAGATCTCAAAGTCTATGTTCCCGGCAAGACCACAGCACCTGGTTCCGTGCTATGCACACAGTAGAGGTTGAGTCACTGCCTGCTTGTTTGATGCTGTACCCTTAGGAATGAGAGCGAAAGCCTACCCAGTCATTTAACCTAGCAACTGCAGTAGCCATTTACAGAGAGAGAGAAGCTGGAAGCAGCTGGAAGCAACTGTCTGAAAGTCTGGAAACCTCTTCCGGGGGGATCACAAAAAGGGTGAGGTGATTTGCTTCCAGCCTCTTTTCCAATTTACAGGGGACCTGCTCACAAGTCCAAGTGGGAAACGCTGGGTGCGGTGGCAGGAGGGAACAGCCCTCAGGCTGCAGCTGCAGCCAGCCTGCCCTGGACCCTGGTCTCTTGCTCGTGCTCTGCCTTCAGATGGCCACAGAAAGGCACCCAGTGGGGGCAGAAACTCTAAACAGAGCAGCCGCCTCGCCTTGAGGGTTACATTCAGCCTTGTCCTGATTACCACAGGTCCTGCTGCTGGGACTTCAGCTCCAGCATAACTCACTTTGTTTCTGACACAGCCTCAAGCCAGCCATGGGGAGGGCTGGCAAGGGAGGGGCGGGTGGGCAAGAGCATCCTGGGAGGACCTGGACATGAGGGCCTTTCAGCCCACGGCTGGGATAGCTATTTCTACTTTGGCACTCCCCCAAAACGAAGGGAGAAAACTTAATTTCCTAAAGCACTGACTATATGCCTCGCATCCAACAAGGACTTTGTCCATATTACCACAAGGCCCCTGGACAGTATTTGTCTCCCTGCCCATGAGCAGGTCCCTGCACTCAGGATCTGGGAAGATCCACACCTTGGATGGAAGAGGGTATCAACAGGTGACAGGGTGTGGGTGATGCCTTTAAAGGGAGAGGGGCAGTGGGCAGGCACAGCTTGGATCCTGAAAGCCAAGGACCTGCATTATCCTGGAGCTCCTGGAAGAAGTCATCCCTGGAGACCCAGTATGGCGGTGCGCAGGGCTCCTTCCCCCAGCCAGCGCCTACTATGTACCACTGTGTTCTCTCTGGGGTCTTAAGACAACTCAGTCCTCCACTCCAGAAAATTACAACCTAGTAAGACACATAAAACACAGGCCTCCGGTGTCCCAGGAAAAGCATCAGAGGGCTCGGGATCGAAGACACGGTTATATTTTGAGCAGCTGTGTGACTTACGGCAAGGGATTTGGTTTCTAAAAATATATAGTAGGTACAAAAATACTTTCTTTGCAGAATTGTTTGGTATAAAAACCATGGCTTCCGGCATATAGCAGAATTCATGAGATACCTATTGAACAGAATGAAAACAGAGAGACAAAAGAGGTGCTTGAAGGCCACGGAGCTCAGAGGAAGGCATGGTGGAGAAATCAGGAGCATCTCGAAAAGTGGGGTGAGCTTGGTGTGGAAGGGCTAAGTAGGGCCTGAACAGAGAGGAGTGGAATAGGAGAGGAAGGAAGCCACAGGAGGATGGAGCAGCTGAGCCATGGCTAGATGGGAGGGGGAGGGGAGGAAGAAACCACACCTGGGGCAAGAAAGACAAGGCTTTGTCTTCCAGGGAGCACAAAAATAATAGAGGTGGCGTCAAAGAGTGACACAAAAAGACTTATGCTTAGAAAGACACACTTCTAGGCTGGGCATGGCTCACACCTATAATCCCAGCACTTTGGGAGGCCGAGGAGGGCAGATCACCTGAGGTTGGGAGTTCGAGACCAGTCTGGCCAACATGGAGAAACCCCATCTCTACTAAAAATACGAAATGAGCTGGGCATGGTGGAGCATGCCTGTAATCCCAGCTACTCGGGAGGCTGAGGCAGGAGAATCGCTTGAACCTGAGAGGTGGAGGTTGCGGTGATCCAAGATCACACCATTGCACTGCAGCCTGGGCAACAGGAGCAAAACTCCACCTCAAAAAAACATAAAAAACAAGGACACATTTCTAGTGTCCTTAGCAGTCAATGGTAGGAGGAAATCTTGCAAAATGAGAGACCACGAGACAGTCAAACATGAGAGCAGGCAGAAGGCAGCCAGTGCCGGCACTGGAGGAAGCTGATGCGGGGAGGGATGCGGACAGACCAGGGGCAGATCTGAGCCAGACCTCAGTGGTGACGTAGTGACCAGCTGGATTGGGACTGGGACACAACCTAAGATACTCAAAAAGGGAAGGCCTTTAAATGGAATGATTCTGCAGGGGAATGGGCAGGTGTGTGGGGCTGCCGTGGGGGATGATAGATTCAGTTTTCATCTATTTGGTGTGTTTAGTTAAACAGTCTGCAAGGCCTGAGAGAGAGAGAGAGAGAGATTGAGAGAGAGAGAGATTTCCAGGGGTAACTGTGAGCGTAAACAGAGTACTGGTCTACCCGTGTTTCTGTTGGCTGAGGGATCCCAGAAAGCCCTTGCATTTTCCAGATAAGAGAACACTCTGTAACAGAGGCTCAACATCATCTCAGCTTTCTTGGATGACATAATGGCACTTCAGCATCTTGCATGGCCTTGGGGGACCTTACCGTGAGGCTCGATAACTACTGTTGAGTTTAGACCCATCTTCTTCGGCCTTCGGATTAAGCAGTACCCTCATTTTATGTCCTTTTTTCTCCTGGAAATCAAGTTGACAACACCTCAAACAGAACAGCCATTTGAATAAGCTCCCTGGTAAGTTTCCCAGTGAAACCAGAAGACTAATTGCAAAATCACAGGAGAGCAACACTGAACTCATTCTCTGTCTTTTTCTGCATATACTTGAATGGCATTTGGGTTTTCAAGGACCAGAAAGCCCCTTTCCTTTCCTCTCCTCCACTTCCTCCCACCAAACAAACTTCTGGAAAGCCAAAGATTCTACACATTATTGTCCTTTTATAGATGAGGATATCAGAGTTTCCAGACTTTCAAGAAAGAATGGGACTCAGGAAGGCTGAGAATAAAACGCAAGAAGTGACACTGTCGGGAACACTCGCAGATGCTGCAGGCAAGTCACTCTTCCCCTGTGGGCCGGGGAACAGATAGGTAGAAATTTATGTAAGAAAAATCTAGGACTTTGGTTGAGGATGGCCTAGGTCAAATCCCACGTGACCTCATACTACATCAATGGACTTGGACAATGGACTTCACCTCTCAGAGCCTTCCTTCCAGCCGCCATAAAATGGTTGGAGGTCCCTTCCTCAAATCACTATGTGTGGATTAACGAAGTGTGAACTAGCCCAGAGCACGGAGGACTTCACAAATGTTACTTTTCTTTCTTCTCATTTAACTGTTAACAAAATAAACAACCAAATCATCTAATTATCAATGAGTAACAAATTAGTCAATAGACATAAATGTTAACAACAAAATATGACTGTTTTCATTATTAGTAATGAAAACAAGTAATTAACCACTTATTAATTAACCAATCAGTCCAATTATTAATGAAACAACACTTGATCCCTCTAATACTACAGTGACTATTTAATATGATTAGTAGTTACAACGATGATGCATGAATGACCAATTAACCTAATTATCATTAATAAATAATAATGATTCCTAATAACCACCTAATTCCAATTGGATTTATAAAGTTAGATGGAATTTGAAGATGCATGAAAATTACTTGCATAAATTAGCATGACAATCAAATTTCTTCGTGACTTGGACATGTTTATTTTGGGGGGAAGCTATCCTCCTCTGAGATGGTAGATCCCTGTGGCACTAACCCTATGATCTCCCATTTCAAGGGGTTTCTGCACAGAGGCCCAGGCCCACAGCCCACCCAGCCTCTTCTCAGGTCAAGGCCTCCCCTGCCTGCATTTCCACCAATTCAAGGAAATTCGTCCTGAGCACAGCACCAAGCCGCACTGCCTGTGCATAAACACTTGGCCAGCCCAGACACCAGATTTCCAATTTTCCTAAAAGGCTGCCAGGACACAGGAGTCACCACATAGGACATCATGGATATGTAGATTTATTGTAAAATTTTCTAGCAGGTGGAATATTTCATTTTGAAAGAAAGGCATGAAAAGCATCTTATAGGATCCCAGCCACCCCGGGGCTTTGCACACTCTGAGATGACAGTGCTGGCTCTTCCCATAATGCCAAGCTAATTAAACTCTCTGAGCTTGGTTTCTCTAGATTTGAAATGAGGGTAAGCAAATTTTGCTCACAGGCAGTTATAAAGAATAGACACGATTATGTATGAAAGCTAAAGAGAATGCTTGGCAACAGCAGAAAGCAAACACACATGTTTCCCTTTACTTCTCCCCGCTGCTCTTTCAGGGACAGGCTGCCATGGGATCAACCTCAGTTTTCCAGGTCAGTGTCAAGATCCTGCTCTGGGCCTCCACAGAGCCCTGACTTCCTCTCCAAAGTTCAGCTCAGTGGATTCTCCTTCCAGATTAATCCTGTGCTTTTGTTTGATGATGCTTTGACATCTTGAGGCTTTGTGGATGCAGGGAGGGCCTTCCCCTTCCAGGATTAGCTAATTCCTAGAGATCGCAAAGGACTTACTTGAGAGTAGGACTCTGATATGCAAACTAGCCCATCCCTAGTCCACCTTCTTCAATCAGGCTCCTGTGGTCTGGGACAGAACACTAACTCTCTGCCCTAAATTACCCCTGGATCAGGTACTAGACCGTGAGAAACCACCCATACAGCTTGGAGCCTGCAGAAATTATTCAAACTGTCCAATCCTAAACCTGCTCAGCAACTGACCTTGCCTCACCCTTGCCCAGTAGAGGCTCCTGCCCAAGTTTGCCTTTCACTTGTTCTGCCTCCAAACTGCCTCTGTTGCTCCCCAACAGCTCTGCAGGAAACGGACACTCCCGTTCATTGAAACCGTGAGGAGCAAACCATCTCCAATGACAGTCATCCCCTGATCTGTGGGCCTCCCCTTGCCTGAGTAAACACAAGATTTAGGATTCAGATGAAAACACCGTTTCTCTCTGTGTCTCTCTGGCCCATTAATGTATGAATCCTCATGGCATAGACAGCAGTTACTTAGATTTTACATCCCCAGAGCTGAATTTGGTACCCAGTGTGAACTTAATAAAAACCTATTGAATGAATAAATCCATGAATGAGCAAGCAAATGCATGATGGTAAGCAGGAAAAAAACAGAGGCAAGGCCCAGGCAAGGTAGACACATGGATATGTCAGGAAGAGTGAATCAGAGGAAATGACTGAGATGCATTGAAACCCGGGCTCTTGCTATGGAGAAACAGGAACACTTTTATACTGTTGGTGGGAGTGTAAATTAGTTCAACTATTGTGGAAGACAGTGTGGCGATTCCTCAAGGATCTAGAACCAGAAATGCCATTTGATCCAGCAATCCCATTACTGGGTATATACCCAAAGGATTATAAATCATTCTATAAAGACACATGCACACGTATGTTTACTGCAGCACTGTTCACAATAGCCAAGACTTGGAACCAACCCAAATGCCCATCAATGACAGACTGGATAAAGAAAATGTGGCACATATACACCATGGAATACTATGCAGCCATAAAAAAGATGAGTTCATGTCCTTTGTGGGGACATGGATGAATCTGGAAACCATCATTCTCAGCAAACTAACACAGGAACAGAAAACCAAACACCACATGTTCTCACTCATCAGTGGGAGTTGAACAATGAGAACATGTGGACAGGGAGGGAAACATCATACACCGGGGCCTGTCAGTGGGTAAGGGGAAAGGGGAGGGAGAGCATTAGGACAAATACCTAATGCATGTGGGACTTAAAACCTAGATGACGGATTGATAGGTACAACAAATCAACATGGCACATGCATGCCTATGTAACAATACTGCACGTTCTGCACATGTATCCCAGAACTTAAAGTAAAATAAATTAAACTTTAAAAAAAAGAAACCTGGCCCTTTAGCATAAGAGTGGCTGACCTGAACACAGCTTTGATTCCATCAGGCAGTGGCCCCATCCAGGCCACCAGGTGGTGCATACTGCAAATGCTATATTGCCTGGTTCTTAACCACTGAGATCCCTGAACACATTAGAGTGCACAATTACAGGGTGCAACTCCCTGCCATGAAAAGCCTGGTAATGTTTATATCTATAGCACACAGCTCAATGTCTGGCATTCAGTAAAGATTTACTGAATGAAAATGACTTCAAAGTTAAAAATGAAAGAATGAAATCTCTCTTCCCAGATAACAAACAAAGAGTTGTAAGGGGAAAAATTATAGCTTAAAATAATTTGATAGACCTGCATTGATGGTGATTTTAAAATATACAAGGTTGACTCACTATGAAGCAAGGTAATAAAACATAAGGCAAAACCCACTCTGTTTTTCGTTATTAATAGCAAAATGCCACAGTGAATGTGAAATCTTTAGAACGCGGTGAATTATGATGGATCATATATTCCTATTCCCTGCTGCATCCTGACCCGAATGAAGGGTGCAGAAATGAAGTCTCAGATTGCATCCAAGGTGCCATCTTTCACTAGAAGGCTTTCATGTCAGCCAGCAGGAAAAACTGGCTTCTGAAGTGCAGTGAGCAGTGTTTTCCGGATGACTGCCTCCCTGCCAACGCCGAGGGACTGTGTGACTGCCACCTCAGGGGGTCTGGTGTGGGGGCGGGGGGGCTGTCCAGTCCCAGGTGGTGCTGAAGCCAGCTGCTTTACCACGGCTCTGGGAGGACAAAGCAGAAGAGTCCAGCAGTGACTCGTGCTTACCTGCTTGGTGCCAAAGAGGCCAGGAGAACAGGGACAGCCATGTCTGTCTACCCCGTGTGCACTATGCCTCGGGACCTCGTTATCAGCTCTCACAGTCACTGCTCTTTCTCAACCTTCGGATGTGCCCTCCTTTTTTGTGGTGAGAGCTGAGCCTGGGTCTCTGCCATTCCCTCTGTGCCTTCTGCTTGCTGGTCCTGCTTCAGCATGAACTTACTGATGCCAGGGGAGGTCCAGACTGGGGGACAGGAGTGAAGATTCGGTGGGTGGGGGTGGGCGGTCAAAGAAAGGATGAAGGGAGTTCTTTACACTGCAAAGGCCACGCATAGAGCTTCAGGGGCTTGCCCTGTTTTGTCCACACTGTGGTACCCTGTGGGGAATGCATGGTGATACTGCATTTGCAAATAAGGAAGACTAAGAGAGTTGGGCCTCGGTCATGTAGGGAGGAAGGGATATGGATTTGAAGCCAGGTGTCTGCCTAGCAGAGGGTGGCCCTGAGTGAAGCCCTCTGCACCTGGTGCCTCACCCCTCATCTATGACATGGGGACAAGGACCCTGAGGGTACCTGTCTAGATGGGTGGTTGTCAGGATCCACAAGGCCATCACTAGGATGGCACAGCTGGACCTGTGGGAGCAGGGCCAAGTATGGCCCGTGGGAGTTGGGCCAAGTATGAGGACAGAGGAAGCCACACCAGAACTGAGTCCTAAGAGACCGAGAGAAGCTGGAGGAAGGAGGAGGAGGCAGAGAATCCAGGGAGCGAGGACAGCACCTGCCTAGGAACAGAGGCCTCTGTGACTGAGGCCCTAACCCCATCATTTTACAGATGGGGAAACTGAGGCCTGAGCAGGGGAAGGACTTGGCCAATGTCCCAGTGTTTTGGAGGACAGACTGAGACCCAAACCAGGCCTCTTAGCTCCCATGACAGTGGCCGCCCTTTTGGTTTTCCGGCGTCTGTGGCTGAAGGGGGCTGTAAGCTCCCGTTACAACTCTCACTGGGTTCATCTTCCTATCCCTGCTGCTGGGTGCCCTGTGCTCCGGCGGCACCACATGCTGCCCGATTCCTGCCCAGTGCTGTGCTGTGGTACACCAGGTCCCTGCAGAGCTGTGACCCAGGGAAGGTCCTCCCTTCTCTTGCCCCTGCCTGGCTGGCAGTGCCTTGTCTGCCAAGGGGAGACAAGCCTCCTCGTGGCTGATTTCCCCACCACCTCATCCTGGGGTTCCCCCGTCGCCTCCCAGCACTTCCCTTTCTCCTAGAACTGCTCATCACTTTTGTCACCCCTGTCTGCCTCCTCCAGATGGCAATTCCTTCAGGATAGCCAACAATGGTCATTCAGCTCCCATACAGGACAGCGGAGGAGGAGGGAGGCAGGACACATGACCCACTGGCCGTTCTTTTTAATAGTTTGATGAGGTGGCCAGCAGGATTCTGACTGCCCACCTGAGTGCTCCTGTCTTTTCTCTTAGCATTTTCTCTTAGCATTCTCTTAGCATTTCCATAGCATTGCTATGGAAGAGAATGTAAAAGGTAGTTACCTGCGGCCCCAGCGATCCAGGGATTCCAGGTGGTCCCACATCACCTTTCTTCCCCTGAGTGTAAAAGAAGAAGCTAAAATTAACAAGCAGGCAATCATCAACCAGAGCTGGTTTAATAATGAGTCTCGGTGGACATTTGGGTCTTTATTACTCTCAACCTCCCGGATTAACATTTGTCCCTCAGGAGCGCCCCACAGAGGAGCAATGTGGAATCGGAAAATGGACTCAGGCTTTTTCTGAGTTCAGGAGTAAGGCTCTGGGTTCCAGCTCTGTACTTAAATGTGTTTGGTAACACACGGCCCCGTATTCAAAACGTACCGAAAGATATACCCGAGAAAAGCCTCCTTTTAATCCCAGTCTCAGCCACTCAGTTCTTTTCCTTAGAAACAACTAATCTTACCAGATGTCGGTTAATTCTCCCAGAGAGATTTTATGTATCCGTAAGCCTTACACACACACACACACACGCACACACAAACACACATACTCCCCCGTCCCCCTTTTCTCCACAGACTTCAGCATGCCATTCAATCTGTTAAACTTTGCTTCTTTGTTTCCATTTAATGTATGTAAGCCACATCCCATATCACATGGAGAGTTGCTGGTATCCTTTATACAGGTGCATGGTTTTCCCCGTGCAAATGAGGCATGATGCACTGAAACAACCCTCTCCTCGTGGCCAGGGAGGTTACTGAGGGCATTTCTGCTCTTCTGCTGTGGGAATCCACACTTCAGTGCATATATGTTCAGTATCCAGTAAGGTGATGTTGGGGGGCCCTTAAATAGGGGTGTGGGCCATCTCCTTAAATAGGGGTAAGGTGTGTGTTGGTTAGTTTACACAATGTGGTAATGGCATATATTGTATAACAGAGGTTATCTGAAGGACAGAATACAGCCCTTTTTGGCGTTGTCCTGGTGGATTTTTGATTAAATGAAAGCATTGCAATCGGAAATTGAAAGTAAAATAAGACCTTGATAAGATCTACCTTTTTTGTGTGTGCCTATTTCATGGCAAACTCTCTTTCTAGTTCTTCCCACATGGTCCTTTCTTAATTTACTCTGCAAGAGGATCCCGGAATGCCCATGTTTTCATCCCATTGATGAGTGTGCAAATCGAGGCTCAGAGCTCATGTCTCTGTCGTTGCACAGCTAGTAAGGGGCAGAGTTCAGACCACACCCAGTTCTATGCAGACTAATAAGTTCTATGCACACTAATAAGGCCTTTTTTTTTTTTTTTTTTCAAGACAGAGTCTCACTGTCTTGAACAGGCTGGAGTGCAGTGGCACAATCTCGGCTCACTGCAACCCCCACCTCCCAGGTTCAAGTGATTCTCCTGCTTCAGCCTCCTGAGTAGCTGAGAATACAGGCATATGCCACCACGCCTGGCTAATTTTTTGTATTTTTAGTAGAGACGGGGTTTCACCACGTTGGTCAGGCTGGTCTCAAACTCCTGATCTTGTGATCCGCCTACCTCCGCCTCCCAACGTGCTGGGATTACAGGCGTGAGCCACCGTGCCCTGCCAGGCCTTTTTCTTACCTTAGACTGTGCCCAGACTATCCCACTATTTCCCCACTGGTCCGCATCTTTCTCATTTCTTCCCTCTCTCCACCCCTTCTTTTCTCCTTTCCTTCCTTTTCTCTTTTCCTTTCTTCCTTCCCTCCTTTTTTCCTTCCTCTCATATTTAATGAGCAACTAGTATGTGTTGAACCTAGGAAATAGGCTGTGATCCCTCTACCCACACCCTCCCAAAAGCAGCCCTTCCCCAGGCGCAATGGGCTACAGGGTTGCCGTACTCTCCTGCCTCCACTTCCGAACGCCACCATCAAACCAAGGTCTGTATTCCACACATAATCCTCGAGGAGGTGGATGCCACTTTATTAAGGGAACGAAGGTACTAGGGTTGCACATGAGGGAAGTTTGGAGGAGCTCAGAGGCAAATGTTCTTTACGGAGCTTCAAGCCCTAAAATCTCAGGGGTCTCACACATTAGACTTAGCCCATTGTGGTTGGAAGTGGAAGATAAATTCTGCCTCTTTCTCCTGCTTAGTTGTCCACACACTCAGTCCTCCTAAATGCCGAGCCCCGGGGACACCGGCAGGATTAAGGTGCGGCCTCTGCCGATAAGGGGCTCGTAGTTTGCTAAGAAGGTAGATACAAGCCCATGCAGCGACCACTCAGCCTGTGCTGGGCACGCAGCAGCATCAGGAGCTCCTGGTTCTGCCTAAATGGCTTGAGCAGCTGTCCCAGGGAGGTGGTGCTGATGTAATGATGGAAGGAGAAAGAAGAGCTTTCCAGTGGGACAAAAACTGACTGCAGGGAACAGAATAGGAAAGTGTACAGAGGCAGCTGAGAGCCAGACATTGGCAAAGACTGTGTGTCACCCAGGATGGGAGGCTGTAGGATGCAGTCAGCAAGCAGTCGTGAAGGTCTTGAATGGCCTGGACCAAGCACAGCCCCCCTAGGGGTCAGGGGTTTCAACTGACCACACAACCTGGTCCAATCTATGCTGGTCCTAGGAGCAATGGGGAGGATGAATTAAGGCTGATCAAGCTGCTTCTCTCACTGCCCAGCATAACCCATAATGTCGCCTTGGGCCAGCCCACCATTCTCTCTCCCCAGAACCACTGCAATAGCCTCCTAAACAGTGCCTCCCTGAACACATTTGGCCATTGCACTTTTCTCCTCAAAGCAGCCAGGATGATATCATTAAAACATAAATCATGTCACGTCTCCTCCGCTCAAAACACTGCAATGCCTCTCAGCTCACTTAGAGCAGAACTTTAATGACCTCCAGCCTGCCCTCCACGAACTCATTTCCTCCAACCCTCTTCTCATTTCCATGTACTTTTTTCCCACCTCCAGCCACACTGGCCTCCCACCTCCACCTTGAATCTGCCAAATACATTCCAAACTAAATATCTCTCCACTGGCGTTTCCTTCTGCCTAGGTTTGTTCCCCAGGTATCCACACAGATCAATTCTTCAATTCAATTTGCTTTCTGCTCAAATGCTCCTTTAACTGCATGTCCTCTTTGGCCAGCCTCACCAGAATAGCACTCCCACTGTCCCATTGTGTCCTTTCACCCTGCTGTAATTTCCTTAGTGTGGATCCTCACCAGATGTACCACTGGCATTTGTGCTTATTTACTGTGTGTCTACCCCTACTGGGACACAAGCCACCTGAAAGTGGAGTCGGGCTCTGTTTTTGTTTGATGCTATATACTGTGGCTCTGGACAGTGCCTGCCACATGGTGGACACTCAATAGACATTTGTGGACTGAATAAATTGCCCCTTTGAGAACTACGCAGTCCTAAGCTATGACAGTGGCACTGGGGAGAGCAGTGAAAAGTAAGAGAAAAGTGATATCAGGGAGGAAGGGAAGATACAACTTGGAGATTATTGACTAGCAGAGAGAGTGAGTGAGCCTGGTGTAGAAGCCCCTGGATCCACACCTTTGAGCTACGGAATGCATCGGGCTGGAGGGTGCGACGATGTCTGGGTCACAATGAGTTTCTTGATACTTGCCAGGTAGAATTCAAAATGTGGCCACAGATACCTTCAGAAGACAGCCAAGCCTTGGAGGCACTGGGTTTCTCCATCCATCTGATCCTGCTCTGATTAATGCAGACATCGGGAAGCTGATCATAAGACAGCTAAGAGTTGTCAGTTCCCCTTCCTCAGGGAAAGGAAACCAGACACCTTCCACTTTCTATCTAGACAGACACCCCCTCCAATTGCTTCCAGGTGACTCTATAGAGAGTCACTGGTTATTTACAAGATGAATAAACCATTTTCCCTCAAGGTCAGTGGGAGGAACTGGTGAATAATCATCAGAAGTTAGAATCCAAGCCAGCAACGTAACTGTGTTGAGAGGAAAGACTGAAAGGAGAGATTGGAATATCTAATGGTTAGTAGGAAAGGATGAGAGAGAAAGGATGCAGGGCCATGACTGAGCAGAATGACTCATTAAGATGCCGATGTGGTCGGGGGATGAAGCATCAGTTCCCTCTCTGGGGTGACACGATCACCATTTGGGGATGCAGCAAGGTCTCAGCAGCTCTTTGCTTCCTCAGCTGACCCCAGGATCTTATGTAACAACGTTACTCATGCTCAGGAAGGTGAACACCTAAGTTAACAACAGGATTTGTAAAAGGCATGAATGCAGGAGGTGTTCCTGTGCCAGGAAAGTTGAATCAATTGATCTGGAAGAGCAGGCATATGGGCAAGTAGGAGGCACGTGGTGGACAAGAGAGAAATGCAAAGAAACACATCTATGGAAGCAAACATCATAAGCATTAGGTTTTCAGCAAGGAGAAAAAAACCAAAAAGGTGGCAAGAGGCCAGAGAAAGAAAAGGGTCAGAGCAGGTCTTTCATGGGTCATCCATGAAGGGGCATCACCCAGAGAAGCCTCAGGGTAACATCTCTCTGGCCTCTGTACCTTCCACTCCCCCAGCGTCATGGGCCATTCCAGTGTCTCTCAAAGCTGGCCTTCCTTCTGCAGCCACAGCCACAGGAACCCACCCTGTTCCCAGGCCCAGTCTCTTCCTTCAGGCCCTCCTGGGCCAACCTGTGCAGGCAGGTTATCCTTCCCAAAGGGTGAAAGAAGCTCTGTCCAAGTCACTTCTCTTCTCTTAAGTAGTTAGAGGAGCTTCATTATCCCAAAGACATATCTGAGCTGTTTGATTTGGAGATTCCAAGCCCTGGGGGTCTAACCTACCTTTTCAATTAGGTGTCCAGGGTTCACACCACTGTCTCCCAAGCAAGAGTCCAAATGGACTGCTTAGCTCAGCCCCAAACACCTGCTTAGGACTTCCGATGCCTGAGCCGTTGCCATGCTGCTCCCTCTGTCTGTAATCCTCCCTTCACAGCTCAGCCCACCAAAATCACATCCCAGTTCAGTGCCACCTCTTCCACGAAGCTTCAGCAGTAATGACAAATAACAGTTCAAACGATGAGAAATAAATACTTGAGACATGGATTCCCCAGAGCTACCCAAGAGCTAACAAGTTAGAATTGCCAGGGGTGGGATACAAAGCTCCAAGTGAGTAGAATCAAAGGAATTCTCTGTGTTCTTTCTCTCAACCCCTTTCCTCTATGATATTGTAAGGAAAAGAAGTCTAAATCTAAGGTACATTGGAAGGATAAGCCATTTAACCTGCTGAGTCTTTGTTTTCCCACATGGAAGATTATAATCATGATAATTATTTCAAAAGATAATAGGAGAAGAAATGATTTAATATTTGAGGAAGCTATTTATAAAACACAATAAAGCATCCCTCAACTATAACAGACAGTGATGAGAATGAGGCGGAAGATGATAATGACTATGAGGAAGAAATAGTGAGAGTCATATTCTGGCTCCTTTGTGTTCTTGTAGTGGGTGATAGACTGTGTGCCAAATAGATCTGGTTTCAAAATCTCAACCTCCTAGCAGTGCCACAGAGTTTAAATTAGATGATGCCCACAAAGTACTTAGTAATAGTGGTTATGGTGAGGACAGTGGTAGCAGTTGGTGATTTTGATGATAATGATGGTGGTGGTGGTGGTGGTGATGGGGTCTTGTGGTGGCATTGATGGTGAGGGCATTAATGGTGATGGTGGTGATGGTGGAGTTGATGGTGATGGTGGAAGTGATGGTGATGGCTGAGTTGATGGTGATGGTGATGATAGTAGTTATGGTGATGATAGTAGTGATGGTGATGGTGATGGTAGAGTTGATGATGATGGTGGTGATGGTGATGATAGTCATGATGGTGATGGTGATGGTAGAGTTGATGATGGTGATGGTGATGGTGATGATAGTAGTGATGGTGATGGTGGAGTTGATGATGGTGATGGTGGTAGTGATCATGATGGTAATGGTGGAGTTGATGGTGATGGTGATGGTAGAGTTGATGGTAGTAGTGATTGTGATGGTGGAGTTGATGGTGATGGTGGAGTTGATGGTGATGGTAGAGTTGATGGTGATTATGATGGTGATGGTGATGATAGTGGTGATGGTGATGGTGGAGTTGGTGATGGTGATGGTGATGGTGGAGTTGATGATGGTAATGATAGTAGTGATGGTGATGGTGATGGTGGTAGTGATTGTGATGATGGTGGAGTTGATGGTGATGATGGTAGTGATTGTGATGATGGTGGAGTTGATGGTGATGATGGTAGTGATTGTGATGATGATGGTAGAGTTGATAATGATGGTGATGGTAGAGTTGATGATGATGGTAGTAGTGATTATGATGGTGATGGTGGAGTTGATGGTGATAGTGGTAATGGTGGTGGTGATAGTGGTGATGGTGATGGTAGAGTTGATGGTGATGGTGGTAGTGATCATGATGGTGGAGTTGATGGTGATGGTGATGGTAGAGTCGATGATGATGGTAGTAGTGATTATGATGGTGGAGTAGATGATGATGGTGGTAGTGATCATGATGGTGATGGTGGAGTTGATGGTGATGGTGGTAATGGTGGTGGTGATCATGGTGATGGTGATGGTGATGGTGATACTGCTAACATTATTGGTGGTGGTGGTGATAGCAGCAACTCTAATAAAGGTAGATGTAGCAGCGGCTATGTAACCTCTGCAGTTTTGTCCCATAACTGGTTGCAGAGATTTGAAAAATGCTAGAAAAAATAAATATTGTGGAAATAAAGAGCTGTTTTACTAACAATAGGCCTGTTTCTTGTCATTTTTCTTTTTTTCTCTTTTAAATTGCTACCCAGCACAATATCTGGATTAAGTGTTTATAATTTATCAAGAGGGCGGATTTTTCAAGCCATTCTGAATGCCAAGCTGCTGAGTGGGACTGGTATTTCCAAGGTTTCCTGTCTGCCCACAGAGAGGAGGGAAGCCTAGAAATTCGGAACAGCAATTCTCTCCCAGCCAGGATGAGTTAACACAGTCATCTGAGGGGCCATTAACAGATAAAAGGATTGCTTGTGCAACGGATTCTAATATGTGCCGTATGGTCTTCTGCTCAGTTCCTGTTCTCCAGGCCTCCAAATGTCAAACATGATTATTTTCTACTGGTTAGAGCTGAAATCAGGTGTGCAGGGAAAACCTAGGGTGTCCTAATATAAACCCTGGCTTCATGCCATGAAATGAATCAAACAGTAGCCTAGGATCCAAACAACACTGTTACCATCTGGTAAAGCAGGAAAAGGCAGGAAAAAGATTTTAGAATGAAAAAGGAAAACAAATTCAACCTAGGCTGCCACTGCAGAAAAAGACTGGCCATGTTTCCTTCCTTAAATCTACTAGAAATCAGAGGTGGTGGGCCACATAAACTTCAACAATAATGAGACCCTTGGTTCCAAGGGAAAGCCAGGGATTAAGCTGATGCATGCCCAGTGCATCCTATTGGACAGGCATGGTCAGGTATTGAGCGCCCTAGATCTATTCAAAGCATGCACAGCAAGGACAGTTAACTACCATGTTAGAATTCTGATATGCACATGGATACACACACACACACACACACACACACAGACTCATACTCACAATATTGAAGCAAAGAGGGTGGAGAATTTGGAGCCAGGCAGATCTCATGCCCCAGGTATCAGTACCCCCATTACCTACAGCCTGGGTGACACTCAGTAATTTGATGTATACCTTTAAGTCTTAGACTCCTAATTAGTGGAATGGGATTAAAACCAGCATATCTCATAGAATCCTTGTGGGAATTAAATAAGAATCATGGCTGCAAACAGTTCCCAAGGGAAGTGCCTGCTATGCAGGGACTATTCAATCAATGTTATTTCCTTTCTCCCTTCTCTTAGCTATACACCTTTAAAGAGAGATTCCATTTTTAACATGTGTTCTTAAAGTAAATGACACACAGTCAAGAACACCGTGGGATGGGTGGGGAGTAGTGCCATCTTTGTAAGAGAGGACATCTTGTTGGATAGGATCACCTCTCCAGTCCTCATCTATTGATGCGAGGGAAGAGAAACCAGAAGATATTGAGAAAATGATCAGAGGAACCGAAAAGGTTGTCACCCGCTGTGGGAAGAGCAATGACAAAGATCTAAGTGACCTTGAGAAGGTCATTCACGTTTCTGGACGTATTTCTCACTGTGAGTCTCAAAGATCCCTGCTGCCACAATGCTTCCACAGACATTCCACATTTTACATTTTGTTGAAATGTGTCACAATATACAATTTTTTTTAGCAATTTTTTTTTTTTTTAATCTTCCAGAGAAGATGAGAGATGATGTCTAGGTGATTTCAGCCGAGACTCAGTGCCACAGAGCAAGGCAAGGTGTAAGAAGGGACCACGTTCTCTTCTCCAAAATGAGGCATCCCCTGTAGAAGGTGAGAACACAGGTGACCAGGCACCCAGTTCTGAATCTTGTCCTCTTCTAGTCATTCACTTATGTTCCCTAACTGTAGGAGATTATATTAATGCCATTATCTATTATACATATTTTATATGCATATTCCTATTGTATTTATAACTCTGTATGTGTCTATAAAATATGTATGTTTTACAGGTGTGAGCGACTCTTCTCATTACTATGGTTACAAAAATAAATAAGAAAAAGTCCTTCCTCTCACAGTCTTACATTCTATTGAAGAAAACAAAAACAAATTCTCAAATAAGAAAAATATCAGATAAATCTGCAGAAAATTAAAATGGGGTGGTGTGAGAATAACAGTGACAGCCATTTTGAGGTGGATGATTCGGGCATGACAATTTTTTTATTGGAAAAGTGAGCCTCCTGGAAGCTCTGAAAGGTTCCACTGCTGCCGTGGCCTTCAGCCAGGCTGGTTCTTCTGCCGAAACATTCCAGATTCAGATGCAACTGCAGCATCTCTCATTTCAGCTAGGTGACAGCGCTCCCTGATCAACCTCCTTAATGCCGAGCTCAGACAACAGGCAGGAAATTAAAGCCTTGGAAAGAGAAATGCAGTCCTTCTCTATCTCTCTGCCTGGTGACTGCTACCGCCCTCCAGCAGGCGGGCGGGCGGGTGGGCGGGCGTCTCCTGCAGCTCCGGGGATGGCATGGAGCGTGCCTCGCTCTCAATTCTCCCTTTCACCATGTCAATGTGGAAAAATACCAGCTTTGTCCAAAATGAATGCATTTACTTTGCCGGGGATTATCCTGTCTGCCTGTTGCTAATCTCTAAAATAAAGGGCCTGGATTCTGTTGCCCCCCACCCCGTGTTTAGTGTCTGTCTCTCCATGCCCAAGTTCCTGCCTGCTGTCAGCCATCAGCCTCGTCTCTTCCCCTTGCACAGCCTCAGCATGTGCAGTGATGCCCAGGAGCTCTTCTGAGTGATGTTTCAGTTGAAGTTGATGAGGAGGAAATGACAGGTCATGGCAAGGGAAGGAGAGAGATAATTTTTTGAATAAGTCATTTTGTCTCGCATTTTCCTGACTCAGCCAGAGACTGACTGAACAGGAAGCTGCTTCCAAGCCCACAACATTACAATTTGCTTCTACTCCCTTTTTCTCCATAGATGCAGGCACTGAGCTAGCAACATCCACAGGACAGAACACAACCTGAATCAGGGAATTACCCATGATGACTGAAAGGCCATGGGCCCCCAAAAACCCACTTGCTCATCGTCCATGATTCACTAGAGGAAGCAGGACAAGCGGGGAGCCGTCCTCTGTGTTGCTCTGCACCCTGTGCTAATGCTCCCGCCATCCCGCCTTGTCACTCTTGGTTCACTCTCCTCTGCTAGACGCTGGGCCCTTCAGAGCCTGACTTCTGCCCTTTCCTCAGCATGGCCTCCAGCTGGCATCCGACCTGAACGAGTATGGGTGCTCAGAAGCCGTATGCTCTGCCCAGCCCCTGCCCTTTCTCAGTGGATCACCGTGGGAGCCTCCTAACTCGCCTCCTTCCTGCAGTCTGTTCTCAACACAACAAGACACGTGAATGTGTTTAGGGCACAACCCGGGCCCTGCCACTGCGACCCTCGAAACCCCAGAATGAGCAACCACAACCAGAAATGTATGAGATAAGCCCATCTTGAACATGAAATTATTTGATGTAGCTTCCAGAAGCAGTGTTCATAGATTTAAGTAAAATAATGGTATTATGGTTTTGTGTCTCTTAAGATTCCTTCTCTTTTGGAGACAACATACTGAAATATTTAGAAACAACATGATGTGATGATTTTAGGACTTGCTTTCAGTGAATTCAGTGGTGGGTAGAAGTGAGTGTTGGTTTATATAAAATAAGTTTTTTAATCACTTATAAGTGTTGAGTGGGTTTGGGGTATATGAAGGTTCATTTTACTGTCCTTTCTACTTCTGTGGATGATCAATCATCATAAAACATTTCATCATAAAACATTTTTTCATCGTAAATTTGTTTTTCATCATAAAACATTTTTTGAAAACATGTAAAAGCTCCATTGGTTACTCGCGGTAAAAGCCAAAGTCCTTATGATGGCCCACGAGGCCTGAAATGAACCTCTTCTCCTGCCAGGCCCCTTGCTGGGTCCAGCCACATGGACCTCTGGGCTCTAACACTCTGCGCCTGTGCCTGCCCCAGGACCTTCTGCCTGTCAGGCTCTTCCCCAGCTATCAGTTTGGCCAACATCCTCACCCCCAGAGGGCCTGTTCAAGGAAAACTGTCTTCATTGGGCCTTCCTACATCACCTGCTTACATGCTATTACGTCTCTTTCCCCCTGCCTGCCAGAATAGAAACACTATGCGGGCAAGAGCTTCCTTCTTGTTCCTGAACTACTTACTTGCCTACAACACTGCCTGGTACCCAGTAGATACAGAAGAAGAAATATTTGTTGAATGGATGAATCTGTGGAAGGAAAGGTGAGAACAAAAGCGGCAGGAAGGAATAAAAGCAAGTAAAAGAAAAACAGCAAAAAAGTTGGAAAAGGGAACACAAGAGGAAGAAAAGAGGAACTGGTTGAGAGTCCCCAGTATGATGCCAGCAGAGCCTGAACTAGAAGCCATGTCTGCAGCCATTTTAATTATACCAATGAGTTTCCAAACTGAAGAGAAAGAAGTCCAGGACAAAGCTGATGGGTGTAAGCAAGTGTGCAGAGGCAGGATGCCTTCTCAAGGGGGGCACTTTCCATACCCAAAACACTGATTTCAATGCTCCCATTGACTCCCATGGAAAACTCACTCACTCCTGCAAGGCCACCTCAAACATCACCTTTTCCCTTGGATGTGCCAGTTTCCAGCCCCCGTGCTCCTCTCAGCAGACTCCCTCAAGCTGAGATCCCCTCTATCTTCTGAACATCTGTAGTCTTCCTCAGTCTCCATTGAGGTCACCTATTTACATGCACTGAGCTCCTTAGCCGACCTGTGAGCTCCTGGTAGCCGAGACCTTAATGTTTTCAGAAAATCCCAAAGCATTTAGCAGAGTGTCTGTGCATCACAAGAACTCAACATGAGCTTTTGGACAGACTGACACATGGAAAGAAAGAAGGGAGAAAATGAGAAGTCGGGCTTTGAGGACACACAACCCCCAGTGCGAATCCCTGAGGGGCCACTGATGGCTGTGCTGTATCAGAGCCTGTCCTTCATCTGCAGAAATGGGGATAGCAGGGCTGTTATGGGAGCTGCCATGTAATTGGAGCTCAATAAACACCATATCCTACCTTTGCCCATCATCACTGTACCCCAAACCCTCACCCTGCTTGCTTCTCTGGATCTCTTTGTTTTATTCCTCAAATCTCCAGACCCCGGTGTATTGCCCAATTTCCAAGGCCTGTGGATTGTGTTAAGCTCAGACCAGGTCAAGCACCATTGCATGGATGGCTGGTATTGCTCAGAAGGGTAAAAAGTATTTCTGAAGATGACAATAGTCACCCTGGGAAGCACGCCCAGCAGGTTTAAAGAAGTTGTATCTAAGAAGGTGATATGGTTTGGCTGTGACCCTACCCAAATCTCATCTTGACTTGTAGCTCCCATAATTCCCATGTGTTGTGGGAGGGACCTGGTGGGAGATAATTGAATCACGGGGGCAGTTTCCCTCATACTGTTCTCGTGGCAGTGAATAAGTCTCACAAGATTTGATGGTTTTACAAGGGAAACCCCTTTCACTTGGTTCTCATTCTCTCCTTGCTGCCACATAAAGCATGTCTTTCACCTTCTGCCATGATTGTGAGGCTTCCCCAGCCCCGTGGAACTGTGAGTCCATTAAACCTCTTTTCCTTTATAAATTACACAGTCTTGGGTATGTCTATCAGCAGTATGAAAATTGACTAATACAGAAGGTATGAGCCTGATGAGTGAGCTCTGGGCAAGATGTTCCCTTCCCACCTTAATAAGAGTAAATTAGATAAAGATGTAGATTTTAAAAACCTTCACAGTCATCTTTATATAAACAGTTCCACCCATCATCTACGTCTACTTTGGAAAAGTAACAATTGCCCAAGTTCAATGCAAAATGAAAAAAGCTTCATGTAAACATTCATTACATAAATGCACAAAGATTGTTGTTTTCTCTTAAGACTGTGCAGGAGCATGTTGAGAGAATGACAGCCATGTCAGCTGTCACATCATGCTGCCCAACCAGGGCCAAGTTCCTTCCTGAGCACTTTTTCTCCTAACAACACAGCTGGTGACGCCTTCCCCACTGTAGCAAGAAGTAAACCGGCCTGGAGAGACCAGGTGACTTGCAAGGGTCACACAGCTGCTGAGAAGTGGAGCAGTGCTCCAATCCCAGGTGCATCTTGTTCTGAAGTCCAGGATCCTTCCACTCTATGGAGGAGGGAGACACCTGGCTTTGACCCACCTGCCTGCCTCACTTGACTGACAGGGAAACTGGGGATGCTGAATGGGAAGTGGGGGCGAGTGAATCTCTGATACGGTTTGACTGTGTCCCCACCCAAATCTCATCTTGAATTGTAACTCCTACAGTTCCCACATGCTGTGGGAGGAACCCGGTAGGAGGTGATTGAATTATGGGGGGATGTCTATTCCCATGCTGTTCTCATGATAGTAAATGAGCCTCAGAAGAGCCGATGGTTTTAAAAACAGGAGTTTCCCGACACAAGCTCTCTCTTTGCCTGCTGTCATCCATGTAAGACGTAACTTGCTCCTCTTTGCCTTCTGCCATGATTGTGGGGCCTCCCCAGCCATGTGGAACTGTAAGTCCATTAAACCTTTCTCTGGTAAATTGCCCAGTCTTGGGCATGTGTTTATCAGCAGCGTAAGAACAGACTAATACAATCTCTCTCACCCAGTGCACCTTCATGATGCCTTTCTGCATCTCACCTAGCCTTAAAATAAACTATTTGTAGAATCTTGAGAATTCAAAAGGGTTATAGGAGACACAGTTCTTTGAAAACCAAAGACTGAAGTTAACTAGTGGGTAAGTACAGGTTGGAGTCAGCGCTGAATTAGAAGAGCAAGCCATCCCCTTTCAGAACTGAGGATGTGAAGTGTGATAGGGAGGCAACCCCCTTAGATGAAGTCAATCCACAGCAAAATATATGGCACCATCCACGTCACTGAGCTACAGATTGTCCAGGCTAAGAGAGGCCATATGTGGGATGAGGGCTGCCTCTCCCAGATGCCAGGACTCCATTCCCACCCACCCATCAGTGGTGTAAACCTCCAGAGGCAGGAAGCTCACTGGTCCCTGGAGCTACCTGTCCCGTCTGTGGATGCCTTTGGCCCTCAGATTGTTAACCATGTGAACCAGTAAAAAGTGGTACAAGCTTAAGCGTTACAGTTCAAAAAATGTGAGCTGACTTCCTGCCCTGTGCCAGGCACCTTGGTGGGAACTGGGGACAGAGTTGAGTCTGGCTTTCAGTCCAGTTTGCTGTGGGAGCATCGGAGGGGATGGGGGTACAACCCAAGCATGCTTCTGCAGCCCTCCTCAGAATGTATGGCATTGTTTCAAGAGCTGAACTTACTGGTGAATTATACCCTTACAGTGTACACAATCTAGATGGGAAAACAGGTGCTTAATTAAATTAATTAAATGCCATGATATATCATATTCAATAGTATGGCTATATTAGATGCACAGCTATATCATTTCACTCCTATTTTTTCTCACTTTTCTCAAGACTTAGCTCAAATATCATCTCCTTCAAGAAGCCCCCCAGGCTGGGTCAGTTGCCTCTTCTTTGTGTACCCTCAGCACTGGGCTTCCCTGCTCTGGGGCTGGGATCACCCAGTGGATTCATGTCTCTCTATATGACTCGTGGCAGACAAACTGACTGATCTCTACGTCCCAGAGGCCCAACTTAAGGCAGAACACATAGTAGAACCTCAACCATGTTTGATGAACTGAATCCAACCCTTCATTCTACTTCCAATATTCATTTCAAGCCCCTGAAACTGACACTGTCTATCTTCTCTGCATGGCATTATAAAATAGGGACCAGTGTGGGTGAGCTGAGGAATCACAAAGAAAAGAGAGTTTACTTACTCGGAGACCTTGCAAACCAGGAGGTCCATCCCTGCCTTCTGGGCCTATTGGACCCTTTAGGAGAAACACAAAGGAAAAAGAGAGAGAAACACAATGGTAAATGCAGGGCTTAAATTCTAAAGCTTAGGCTTCAGAATCTCACCCTCATTGAATAGTGTAATACCATCCCATTCCAATGGGGAAATTGGGAGGTCCCATTGTCTCAAACCGATAACACTTTAAAACATGTACATCTACCTGATCTGATTAAGTATGTCGAACAGTTAGGATGTAAGAAACATAGTTCATATTTATACTGAGTACTGTAAGCATCCAATAGCTTGCTTTAGCGGTTTGCACAAAGCACACAGAAACAAATTGGAACCTAAGTGTCTTTGATTCTAAGCCCAGTGCCCTTTCCCTGTAGCCTGCTGGCTCAGAAAGAATTGGCATAGACTATCTGACCCTCAGGCAACGGTGATATGCAAAACATGACAGTCTGGACAAATGAATGAAATTGCTAGGAAAGATCAATTTCAATTAACCAAGGAACGTTCGTGCAGGGAGGGGTCATACTGACCTCATTCACATCCTGCCCCCTCGTCCTGCCTCGATTCTGCCGCATGAGCTCAGGCAAGTCACTTGGTACCGTTAAACCTCAGTTATCTCACCTCTGAAGTGGGGATGATACAACCAACTACTGAGCAGTTATGAATGGGTTCTAAAGTTGGGGCACAGCACCCAGGTCCCCTGACAGAACCCTGATTTTTTCCATAGAATGAGGCATACCATGTGAGTGGGAAACTGAAACCCTAAGCTTAAGCTGTGACTCTATCACCACTTCCAGGTGAATTTGGCCAGAAATGCCCTCTCTGCACTTCAGTTTCCCCACCTTCAATAAATATTATTTTCCTGATGATCATACTAATAGCTACTGCTGCTAAATTTTGCGTAACTATACGTGACCAAGCTGCATTTAGGTCAAAGGTCTTTTCTCTTAATAACGCCATGTAAATGAATAAATCAATGGACAAACTGCAGTAATTAAAGGTGTGGATCTCTCTTCCTAACAAGGAGTCTGTTGAGCTCAGGACACACAGAAAGAGAAGGCCCTAAAGGCACGTGTCTTTTAAGCGTCAAGAAATGCCTGGCATTGATCTACATGGCTGGCCCTTTAGTGGCTCCACCAGACATTGGTAAAACTATCAGAGCCTCTTTCATCTTGGGGAAAGGATGAAAGATGCCAGCATTTGGATGCAGAATGCTGAACACTGTTTCCATTTCGAGAATGGGATATATTTTCCTCTCTCTGGGATTGCTGAACACAAACTCAAAATTTTCCATTCTCGACAGAAGTCACTGAAGCCAGCTTCTCAATTCAATTCAATCCAATGAATATTTAGAAAGTAACTGCTCTGCAGAAGGCCCCGAGCTAGGTGCTGCCAGGGATTCAAAAGCAGATAGAAGTGACAATTGATATCAGCATTGGGCTCAGTCAGGCTCCATGGCTCTCTGCTTCAGAGAGCAGCTCATTTAACCTCATAGTATGTTTACATAAGATGCCGCTGCGGCAGATTTCCAAGTTAGGGGTGAATCGAATGAGGATCAGAGATTAAGCAATGTCACCAAAGCCACAAAATTACTTGGTGGACCATGAAGTCAGGTGCTCTAATTCCTAATCCCAAGTGCCTTCCATGGCTCTATTTCTGTAAGCTCACACTACAGTCAGGTTCACTTTCGTGGCCCTCTTGAACACCTGTTGCAGGGCTAGCTCTACAAGCGTGTGTTAAGTTCCCACCATGTGATAAACTCTGTGGATTGAGAGATGGGAGAGATATTGGTCCTCGCCTAAAGAATCTTATAGTCTTGGGCTTCTCATTACTGTTCTTCTCTTAATAAGGCCTTTAGTTAGGCTGTTTGCTTTTTGAACACTCCCAAGGGAGTCTTATCAATAACATCATGTATTGTACTAAATCCCATTCTGTCTAGGCTAGAGGACATCTTCAGAACCATGGGCAACCCTGTTGGACAACAAGCTAAGATACTCTGAATTTTGAAAGTAGGTAGGTTCAAGACCCTCCCCATGTCCTGTATAACGGACCCTAGAAATGGTACAAGCAGGGGATTCCCATTCATCATCTAGAATTTGCAAATATTTATTTGCAGTTATTTCTTTTTTCACATAGCTGCTTCTTCAGACTCTGAAGTTGCCTTATCCCTGTATCTTCAGCCTCAGTATTTTGCTTGATATAAGGTAGGTGGTAACAAACGTTTGAGGTTTCTTCCTTCTCTCCCTCCCTCATTTACCATAACAAAATCTAGGTAAAGGGAGAGGACTACCCACATATTTTCATCTCAGGAAGAGGCCAAGAAGTTTGCCTCATGATTAAGCAGAACTAGCTCTCTCTAGCTGCTGCTTCTGTAGTGGGGGCCATGAAATACAGTAATTCCCCCTGATGCAGCTCAGAGGAAGTATTGTGAACTCCATGGTGAAAACAGCAGAGGCTGCACAGTCAGATCGGGGTTCAAGTTCAGTTCTGCTTCTCCACAGCTATGTGACTTTGTGCAAACCACTCAATGTCTGTGCACTAAGTTTTCATTGGTAAAACATGAAAAATAACATCTTCACCCTTGCAAACTTAATAGGCATATATTTGCACAAGAAAACATACTATTGCCGGGCATGATGGCTCACGCCTGTAATCCCAGCACTCTGGGAGGCCAAGACGGGTGGATCACGAGGTCAGGAGATTGAGACCACGGTGAAACCCCGTCTCTACTAAAAATACAAAAAATTAGCTGGGTGTGGTGGCGGGCGCCTGTAGTCCCAGCTACTCAGGAGGCTGAGGCAGGAGAATGGTGTGAACCCGGGAGGTGGAGCTTGCAGTGAGCTGAGATCACACCACTGTACTCCAGCCTGGGTGACAGAGCAAGACTCCATCTCAAACAAAAAAAAAAAAAGAAAGAAAAAGAAAACATACTATAGTATAGACCTTCAATATTTGCCAATAATAGATCTGAAATATACATGTATATATGCATAGAAAGGTAAATACTGAAACACACTGCTTTCTCTGCATTATCTAGTTTAAATCTCTCAACAGTTACAACAATTGTGGGCAGCTCTGGAAACTGAACCTGGACTGGTCACAGAAACATAAGTTAGATATTCTGATCCAAAATCTTTGATACAAAATTGTTCCAATTTTCCTAGAAGTAAACATCCCTTAAGTTTCTTCCAGTTTTACCCCAGCAAAAACATATAAATACATCCGCATAAAGAGTGGACCTCAATAGCTTAAAATAAATCTGATCTATGTTCATTTATAAGTCAGTTATTTTATTCCTTTCAATAAAATACAGTAACTTGAAAGCAACAGCAGCACATTGCCAGAAGAAGTAACTTTAAAGCAGTGACCCTGTGGAGTGTACTGTATTCTCATTAATTATCCTCGATATCTGAACTCACATAAGATAATCACAAGGGCCTTTTGGATGGCCTCTTCCCAAGTGGTTATTTGCATAACATTAAATTCTTAACAGAGGGAGAAACCAGAGGCTGAAATGTCCCAGGCCACTGCAAAGTCAGAACTGACCAGAAACATGGGGAAAGTGAGTAGGTTGGAAATGATTCAATCAGCATGTAAGTGTCCAATGTTTTTATTCTACTTCATCTGAAAGGAAAATAAAAAATCAAACTGAATCCCCAGAAACCCCCACCACAGCCCATTGGGGACTGGGGGCTCTGAAAGCAGGGTGCCTGCACTTCAATCTCATTCCACACATGGCAACTGTGTGATATGCAGTTATCCCACCTCTTCCAGGCTCAGTTTTTCCTATGTGAGATGTGACCACAACAGCACCTCCCACTCAGGTGATGCAGAGGCACTTGAGATAATGCCATGCTCAGCACCGGGAATGACTATGATCTTCCAAACCCAGAAGTGTGCAGAGCAAACTCTGCGCGGGAGAAGGACAACTTACCGGAGCTCCTGGAGGCCCAGGGGGGCCTTGGTGACCTCTGGGTCCTGGAGCTCCCTGGTAACACAAGCCAAACATGTGTTTAGTCATGACTTTTCCTCCATATGATCAGGCCCACCACCACCCATGGCCCTTTCCTGACTCAAAGTTTACTTTCCAAGTTCTCGATAGGGAGCAGAGGTCTGGGAGTGGGTATTTGCATTCCTGGCAGAAAGGCAACGGGAGTCTGAAAGGCTCCATCTGAGCTCAGCCTGAGATCATGGTTGTGGCTTCTCTGTTTCTGCTGTGACCTAAATCCCCATGAGAAGAGGACGCGCGTGCCTCTTACCTGTTCCCCTTTCAAGCCCTCTCGCTGCACCTGAGGGACAAAGCAAGCATTAGCAAAGGTGCTGGCCTTTCCGCACCCACAGTCAACCTCTCTCAGCTGCACTAAGGCCTTTCATTCACAAGCCATGCTGTCACGCCGTGCCTCCTGACTTTTCTCCGATTCTGCCCCATTTTGAGTGTTGAAAGTCTCCTATCCAACCCATGTCCTTAGAAGAGCGCTGCCTTATTCTTAGCGGTGAAGATCATCCAACAACCCAATCCCACCAGCGCCTGCATCCATGATTCCAACCGCTGGTGACTCACCACCGAGCCTGGTACACCAGGCAGGCCCGCAGGTCCCACGTCACCCTGCACAGAAACAACAAATATTTCAGCGTAGTTACTGGTGCCACCTTCTGCGGCTCCCATCCCTCCGAGGCTCAGTCTTGCAAGCCCAGGGGACTGCACCCTTCCCTGTTCACCACCACACATATCTTCATCTTGCCCGGGCCTGCTGTCTTGTGATGTTCTCAAAGTTCGGGGTCTGATCCTCATCTCTGCCTCAGCTCTTAGGCTTCTTGCGGGCAGGAGTCTTATTTTCTATTTTGTGCACATCCAATCTAGTGCCTAGATTTGGGTCATGTTCCATGAACACCTCGTGGCCTTCACCAGCCTCTGCTGCCTGAAAGCAGCCTCATCGAACCCCTGCCCGCACCAGCCACTGTCTCTGCGCTGTGAGAGCCGTGACGATATATTTTGGCATGTCTCTTGTGCCAGATTCATAGCTCCATACACAATCAGCGTTCAGTAAGTATTTATCAAATAAGTAACTAAAAATGCGGCACTGCTTCTCATCCATTTTCATTACGTCATTTTATACACAAGGCTTGTCTCCTGCCTCCTCCTACTTGGTCTCCAGGTCCCCTGGGCTACGACGGCTGTGGCCTGACCAGATGTTCCAGGGTGTGCGCTACAACTTGGTCCTAAATGAAGCGTATTTGTCAATTTTGATCACAGAAAAATCTTTAGTTTCTACGGTGCCTTATGGCTAAAGCAAGGGAAATACTTATAGCCAATGTCTCCACACATGACGTAGGGACATATCTTTTCCTTTTACCTAGAGCTTAGCTCAGGGAGCATGGCAAACATTCAAAAGCTGTTGTTAATGAAGCTGGTAAATGAATAAATGAATCACCGATTAAAGCTGAAGGCATCTATTAGGTCTTAAGGCTAAGGGGGAAGAGTGAATGGCTCAAGACACACCCTCACTGCCTTGGGGATTCTATTCCATGGACAGGAAATGTTTCTTCTGAAACCAAAATGGATACATTCACAATGTGCCTTCCAACGCCCTGTCTCCCCCATCCCCGAGACCTGGAAAAATCACCTGCTTTTCACAGCATCCAGTGTTTTTCTAAAAATCCCAATTCATCGTATTTTATGTCAAAAGTCTTGAGTGCCAGTTTTCTTTATTGTACGTTCCTGTTTCTCACATATAGAAATTGAGTCCTGCCTCAGAAACATTTCTGTTTTATTTTTTCCATGCTGCCACTACCCCTGCACACATGTGCACCCACACGAGCACATATTCTCACACACGCGTGCTTGCACACACACTGCATTTACCACCCTATAGCCCCTGCAGGCACTTCCATGACAGGAACGAGTGAAGATCTCCAAACACTCAGATCCCAGCGCGGATAGCAAGGTATTTCTTCATGAACATCCTTCAACTCCTCCAACCTGGCTTAGATTTTCCCTAGACTCCCACAAACCTTATTCATATCTTGGTAATACAGGACTGTTAGAAAACATTCTGAGCTATACTCTGTGTGTGTGTGTGTGTGTGTGTGTATGTGTGTGTGTGTGTGTGTGCGCGCGCACGTGTGTGTAGGGAGAGACAGAGAGAACGGCTGAATAATGAATCTTTTGAGGTTCAAAATCATGTCTTTTGTTATGACTACTTTGTGTGACTGTTACATTCACTTCTGTTGGTTTCATTGTTGTATTTCTCATAATATTATTATTATATTACACCACAGAAAGTGAGCTTCCAATAACAGTTATGAAATCAGTTAATCAATACATGCTTTAATTACTTTCAACTCACCATATAAGCGCCAATGTTCCAACAAATTGGGTAGGAAACTAAGACCCTAGTATCCATCCCTAACAACTGTATGTATACAGCTAACAGTTATTGGAGAAACTCTGCTTTCCAGGCTTTTCTCCAAGGACTGGACATGGATTCACTCTCATTCCCTATGATACTATCTTTCCCTATGATACTCATGTCTTAAAGATGAGGAAACTGGGGCACAGAGGCACTGAGTAACTTGTCCGAGATCAGAACTCTAGTAAATAATAGGATCAAAAGTCTTTCCTAGAATCAGTTTCTTCCCACCATATGGGGGACACATTTTTGTAAAGATCAGTTGTGGCCACTGTGGTGGCCGGTCTCCACGATGGTCCCCCGCAGTCCCTGCTTCCTCCATGTACTTTTGTGCAGGGACTTCCCACACCATCCCCATTCCTCTATGTGACTAACAGCAACAGCAGACGTACTGGGAGGTGACTTCCAAGATTAGGTGATAAAAATGACTGTGGCTTCCGTCTCAGACTCCCTCCTTTCCCCCAACCTTGAATCAGTCACTGCTCACTTTTGGGGAGCAATTTCCCTTTCTGTGCACAGTACCATGGAGAAGCCCATGTAATAGGGAAGTAAACAGCTCTGGCCAACAGCTGTCAAGAAACTCAGGCCTGCCAGTGACCACATGAGTGAGCCTGGAAGTAGATTCTCCAGCCCCAGTGGACCCTTGAGATAACCGTGAATGCACCCCCACTGACAGCCTGACTGCCTCTCAGGAGAGACTGTGAAGCAGAACAATCCAGCCATGCCATTCCCAGATTCCTGCCCTCAGAATCGTGTGAGATCACACATGATTGTATCCAACTACTGTGTTTCAGGTTGATTTATTACACAGCAGTAGGTAACTAGCGCAATCATAGACCCAATCTAGTAAAATCATTAAAAGGGCATAAAAATGCATCCCGTGATATTTAGATCTGCAGTAAATCATCGAATGGACAGGCAGATAATATGATAGGCCTTGGTCGATAATCAGATTCATTTTGGGTCTTGGGCAAGAAACTGTAATTTTCTAGACTTGTGTCTATTATCTGTAAAATGAAGCAGTTTAAAAAGACCAACTCTACAATTACAGTGACTTTCCCAAATTGTGTAGCATCTAAGATTTGTCTCAAGGATGTGATCTCAGAATGAGATGAGAGGCATCGTACACCTGAGCCTCACTGGTTTCTTAATTATTTCAATGAAAATCCCAAAATCATGTCATGGTCCTTGACCTTCTCCTCCCATTTCTGCTGCACTTATCATAATAAGAAATAATAACTCAGCAATTTCCCAAATATGAAGGGCAAAACCAAATCTCTAAATAAGGTGGAAGGTTGAAACTTATAACACACACCACACACACACACACAAACACACACATACGCCGCAGCAAGAAATAGAGTCATCACCTAGATCCAGACTTCAAGGCTCATTCCCTCTTCGTGACTTGAAATAAACTACTTATTTTAGGACTTAGCATCCCCTGTCAAGGAACTGCAAGAATATATTAAAATCCTGACACCAGGATAATATAACAATGTACATCTCAACTCTAAAAATACTTAGGAGAGAGAATAATGAACTCGGCTAGCACTGAAGCCCGAGTGAGTGAGTTTGGAAGACATTAACATTCTCCAGCCCCCATCCTAAGCTGAGGTCTTTGTCAGCCTGTACTATTTATTTATTTATAACAGATACCTTGTCTGCTTCCATAAGGAGTTGGAGCAGACTTCTCCCGCATTTAGAGCATATGCTGGGAACCAGTATGAGTCACACAACGACCTTCACCTGAACTCTGCAGTGAGCCACTCCAAGAAGAAGCCATGCAGCTCGGGTCTCAGCCGTCTGGTCTGAGTAGGATGTCTCCTGTCTCAGCCCCTTCTCTCTCCCCAGCTGTTTTCCAACCCAATGTCTGATGCCTTCCTAAGGGCCTGTCTAGAAACCTGGAAGAACGTCATCCTCTTGTACTTGAACACAGGCTATGTCTCGTCACCCCTCCTATGCCAATCCAGAATGCAACATCGCACCTTCTCTTTTTCCTTCTTTGTTACCCTCAATGCTTAGGAAAGCTATTTTCATGGACATTTTTGTAGGCCCTTCACATTTTGCAAAGAATGTTTACCTGCCACTGTTGCATCTGAGATGCAGAAATTCTTAGCAGCAAATTTACTTCATTAAGCCTGGAAGATATTCTAAAATAGATGACCAATATAATAAGATACGACCCTTATTTTGTTTTTTAAATACCTAGGCCTTTTTCAGGATTCTGATTCTGATTTTTAAAAATTGCAAAATGTAGTAGAGAAGGAGAAAAGAAGAGGAAGAGAAAAGGAAAAAGTTTTTGTAAGATTTTTTAATATTTATAGCCTCCCTATTTCAAAAAGCATTGTCAGTAGCATATTTTAATGCATCTAAATATTATATAATAGAACTTTTTTTTTGCTTTTCAAATGGATTTTTATTCCTAAAAGTAGACAAAAAAATTCAACATGATAGCCAGAAATGTATTATGTAAGTTCCTGATGCCCCAGCCACCACCCTTTGTGTATGCTTTGTTCCCAGAGTTGCCACCCAGGCCCCTTCCCTGCACCTGATTTGCCAAGGTGGGCAGTCCCCACACCTGACTGCCCAGGGCACAGAGCCCTCAACAGCCCCAGGCTTGCTCACCTTTTCTCCCTGGGGTCCTGCCACACCAGGAGGGCCAGGCCTGCCCTGGAGGAAAGAAAGAAAAGGCAGATTATGATGGGCACTAGGGATACAATAGTGGGGAGTTGGGGAGAAAGAAGTTGAAAGACAGCTCCCCACTGTGGCTGGACTTTTCTTCAGAAGCCAAAGTCCCTTTAGACCTGACTTTCTGGACTGCGTTTATTGCTAGAAAGTTCTTCCTCAAATAACCTAAGCTCCCTACCTCCATGCTTTCTCGTCTGCAGTTGCGCTGGTTCTGCAGCATGGATAACACATTCTGAGAAAACAAAGAACCCCTTCCTTAGGAATATGAGGGCCTGGGCAAGAGAAAGAAGAAGCACATAATCAGGACCTGCCCCGGCCCAGGGAGCACAGAAGGCAGAGTCTGGTGGAGTCGAAGGAAATCCTTAGAGCTGAGGACTGGTGAGGCACCAGGGAAGAGGGAAGGGCCACCCAGACTCTGGCCAGGAACAGTTAGGGCCACAGGGAAACCAAAGTCCCAGAGGGCTGGTACAGGGGACGCTGAAGACTCGTCCCTCCTGCTCTTCAATGTCCCCACTGGGAAGCCTTCCACGAGCTGCCAAGAGAATGCCTGAGCTTCTCCACCTCCTGCAGGAGCAGGGTGTGGGAGCAGCCCAGGAGCCACAGCACAGAGCACAGGGCAGTCCTCAGCCAGCGTCCTCACGGACCCCAGAGAGGGCCTGGAGGGCAGCTGCACAGTCAATCTCCGTCCATGGACAGAGGGCTTTGTATAGGAAAAGATCCTAAGGACACAGACATGCGCTCAAGGATGCATGCAAAGCACCCTCACTTCCTCTTTACTCTGAACAGCAAAGATCTGTAACCCCACTGCGCTGGCTTCCCTTGCACCCTGAGACCCTCGCCGGCCGCCCCACACCACCAGCGTTAGCTCTGTGTGCTATATTCACACCATAGACCATTAACTGGTCACTTGAGTCAGGCCTTTGGTGAATATTTTTTTAAATGGTTCCATGTTTATGATACAATGTTGAGGGAAGAAAAGCAAGATATAAAAAGTATGATTCCAATTTGTTACATGACAACAATAAATACAAATCCAGATATTTGTGGGAGATGGAATGAACTATAAGTTTAATTTATATTAATATAGTATCAGAATTAATATTTATTGTAATTCATTGACATTGGATATAATTAATGTATATATATTGATCTATGTTTTGATATTTATATAAATAAATATATTAATTGACACGTATGTTAAATTACGCTATGCAACATAGCATTTGACTAATTGGCTTTAACACGAATGTATGATTTTAGGCTTTATTTCATTTGAATTTTAAATTTAAATATGTAAATGTAGTTTCTTTTGGAATAGATGATACGTTCACCTGGTTCGAAATTGAAGTGCGTGAACATTTAAAGCCCCCTTCTGGGGGAACCAAGCCGTAAGATTATCATCGTCTTGTTTATTCTTCCAGAGACAGTCTCTGAAAGTCACAGATGCATTTTCCCCCACACCATTCCGAACACTTTTATTTTCCACTGAACCACGTCTTGCAGACCCCTCACATCAGTGCATCCAGAGTTTCTTCATGAATGTCCTCAGCCCCATAGCACTCTCTGTGTCAATGCCTCCTGATTTATTTAACTAGCTTTGTCCTGAGGAGCACTGGGGCTGCCTTGAATCTTTCCCTCTGGGGACAAGATGACAATGAGCGCTGCTTACACACATCACCTTGAAAACGTGCGCGTGGCCAGAGGCCTTTACATTATGATAACGCATCACCTTACCTGATGTAAAATGGATTTCAAGTGGTCTATGCACTGGGATCCCTCCAGCTCTGGGGTTCGCAGAGTCAACCTACGGCTACGCAGCTGGGGTCTGGTCCTAAGCCTCCTGCAGCCTCCAGCTGAGCAAGGAGTAGGCCCAGGTGCTGAGGCTCTGTGGAGCTTCATGTGGGGTCCAGTCATCCCCATCCTCTGACCACTGATGAAACCTAGTCCAACAGTGCCAGCACACACTTACCTGCTGTCCTGCATCCCCAGGCTTCCCGGGAAATCCATCCAGGCCTCGCTCTCCCTGGCAAAAGAAGGAAAATGGAGAAATAAAGAGCAGGTAAGTGACCATAGGCAGTGGCCCAGCGCACATCACCGCAGTGACCATCATGGACAAGGAGGGCGGGGAGAAGGTGCCAAACGCACACGAGCACGCACGCACGCGCGTGCGCACACACACACACATACACACACACAGCAGCCCTAGACAGGATTTGCACTGGAGGACAAGGAACATAGGTCAAAGGTCAGAACAACTGGAGTCATCTCTCTGCTTTTTACTTTTCGAATCTGTGGCCAAGAGATGGCCACGTGGCTTCTGTGAGCCACACAGTCTCTTCATCTCACCGTTTTTCATGGGGGTCAAACAAAGCCATGGGTGAGTGGGGTCTGTAATGCAGTTCATAAAATTGCAGGTGTATTTTATGCATCATTCATTTGTCCAGGAAACATATGTGAACACGTACCATGTCCTCAGTGCTCAACATAGACGTCAGAGTGAACTGCTGGCTAGAGGTAAGCCGCCATCTGCACATTCATCTGTTTACATTCAGACAGAGCTGACTGTCTTACTAGCCGTGGGATCGTGGGCAGTCATTTCACCTCTCTGAGAGTGTTTTGATTACTATGGGGATGATAATAACCCCTTCCTCAAAAGATATCTATGACTCTCAAAAAAAAAAAAAAGAAAGAAAGAAAACAAAAGGCCGGGCGTAGTAGCTCACACCTGTAATCCCAGCACTTTGGGAGGCCAAGGCAAGCAGATCACCTGAGGTCAGGAGTTCAAGACCAGCCTGGCCAACATGGTGAAATCCCATCTCTACTAAAAATACAAAAATTAGCCAGGTGTGGTGGCGTGTGCCTGTAATCCCAGCTACTTGGGAGGCTGAGGCATGAGAATCGCTTGTACCTGGGAGACAGAGGCTACAGTGAGTCGAGATTGTGCCACTGCTCTCCAGCCTGGGTGACAGAGTGAGACTCTCTCCAAAAAAAAAAAAAAAAAAAGATCCCTATGACCAAGTCCCCAGAGAGAACGCTCCTGCTGAGGACAGGTGAGGACAGGTGAGGATAGGCGAGGATAGGCGAAGATGGGTAGTGAGTAAGTGCTAGAGTCTTGCCCGAGCTGTGCCCTGATTTTCTTGAGCCAACTCCCAGGTGCTGGTGTGTTCAAGTCCTGGGCTAACTCAGGCCTGGTGTTCCCAGCTGGGGTCCTTCTTTCAGGTGGGCTGCAAGAACTCAGTTGGGCAGACACTCCAAACGGTGGGTTCAGACTTGTGTGAACGGTCTCCCACCCGCATCCCAGCAGCCACCACTGCCTTCTTCAGGCTCCTCAGACACGGCCACTTTGTTCCCGCTTCTGCCTTCACTGCCTCCTGTTCCCTCCACTGCCTCCTCTGTACCCTTCGGGACTCAGATTCAGTGTCCCCTCCTGACCTTTTAATCTAAATGAGAGGCTCTCTTCGGCTGCAGCATGGTCTCATTTTCTTCTCCCTCATCTCCCTTAATTCAATTTGCATCTATTATCCGTGCACACGCGCCTCCCCGCTCACACGAGGACAGGAAGTGCGTTCACTCTTTTCGTTCTTGCGCTCCCAGAGCCTCAGTGTGAGCCCCGCTGACATTTACTGAATGACTGGAAGATTACACATACAAATTCTGTTGAACTCTCCTTCTATTTCTTTGTAACCTCATTTCCCAAGTGGTGATTTCTTTGCTTCTTTTTCCGTTAAAGGTTGCTTCCTCTCTCAGGATGCTGTTTTTCTTCCAGAGGTTACAGATTCCCGGTTTTCTCCTCGGGGCTGCTGTGCTCACCGTGGGTGGCCGCCCGCTGGTGGACACTGATTCTATTCACTGCCGCTCTGGGGATGGCAGGGCAGGTGGAACCTCCCGCGGGTGGCATGCAAAGGAAGGTTTTCTTCCTGTGTGGCTGCTCCTATCCCTCCCAGGGCTTGCTGACTACCTGCAGACTGGGTCTCTCCCTTCATCTGGAAACAAATACTGAGGCTTCCTACTGCCCAGGATAGGCAGGGAATGGGGCAGGGGCTGCCTGACTCTGCGTCTCCAAGCGCAGGAAACCAGTGAGTCATTGACGCCTGCCCCAGGGTCCCCCCATTCCCCATCCCCACTGATGTCCACTTGGGGGTGGCCCCGACCCTCTTTGGGCTCTGCAGTTCAGCTTGCAGGCCCCTGGCCTTGCATCTACGTAAACTTAATCCTACATGTTTTCTCTCTTTCAGAAATTATCTTAAAATTCCAGAACATTGATGTATACATGTATTTTCAATCACAATTACACACTAATCTTTCAAAAAGGCTTTCCCGGTGGCTCATGCCTATAATCCCAGCACTTTGGGAGGCCGAGGCAGGCAAATCACCTGAGGTCAGGAGTTCAAGACCAGCCTGGCTAACATGGTGAAACCCCATCTCTACTAAAAAATACCAAAAAATTAGCCTGTAGTGCCCGCTACTCAGGAGGCAGGAGAATCGCTTAAACCTGAGAGGCAGAGGTTGCAGTGAGCCGAGATCATGCCACTGCTCTCCAGCCTGGGCGACAGAGTGAGACTCTGTCTCAAAACAAAATAAAAATAATAAAAATAAAAAGTCTTTCCATCACATGACACTTCGGGCGAATGGTGAGAGGAGCTGCCTGGGTTTCGTCTCTGCCAAGTGATTCCACATCTGTCATTACATCATCTCCTTCAAACTCTGTGAGGTTGGCGGGCCCAAGCACCAACAAGAGATGAAGAAACTGAGGCCCGAGGAGGTGAAGCCACCTCACCCCAGCTGCGTGTGCTGGCACTGGCGCCAGAACGGGCCCCCCAGTCCTTTCATCTGTGGTTTCTTTCTACTGCCTCGGAGCGGGAGGGTCAGAGCAGAGTCCCTGGAGGAGCAGGCAGGGTTCCCGCTGTGGGGCCCAGGCTGGTGAGTGGACAAGGGTCTCCAAGCCCACGGACTCTCACCCACTACCTCTAGATGAGGAAACTGGTAGCCCTAGGGTGCACCTTGTCCAAGGGTACATAGAAACTTAGTGGTGGCACCAGGACTCAAATCGAGGTCTCCTGATTTCCAGTCCTGAGCATGCTTCCTTGCAACAGGCCACCCTACTGAAGATCACTGTAAAGAACATGGCTGTGCTTTGGTCAAGGAATAGGCTGGGGCAGACATCTGGGCCTGAGTGACTCAGTGAGTTTGGAATGCAGGCGCACAATTCCATGTATATTGGAAACACAGCTATGGAGTCACAACATGGGAAGGCCATCCCTTGGCCCTAGGCCGCTACTGTCTGTAAAAGGTATAATTGCCCTGTTGACACTGTGCAGGTGCAGTCACACCCAGAGAAAGAGAGAGAGCCAAAGCTGTCTGTCTTGCAGACAGAGAGGAGAGAGCCAGGACACAGCTCAGCTTGCTTGTGCCCAGAGAGAGAAAGAGTGAAGCTGCCGACCCTGAAGGCAGGGAGAGCCGGCTGCACAGCTGTGTGTCCTCTCAGCAGAGAGAAGCCAAAGGGCTAAGCAGCCGAGACAGAGCAGACAGTGTGTGAGTGAGCTGCTGACGGAGAGCAGCATAAGAGAGCTAGTGTGAGTGAGCTGCTGACGGGAGAGCTGCTGAGAAGAACCACATTTCACCTGCCTATGGCCTGAGTGTTCTTGCAGCTATCTGCTCATCCATCCACTCCCCTCGGACCTCAGCATGGGCTGGACCCTAACCCCGAGCGTGACATTTGGCATAGCCGTGGACCTGACAATCACCCTGGAACCTGGCTCTCCCACAGGCCTCAGAGCAAGGCCAAGTGTGCCTGTTGCCCAAGTCCCTGTTTCTTACTTCCTTGCACTTGTGCACCAAGATGAGTGGAGTCTGGAGCCAAAACTTCCTCTCACTGCAGCTTGGGACAGCTGCAGGTGCACAGAGAGGGCCTGGCTGGACCTGGTGGCGGCAGTCTGCACTGCTGGACGGCACGTGACAGAAGAGCCAGGAGGACATGGCTGCAGGCCTGATGGATGGGTGGTCATTAGCAGGGGCAAGAGGAATGAGAGCGGATACATGGGGGAAAGAAATAAGTGAGAAAGAGAAGAGTGGGGGTGGGGGAGAGACAGAGGAAGACAGAGAGAGACAGAGACAGATACAGAGACACAGAGAGAGACAGAGACTGAGTTAACAGAAGAACAAAGAAAAAGAGATGCAACAGACAGAGGGAAGGAAAGACAGAAAAAGACAGAGACAGACAGGAAAGAGACAAAGAGACACAGACAGAGAAGCAGAGGGACAGTTCAGACAAGCACAGACAGAGACAGATGCAGAGAGACCGAGAGAGACAGGACAGAAGAGAGAGTTTGAGAGACACACACAGACAGGGACAGGGACAGAGACAGAAGACGTGGCACTCAGAGTGCCGTCTCAAGCTGAAATGCCCGCCACAGCATCTGGGACAGGTAGTGGAACCATGCCATAGTGTGGGCCCATCCTGAGGCCATACTGGGGCACCCATGTACCCTGCAGGCCCTCCACTCAGACTTTCTGCTGTTGCATGGGTTTGCTGGCTTTGCTAGCACTGCACTGGCTACACAAACGCAGCTAAGTGAAGGCTTCGGCCCCTGCAGACTGAGAGTGAGATCCCGGGCTCCCAGGGGGAGGGGGCGTGGGTGGTGGTTAACCACACGACTCAGACCCAAACCCTGGCTCTCCCACGTTCCAGTTGTGTGACCTTGGACCAGCTCCTTAGCAGCTCTGTCACTCAGTTTCTACAAATAAGCAGCATAATATTAATATTTACCCAGTAAAGCTGCTGTGAGGACCACATGAGCTCATCTACGTGACATGCTGACAACACTGCCTGGCACGCGGAAGGTGTGCATTAAAAATCAGTGAAGCCAAACAAAGGCTGACTGTGTGGAATGGACTTGGGGTAGGGGAAAGAAAGACCAAAAAATCATTTGGAAGGGACCAGCAACAGGGGAACAGCAGAGGAGTGAAGGGACAGGTGCTGGGGACATAAGGGCCTGGAGAACACTGAGTGAGGAGTGGCCAGACCTGGATTCTAATCCTGACTCTGTCTGTTGCCACCTGGAGAGAGGCTGCCCCTCTCTGGGGCTCCAGTTCCCCACCAGGATGAGATAACAAAACACAAAAGCAAAAAGGCAGCTGTTTTATGAGAACTCTACTCTGATTCTCATATCCGGAATCAATACGGAAATGTAAGCTTATGCAAACGAAAGAGGACTGGACCTCTGCTCTGCGAACCAAGTGCTGAAACAGGCACTGCGTCATTTGTCATTTCAAGCAGTCGTATGGGATATCCTTCCCATTTTCACGACAGAAAACCGAGTCTCCGCACAGTGCACCATCCTGGCTGCAAAGCCCACAGAGCCTCTCCGGGCCAAGGCCACGTCCTGCGGTTCTGAGTTGCTGACAGCAGAGGGCGCTCCCACTCCACTGAAAGCAGCAAACGGCGGGCTGCCCTGCCTGACCACTCTGAGACCTCGCTGCTGATTGGCACATTCAGTGCGGGAGGAAGACACGTGGTGTCTTTCTTCTCCTTCTCCCTCACGTACAATAAACCATTCATATAACATGGGTGCCAGAACTGAGTTAACGTACTGCGTGTTTTCCCCAGAAATCAGCTGCAGCCCTTTCGTGCTTTCGATGAGCAGGATGGCCCAGGTGTCCCTGTGGTACTTCATGCAGAGAGAGCCTCAGTCCACCCTGCATAAATCCTCCCCACAGCCTCCTGGCCCTCCACCTCCGCCCTCGATCCAATCCACTGCCTCCCCCATTGTCAAAGTGGTCTCCCCATAATCCGTTTCTGGACATCCCTCCTTTCCCAGCCCCCCATGGTTCCCAAGGCCTGCAGGATGCACCCGCCTCCTCAGCCTGGCAGCGTGGGACCCTCTGCATCTGTCTTGCTCACTCTCAGCCACAGCAGCAGTTGCCCGGCACTGTTCACTGTCACTGAAGCACACTCTTGTCCAAGCCCGCCCCTGGCTTGGCCACAGGATCGCCTCTTTCTAGAAAGTCCACCTTCCATTCTCCTCTCTGCCAACCAACATCTGGAGGCAGCAGAGGGTGGGGGAAGGGCGTGCGCTCTGGGAGAGACATGTGGGTGCTGCTCTGTCCTGTGCTTTGACAAGAACTCAAACCCCTAGCAATCACAATGGACTCATTCATTAAATAGGAATATGTAAAGTACCCTTCATTTGTTGTTTTTTGGTTCAAATTTGTGAGATAATATAGGTGCAATTCTGGGTACTTAACAAGCCATTCTCTACCCATGGTAAAGAATGCCATTATGGCCCAGGCACGGTGGCTCACGCCTGTAATCCCAGCACTTTGGGAGGTTGAGGCGGGTAGATCACAAGGTCAGGAGTTTGAGACCAGCCTGGCTAACAGAGTGAAACCCTCTCTCTACTAAAACTACAAAAAAATTAGCTGGGCCTGCTGGTGGGCACCTGAAGTCCCAGCTACTCTGCAGGCTGAGGCAGGAGAATTGCTTGAACCCGGGAGGCAGAGGTTTCAGTGAGCTGAGATCGCACCATTGCACTCCAGCCTGGGCAACAGAGTAAGACTCCGTCTCAAGAAAAAAAAAAAGAGGAAGCCATTACAACACAACTCAGAGGCTACCTCCCCACGAAGACTCTTCTGTCTCCTGTCTCTCCAGCCCCCACCAGAAGTGGCTTCTCTTTCTTCTGGAATTCAGTTTCCATCTCATCTCTTCCTCTCTCCTGACACGTAGGCTCTCCTTGTCCTATACTTTGCAAATCTTACCCTCCCCTCTAGGTAGTGAGTTTAAGAGTCAAGGCCTGGATCTGATTTGTCTTCTACCCCCTGCAGGGCCTGGCATACAGTGATGCTCATGACATGAACAGATGCAGGCACTGTACGGACTGACGTGAACTCAACAGTTCAACAGTGAGCTCCCTGCTGTACTCAGATCACATAATGTGGCCTCAGGAGAGGAAGATGAATGAAACACATAAGTCTTCAGGCAGCTCCCACCCACCCAATTATGTTACTGTGCTCACCCAACAAAGGAATCCATGCCCTCACCCTGTGGTCTCCTTGGGAAGGGGAAAGATGGCATCTTAGGAGCTGAGAGCCACCTTGGCTGCCCCCACCCAGACACTGCCAAGCTAATGATGGCCATTCCCAGGGACTTCCACACAAAGGGCTGCCTGACCTCCCAGTGGGGACTCCACCACCACCCTGTTCTAGGAGAAGCACATCCTAAGGTACCTCGGGATGAGTCCTGGAGCTACCCATGGACTTGGTACCTGAGATCTCAAGCTGCCAAGTGGCTGCTCCATAAAGGCAACTGTGTGAAGATGAATGTGGGCATCTCTAGGCACCCAGCACACAGCGGGTACCCAGCAAATACTTATCACAGTCACACCTAGTGTGTGACACTGCCAACCCCTCAAGAGCAACACAAATTGGGGGTGAGACTTACTGATGACTTTTTATAAGGCTGAGTTGGGAGCCCAGATGGAAAAGACAGAGGTGCCCATGTCTGCAGGGTGGATTGCGGCTTCGGTTCCTTCAAAACACCAACTCCCTTTTGTTAATTGCTTAGGGAGCTTCTACCAGGTGCCAAGCCCTGCGCTTGCTCTCATAACTCATCAGATCCTTAGAGCCACTAACTGGGAGAAGCATCACCATCCACCCCTCAATGTCAAATACGGACATGGAGGCCAGCAAGGTCCAAAGCTTATCTAAGGTACCTGCACTGGTGGAGGCCCAGCCAGGGGGACAGCCTAGTTCCTCTGATTTCAAGGCTGGTGCTCTTCCCATTTTGAGGCCCCCCCTTTGCTTTGAGCCAGGGCAGGACACCTGGGGAGCCTCAGGACTGGAATGTTTACAGTCACCCTACATTGTCTGGGGGACACGGTTTTCTAGACAGAAACAGGACCCCCAATGCCCAGTGCCTGGCCCTTTTCATGAGTAGACTCCTCTCTGTGCCTGGCTGGATTCACCTTACAATTTCCTGGACAGCCCACTTGGGCTCTGCCACCTGGACCTCCTCATGCCTCCAAATCCTTCAGTCACTGCACTGTGCCAGCAGAGACATGATCTGGAAAACCCCCAAATGAAGGGCTGTCTCCCCGCTTTACAGAGAACGCCCTGCCCTGGGTTCTGTTAGAGGTGGCCTCAGTGCTGGACGATGGTGGCTGTCTCTGTTAAGGCAGGGCTGAGACACTGTCCCACCCCATGCCGGGCAAGGCCAGGCAGCTGGAACGGCTTTTTCCAAGGCAAGATGGAAACCTACTTGCTGATGTAAGACATCAGAGAGGTTCCTGAGAAAATAAACTGTAAGCACCCACCAATAGGAGAGCTGAAAAGGGGCATTCAGCATCACGCAACTCAGGCTCTTCCTTGGACGGGTGGGGAAACAGAGGCACAGAGCGGAGCCAGCTCTTCTGTGAGTCACCTGCACATCAGCAAGGGAGTCGAAGCCAGCGCAAAGCTGACCTTCAGAGCTGCGGGCTCATCCTCACCGCTTCTCGGTGTCTGCTTTCCTTTCTCCCTGTCCTCAAACAACATATATAAAGCACATGCTGCCCAGAACCTTTCTAAGCCTTCTGTAAATACTAACTCACGGAATCCTCATCATATCCTTACGAAGCAGATAAAATTACTCTCTGCAGTGAAGAAACCTGGGACTTGGAGGTTAAATAATGCTGCACAGGTCACACTGCTCGCAGAGCCCCGAGCTGGAATTCAAATGCAGGCTCCAGGATCACAGTGCAGGGTTGCTCCAGCCGTGGCCGCGTCAGCTGGTGCAGGCTGCAGGGACTCAGGGGCTGATGGGGGCATGGCTGAGGTTACTCCCTGCACCTCACCAGCGGGTGGTCCTCCCTTCCTGAGTTTACCCCCAAGGAGCCTCCTGCAGCAGGTAGAACTATGGCCCGACCAGAAAGGAGACAGTCTAGGGGAAACACGCCAGCATTCTACATTTCTGGTGAAACTTCAGGCCTGGTAAGCCACAGATGGGAAAGCCCAAACCAGGAATGAGGAGTTTCTGGATCCTGCTGGCTTTCTAACAGGCCACAGGGCGTCAGGAAACACATGGCTTCTAGGCTCAGTTTCCCCCGCTTTACAATCAGGAGTGCTCCCCCGGCTTCTCTACAGCCCTTTCCAAGTCTGATAACTTAGGATTTTGATAGAACTGCGGTGTTTCTTGACTGAACAAAAGTCTTAAAGCAAGACTCTAAAAGCTTGCTGGAAAAAGCTCTAACGCTCCATGGAAAAAAGCCTATTGCTTCCAAACAGTGTTTTGGCAAGAATAAAACACTGAGTGTGTACGGACTGAATCTCTCTTGAAGCAAGTGGGAAAAAGAAATAAATGTTTGTGAATGTGTCGGTTACGGACCGGACACTGATCCTGTTATCCACCTTCCAACCGGCTTCGGAGAAGACATTAATATTTCCATCCTGCAAGTGAGAAAACTGAGGCTCCAGTAGCTGCAGCAGCTGTCCCAGTGGCAGACCTGGTCCCCCAGGGCCTGCGGAGAGCTCTTCGTTTCTCTGGGAAAGCCGACTGCGCCGCACCTTAGAAGCTCACCCGAAGCCCCCAAAGCCTTCAGGAAGGGCGGGGATCATTGTTCCAGTGGAGATGGTTCCTGCTCTGGACCCTTGGTGAGCGTTTTCTCCCTGTGACGTTTCCTGGCTAACGTACCGTGGTCCAGGCAGCTTCCTGTTGGCCGTCTCATCCACTCCCAGGGCTTCGACCAAGCCTGAGCGTGGAGTACATGCTGTAAACCCATCTGTACATCGCCAAAAAGTCCCAGTCCACACCTGTGGGTGAAGGCACTCTGCACACTGAGTTCGATCTTGGTTCCTGCATCGTCTCTCACCTGGGCCCAGTGCTCACACGTGTGTCCACAGAGGACTGGCCACAGACCGCGCTGCAGGTACCAGCTCAGGCAGGGAAGACCCAGAGGTGGGTCTTATGTTAAAGGTGCCTTATGTTAAAAATCCAAGGGTCGGCCGGGCGCGGTGACTCATGCCTGTAATCCCAGCACTTTGGGAGGCCGAGGCGGGTGGATCATGAGGTCAGGAGATCGAGACCATCCTGGCTAACATGGTGAAACCCCATCTCTACTAACAATACAAAAAATTAGCCGGGCGAGGTGGCGAGCGCCTGTAGTCCCAGGTACTCAGGAGGCTGAGGCAGGAAAATGGCGTGAACCTGGGAGGCGGAGCTTGCAGTGAGCAGAGATCACGCAACTGCACTCCAGCCTGGGCGACAGAGCAAGACTCTGTCACACACACACATACACAAAAAAAAAAGAAAAAAAAAATCCAAGGGTCTACATATGTGCGTGGAGGGGGGTAGCTGAAAGGCAAACAAATACCATGTGGGCGACCAAGGTCATCAGCTGAAGAGGGTAGGGGTTCTAACAGCACAGGTCCAGGGAAACCCAGGAAGACTTCTGAGGGAGAGAAAAACTTTTTTATACCAATCTTTGTGGCTGGATGGCTGGGTGGGTGGGCACCTGACTGAAAAAATGAATAGAATACAGGAACGGGTACATCCATTCACCTTTTCACACATTTCTAATCACACTGTAGGTTTCTTAGGTCAGAGATTATGCTTGTAGTTTTTGGATTCTTTATGGTACATTGAAGAAAATAGTACTTAAAACATAGTTTTATTAGCCAGGCATGGTGGCGCGTGCCTGTAGTCCCAGCTACTCGGGAGAGGCTGAGGCAGGAGAATTGCTTGGACCCGGGAGGTGGAGGTTGCAGTGCACCGAGATCACACCACTGACTCCAGCCTGGGCAACAGAGTGACACTCCGTCTCAGAACAAATAAAATAAAATAAAAAACACCAACAGAAAACCCATAGTTTTGGATTTCTTCAGAACGTCTTCAATGTTTCTTCATGAGGCAGAGGGCACTGAGCGCTGCGTGTGGCCTGGCTGCAGACACTGAGGCTGGGGACAGGCCCCCCAGTTGAAAAATATATATTCTTTAAAAAACAGACAAACAAAACAAACAAAAAACATTCTTTTGGCACTTCAGATGAGTGCTGTGTGACTTACACTCACTTTCCTGGACTGCTGGCTCATGGAACAGCAAACCCAGATGAGGTAAACAAGCCCCAGGAGCAGAACCACCACAGGCCCCCGAGTGACCTTCCCCTGACAGGCTCGGCCCAGCCCAGGACTCAGACAAGTGGAGAAGCCACCACCTTCTGTCTGGGGAGCGCTTTCCCAGGCTGATCCCGGCTCTGGCTGCCCCCCAAGGCACCGCACTGGTACTGGATCTGGTTCTGATGACCAAGGCACTAGGGGTCTTTGGCCTCCAAATCCCCTTCAAATACGGCTGTCTCTTGTCTTGACACGACCTGGCTCTGCCCGTGCTCCTGTCCTTTGGGTGGGTCCCATCCTTGGATTCATCCATTGTCCTTACAGGGGATCTAGCCATAGGACATGTGATTTGAAGGAGTCATCTCTTACTCATTTATTGATTTAGCAAATGCATATCAAAGGCACCTCTGCCCCCGCTCGACAGTAAAGCACTGCACACCTGCAGCCATGTGTTGAGTTGACTTTGTAAATATCCGCCATGTGTTGGCAAGTGTTGCCTGCTAAACTCGGGACTCTGATGGAGGGCCTGCACCAGGCACTCTGTGGGTGCTGAGGGAAGACAGCCTGTTTCGGACTCCAGGCCAGGGTCAGGCTCAACCTCTGACTGCACCCTCAGGTGACAGCCAGCATGTGACCCCCACATGCCTGGGGCCTTCTGCCCGAATCACTGCCGAGCTGCACACTTCGGATGTGAGTCTCAAGCTTCCTCTGGCTTCTACAGCCCAGCCCTGCTGTGGGGCAGTTCCTCAAACTCCACTCTCTGCTACACAGGGATTGAAAGAAGACCCCTGCTCCCTTAAGCACCGGAGCTGCAGAGCAACCCACGCGCCTGTGTGCCCAGAGCCTCAGTTACTCCAAATGCCACTTTTATGTCTTCACCATGTGACGGAGGGAGCAGAGGGTCCACAGAGAGAGCTGACCGGCAAACAAATCTACGGAAACATGTGAAAGCTCTCGAAAGAGGTAAGGGTTTTGCTTATTAAAGTTAAAAATGATTAAAATTTAATATACAAACAAACAAAAATCATGTTTGGGAGCCTGCGTTGGGAAACGAGGCCAGTCCCTGCCTCCCTGAATGAAAAAGGACCTTTTGGAAAGCAATGTGAGCAAGCCACAGACAGGTTCATTGGCTTTGACCAGTAATTTCACTTCTGGGAAAGCAGCCTAAGGAAATAATCATAAATTTGAAAATAAATAAACAAAGCTATAAGCTTTAAAATGCCAAAGCATTCTTTTTTTTTTTTTTTTCTGAGACAGAGTCTTGCTCTGTCCCCCAGGCTGGAGTGCAGTGGCACAATCTCGGCTCACTGCAACCTCCGCCTCCTGGGTTCAAGCGATTCTCCTGCTTCAGCCTCCTGAGTAGCTGGGACTACAGGTGCCCACCACCAAGCTCAGCTAATTTTTGTTATTTTTAGTAGAGACGGGGTTTCACCGTGTTAAGCCAGGGTGGTCTCGATCTCCTGACCTCATGATCCGCCTGCCTCGGCCTCCCAAAGTGCTGGGATTACAGGCGTGAGCCACCGCGCCCGGCAGCATTCTTTTTGAAAGTGAAAAACTGGAAACAATTGTGAATGATCAATACCAGGGGAATGGGTACCTGAATTATGGTTTATTCACTTAATGGAATACTGTGCAGTCATTTATAACAAACTCTAAAAACTCTACAGCAGCATGGAGAAAACACTGCATGTCGGAACAGAAAACAGGAGGCAGCATGGAATACAGGATGATGTGGCTGTGGAGGGACACTCCCCATGCGTAAGAATTCCCACGGGAGGCCGGGCGCGGTGGCTCAAGCCTGTAATCCCAGCACTTTGGGAGGCCGAGGTGGGCGGATCATGAGGTCAGGAGATCGAGACCATCCTGACTAACACGGTGAAACCCCATCTCTACTAAAAATACAAAAAATTAGCTGGGCGTGGTGGCAGGCGCCTGTAGTCCCAGTTACTTGGGAGGCTGAGGAAGGAGAATGGCATGAACCCAGGAGGCGGAGCTTGCAGTGAGCCGATCGCGCCACCGCACTCCAGCCCCGGCGACAGAGCGAGACTCCCTCTCAAAAAAAAAAAAAAAAAAGAATTCCCACAGGAAATATGCCTACGTGCCCACTGTAGTTGTGTCAGGATGACAGGATCACAGGCTATGTTTCACTATTTTTCAAATATCTTAAACGTAAATTAAGGGTGAAGAACAAGTTCCTGTGGAACTAGAGAGTTACATCGTGCAGGACGACAGCATGGGGCAGACCCCGACAAAGCATCTCAGACATGGGTTAGGCGAGAGGGCCTAGGCCCAGCTCTTGGGACACATTGCTCCAGATCCTAAGGAACTCAATGAATGGGCCCAGGAAGAGAAACTGAAAATTCAGCAGCAGCCGCGGTTTGCGAAGGTGGAGCTGGGTGGGAGTTGCCGCGCTTGGACAGCCACCCCCGCCACCCCACAGGGGAACCTTGAACCATCAGCGATGCCAGCACATGTGGCGGAATCCAATCGGAGGTCTCTTCCACCGTTACCTGGCAGCAGTCACTAAGGAGCCTCCACCTGGGCCTCCTCAGACGTGTCGGTTGCATGGCAATCTGCATCTAAGAGCCCGAGTGTGGGCCAGTTCACATTTGGTGACTGTGGCTCAAATGCAGGTCACCAGTGTCACTCCTGTCACCACTCATTCTCCCATTTGTTTGAGAGCCAGGGTAACTGAGGAGCAGAGAAGTTATGTAACTTGCCAAGTAAGATAGGAGTCCTATGAGGCAGCAACTGGGACTTCGGAGTCCAATCCAGGGCTCTCTTAAAACCTGTCTAGTCTGGAAACCCTGAACTCCGCCTTGGTGCAGAGGATGACGATGCCTGCAGGTGCTGAGACCACAGCCTTCCCGGCACAAGCTACGTTCAGGGGAGGAAAGTACCACTGTCTGCAGCAGCCCTCGCCTGCCACATGCACACACACACGCAAACATACATGTACACACGTGCACACATGCACACACAAATGTGTACACACACACACAAGCATACACAGAGCAGATGGTCTCATGCACCCTGTCGTCTATGGAAAGCTGTATTGATCAATGAGAGCAGACTATAAATACCTTTTCTCCTCGAGTTCCCTTTTCACCTCGTTCTCCTTGGAGGCCCTGGGGGAAAAAGAAAGAGCAGTGACCAAACATCTTAATCTGACTTCTCTGTGCTCACCATGGGGGTGTCCATGGAGTAACTGCCTGGCAGCTTCCAGCCCAGGGTGGCAGGGATGGTGATGGTGAGGACCCTGTCTCCCCGTGTAGTCTAAGGCCACAAAGCAGCTGCTGTGTGGTCTGGCCCTGGGCAGCAGAGGCAGGCCACTTCCAGAGTATGACATGAGTTCCTGGGCTTGTCCCTTGGCTTAGGCTATCCAGGTCCTCATAGCCATAGATTGGGACATAGCCTGGCTCCTGAACTCAAGTGGCCAAGGACAGAAATGTGGCTTCAAAGTCAGTTCCCCCCACCACACTATGCCTATGATGCCGCAGGACCATGGCTCCCAGGAAGGGTCCCAACGTTGAATCAGAGAATGGCTCCTTGAAGCCAATCACCCCTCCTCCCTCGGGGATAGGGTCACTGTCTATCCCCACTGCTCATCCTGCCTTCGTCTAGAGCAGCTCCCAGACCTTGTGCTGTGGACTCCCTGCCCCTCTGTGTACAGACTAGGTGGGAATGTCAGCCAGGATGTGGGTTTCTCTGAATGCAGGATCCAAAACATGATCCCCCTGCTTCCCCCAACTCCATCGTCCATCGTCACTGGATCCTCTTACCACGCTTTACTTTATTGACAGTACTCAGCCCTGGACGCTGCATTTTCTGCCTCCCCCGGGTAGAATTAAGCCCCACCAGGGCAGTTCCTTCAATACGATATCCCCAGAGTCTAGAACAGAGCCTGTCACTTGGTAGGCACTAATACACATTTGTTGAATGACTGACTGACCCAGTGAGTGACTGTGACGATCCCTTGTTTAGCACAGGAATCTGGTAGGGCTTGTGTCTGAAGGCTACTGCCCTACTCTGAGAAGCAGAAGGCTCAGCAGTGCATGTGCCTGCTCTTCCCACGTGCACAGATTACACCGCGAGGCACTGGGGCCACCCACATGAGCTGACGAAAGCACAGCTCCTCCCTGGGCAGCAGCCTGCAGGCCAGGCAATGGCACAGGGCAGGCACCTGTCGGATGAGCAGGAATGTATCCTATGTAACTATGTGAGCTCCCTGTGGGCTCCACTCCCTTTTCTCTCCTTTCTTGGAGAAGAGACCCTGGGGCATTCTATGGAAAAGATGGTAGAGATAGCAGGTGCCACCCAGGCCTCCTTGTTGAGATCAGGAATGATACACACATCTTTGACCTAGAGAGGGTACAGGGCCAAGGCCACAAGATGCTGTCCTAAAGAGTAGAGTATCTGCAGGGCCATCCAGACCTACAGGGTGAGTGAACATCCTTGCTGTTTTAATTTCATCTAAATATTTTGGTCACACACACAGAGATCAGAGGTTTTCAATGTCTCCCTGGCAACTCAAGCTGCTTTGTTTGAAAATGACAGTTTACACTGCTTCTTCCATTTTTCTATGTTTTAAGACCTGCATGCATTAGGTATTTGTCCTAATGCTCTCCCTCCCCTTGCCCACCAATGTCCAACAGGCCCTAGTCTGTGATGTTCCTCTCCCTGTGTCCATGTGTTTTCATTGTTCAACTCCCATGTATGAGTAAGAACATACAGTGTTGGGTTTTCTGTTCCTGTGTTAGTTTGCTGAGGATGATGGTTTCTAGCTTCATCCATGTCCCTAGAAAGGACATGGACTCATCCTTTTTTATGGCTGCATAGTATTCCATGGTGTATATGTCCTACATTTTATTTATCCAGTTTATCACTGATGTGCATTTGGGTTGGTTCCAAGTCTTGGCTATTGTAAATAGTGCTACAATAAACATATGTGAGCATGTGACTTTATAGAGAATCAAGAATAGTGTTAAATGTTCGAGAAGCTACTTTGCTCCTTGTACACCATATCTGTTTGTTCACCTCTTTATTCACTGGACCTACTGAATACATATTATGTGTCTGACACCATTCCAGGGGCTAAGAATTAAGTAGACTCCATTCTTCTTCCAAGAGTACAGTACTGGACAGGCTGGGGAAAATGAATTCTTTAGATCAAGTGTCAAAAATCCTTGGTGCTGGTTAAAAATGCAGATTCCTGGGATCTACCCTGCTTCTTGATGGGAGAAAGGGGTCCCAAGAATATTCATTTAAACCTGTTCTCTGGGTGATTCTTATGTACTGTAACATCTAATAATTTCTGGTCTAAGAAAGGAGATACCAACACTTCACTGGCATCAGTAAGGCTAAACAGCATTATTGTCTAGATGCAGGTGGAGGAACTTGCTAGAACCTGGTTTTTGATTCCTGGAGAAGGGGTAGAACCCCTGCCCAGAAAAGTGCCTTCACTTACAGGAGCTCCGACATGTCCAGGAGGTCCGGGGAGTCCAGGCGGTCCTTGGGGCCCCTGCCGAAGAGCATTCACAGAGAAAAGTTTTGGGGATGGAAAAGAAAGGCAAGTGCAGCCGTACAGCTCAGCCAGTCCCATGTTTGGTGACAAGAGCTGCTAGCTCACATCCCACCAAGTGCTGCCCATGCTGCTGGCACAGATCTCGCCAGCAGACACCCCCTCGACCTCTGCTTCCCTTCTCTATTTAGAAGTCATGCCATCTGCTCCTGGTGGAGCCCTGATTCACACCCAGATTCTCTTGACTTCAAGGAACAGCGAAAGGTGTGTGCATATGAACCACCATGAGGCCAGATGCTACTATTCCATTTCACTCCCCCTGTGCCCCTCGGCCTCCCCATGACCTGGCCTGGATATGTTCACAGCTTCTGAAACATTACAACTGATTCCTGTGGCTCATCATTCACACTTTGCCATGGGCTCAGTACAGCCTGGACAAGTCCTGACAAAGAGCTCAGCAGAAGTCTGCAGACCTGGAGGTGCCTCTGCTAACCAGACCATGAAATGCTATTGCCTCTCAACAACTAGTTTGGAAATACCTATTAAAGTCTGCTAAAATAACAACATACATTCATTTGGCCAAGGGTATCCCAATTTTTAATCTATGCTACTGTAATAAAAATATAGTAGATAAGGAGAAACACACAAATGTACACATGCATGCATATTCAGTGCTTCATTAATTTTAGTGGAAAACAAATGACATTAGTATAGTCCTTAGGACCATAAATAGGGGAATGTTATATATTACAATACATCCATATGCATGTTATATATTACAATATATCCATGTATGATTGGATACATCCAATACATCCAATTCTATGTCTTAATTACGAGAATGTGTGGGGCCTATCTGTATTTACATAGAAATATGTCTCTCATCTCTTGTTAAATAACAAAGATAAATGACCAAGTATGATATACATAAATTTTTGTAAAAATTTAGGAAAAATCATTTATGTGTGGATATACACACACAAATGTGCATGCAGTTATATGAGAAGAGGAGGCAGGGAGCCTAGCTGAGCATCTCTTCTGCACCTAAAGCAATTGGCTTTGCACTGGGCCTTGTCCCCTGGGAACAACAGAAGGGCCCAGCACACAGCAACACTTACCCGCATGCCGACCTCACCCGGAAGCCCCGGCTCTCCCAGTTCTCCTGGCTCCCCCTGAACAAACAAAACAGCACAAAGTCGTAGGCAGTGGGACACAGGCCTAGGTACACCAGTGCAGCCCACAGCCTTCCAGGACCTCGGCTTCCTGCAGCTCAGAACTCATCACAGAAACAAGGTAGCCATCAGTGAGCAGGGCCTGGGCTCCCCTCAGATGCCATTTCTATAAGCAAAGAAGCTGACCTTTGCTGCACACAGTATTTTTTTTTTTTTCTTTAGAAACAGGATCTGATTCTGTCTCCCAGACTGGAGTGCAGTGGCACAATCATAGCTCACTCATTATAACCTCAAAATATTTAGTTCAAGTGATCCTCCTGCCTCAGCTTCCCAAGTAGCCTGGAATACAGGCATGCACCACTGCACCAGGTTGCTTTATTTTTTGTAGACATAGACTCTCGCTTTGTTGCCTACTCTGGTCTTGAACTCCTAACTCAAGCGATCCTCCTGCCTCGGCCTCCCACAGAGCAGGAATTACAGGTGTGAGCCACCATGCCCGGCCACACAGTATTATCTCCACTCCCACTCACTTTAACTTTGGAGAGAGCAGGGGAAAAGTGTAAAAACTGGCGCCACCCTGATGGTTGTCTTCATGGAAAGGATGTTGGCCACCTAGAGTGGAGTGAGAAGAGAGCCTAGGGTCCATGGAACTCTCCTTTCTCCCTTGTCTCCAAGATCTTAGACCACCTGTCCCAAAGGGCTGCCCTCTGTGGACCTCAGCACTGCTCACAAGACAGGTTCCCTCTCTGAGACCTGATTTTATGTGGCTGGACATGGCGAAGGGATCAGAGAGGTGAAGAATACAGAACTAATGTCCACTTGGATTCTTGGTGGAGAGGAGACTTACCCGCCGGAGCTGAGATCACTTTGAGCTTGGGTTGCTGGAGGATGTTGCAGCTCAGAGGCAGGTGAGATGAAGAGATGGGGTTGGGGGTAATGATCAGAGGAAAGCTGGCTTGCCATATAGGGTGTAGGGTGCTGCTTGGGTCTCACTCTGACTCCTCTAGCTACAAACTGGGGTCTTAAGCAAATCCATTGCCTCGCTGGGGCCAGTTCCAAGTCTAGGCATGGGGTAAAACAAGGCTGCCTTGCAGAACTACTTGTTAACTAAATGAAAAATCATTTCCAAGGACAGGCAGGCGATACCCGGGGGCAAAGCTGCTGCTGGTCTTATCACAGCTATTAGGCTGAGCCCCTGGGATCTGCGAGGATCCTGATACAAATAAGTCCCTGCTCAAGCCTGGCCCTGGCAATGCCACCCCACTTGAGGACACGGGGTTCTGACCAGGAGGTCACCAGCCCAGTACTGCCTTGTGAGCCAGGGCAGACGGAACAGAACTTACTCTCATGCCTTTGCTGCCGTCTCTCCCGGGGGGGCCGGGCAGGCCCAGGGAACCCTAGAGCCAAAAAAAGAGAATAGCAATTAGTAAAGAATAACTGAGACAGGCTCTCAGAATGCTAGTGCAGTGGAGAACGTGCCAGGAAGGGAAGGAAATTGTGGCCAAGACTGCTACTCAAAAACTAATCCACAAGCCTGCAGCATGGGCATCACTTGGGAGAGTATAAAATGCAGATTCCCAGGTTTCACCTCTGATCTACATCAGGGTCCATGTTGTAGCCACATACCCAGGAGATCTGTCTGCACCTGATGTGGGAGTAAGCAGCTCTGGTCCACAGTCCTTCACTAGCTGGAGGTGCGGCCCTTCCTTGCTCTGGGCTTGGTGTGATATGTGTAAAGTAGAGGATTGGGCTGCAGCGGGGCTCTCAACCTTGGCATCATAGACATCCAACTGGATAAGCCTTTGCAATGGGGCTGAGCAGTGCACTGTAGGATGCTCGGCTGCCACCCTAAATGCCAGCAGCACCCTCCAGGGGTGACAACCAAAAATGTCTTCAGATATTGCCAAACGCCTCCTGGTTGGGAACCACTGGGCTAGAAAAGGTATTCGACTTGTAATTTTAGCTGGGACAAACTTCTTTCTAAGGAATCTCACGCAGACACACATGACATGAATAAACATGGAGCAGCCGTGGGAAGTCCGGGGCTGGACCAGCTCCTCACCCCACTTTCTACTCCACACACTTCCCAGAGAAGGCTTGGGGAGGGAATCTAGAAACAGGTAACTCAAGCACCTCTAAGCTCCCGACCAGCTCCGACATCACTTGGTGCCAATCAAAGCATCCTGCCTGAGACCTCCCACCCAGCTCCTGGCTCTCCATCAGTGTCTCTGCGGCACTGAGAAAGGCTGCGCCTCTCTCTGGGCTGTTTCCATCTATACAGTGAGGGTGCTGGGTATTCAATGGATGAATGAACAGATGAATCTCTATGTAAAGTGTAGAAAACACTATATGCCAAAGTATATTTCTACATATGTCATCTGATTTAATCCTCATTATAATCCTGAGATATGTATTATTTTCTCAAAGCATATCAGATATTTCTAGATTTTATCTACAAACATGCATGCACACACATGCTTTTAAGATTTCTATGAAATGCCTTCCACGGCCTCAACATTCTTACTGATATAAGTCAGTGTGATATTGAAGAGAAAGACTGACATGACAGATGTCTCTGGTCATGGCATGAGACAGACATGAATCCATCTCAACTCTAGACCTTCCTGGCTGGGAGACCTTTTTATTTTTTCAGACATGGTCTTGTTCTTTCACTCAAACTGGAGTACAGTGACATGAACATGGCTCATGCAGCCTTGTCCTCCTGGGCTCAAGCGATCCTCCCACCTCAGCCTCCTGTGTAGCTGGGACTACATGCGCACATCACATCTGGTTAATTTTTGTATTTTTTTGTACAGACAGGGTTTCACAATGTTTCCCAGGCAGGCCTCGAACTCCTGAGCTCAGGCAATCCATCTCCTTGGCCTCCCAAAGTGCTGGAATTACAGGGGTGAGCCACCGTGCCCGGCCCTGGCTGTGAGACCTTAAACACACCCACTGACCTCAGGTGTGAAGTGTGGATACTGTTACCAGCAGCAGGATGGCTGCAAGGGGAGGCAAGGTTTGGTAAATGAAAGTGCACACACTCTGCTGTGGGGACAGAATTGAGTTTCCTGGTACTGTCTGTTCTCCCAGTGACCCAGGCCCATGATGACAGAAGGATCAAATGGAAGCACCACACCAGCGCACCTGTGGCCTGGGAAAGAACACCTTCACCAGCTGCTGTGGGCACCATAAGCCTCTGGGGACAGCCACACGGATTTGCTCTGCTGCCCTTATCTGACAATTCAACAGTGGAGACAAAGGGACTATGCACAGACACAACACTGATTCGCTTGTAAGTTGCTTGTGGTTCTCAGGCTCGGGACCAGGAGGGTCTAATCCTGGGCCCTGAGGGGTAGTACCTTCATGTGGGTCGGGCCTGGCAGAGGGGATGTCTCCAGCAAGGAGGCCTAGCGAGCAGCCATTCATGGACAGGGCAGGCTGAACACCACTCGTCCGACCCTCGCTTAGAGGAGGGTGGGTACTTTGGGGCAAATTCCTTACTCTCTGAATCTCAGTTTCGTTTTATTTTCTATAAAATAGGGACAATCATGGTGTATTAGGGTTCTGCAGAGGGACAGAACTAATGGAATATATATATATGTGTGTGTGTGTGTGTGTGTGTGTGTGTATATATATATTTTTTTTTTTTCCAAAGGGGAGTTTATTAACTAACAATAACAAGATCACGAGGTCCCACAATAGGCCATCTGCAGGCTGAGGAGCAAGGAGAGCCAGTCCAGGTTCCAAAACTGAGGAACCTGGAGTTCAATGTTCCAGGGCAGGGAGCACCCAGCATGGGAGAAAGATGGAGGCTAGGAGGCTGGGCCAGTCTCTCCTTCCACATTTTTCTGCCTGCTTATATTCTAGTTGTGCTGGCAGCTGATTAGACAGTGACCACCTAGAATAAGGGTGGGTCTGTCTTTCCCAGTCCACTGACTCAAATGTGACTCTCCTTTGGCAACACGCTCCCAGACACACCCAGGAACAATACTTTGCATCCTTCAATCCAGTCAAGTTGACACTCAGTATTAACCATCAGACACGGCCACTGTGAAAAGCTGTTACAAGTATTAAAGTCCTCCCAGGAGCTTCATAGATCATTCCCAAAGCCTCCTCTAGATGGGAACAATTTGATTTGCAGTCACCAGGCTTTATGGTAGCAGGAAGGTTGGGGGATTCTTTGATCAAACAACTTTGTGAAAAAAATGCAGAGTTAAACCAAGTGAAGCAAGTTCCTTTACAGTGGGTTTTCTTGAAGGCTTACTCATGCCCTTGTTGATGATTCTCCACAAGGCCCTGGCCCACCAGACCCTTTTCAAAGGCATGGAAGGACCTGCCGTGGCTCAGAGCCCAGAGCCCATGCAGGGAGAGGGGCTGCTGCTTCTCGGAGCCTCATCTTGGGTAAAACTGGGTCCAAGACAAAATGAACAAGGGCTGTTTATTCTTAAACTTGTGATGGAGAGCAGGCTGCCATTGCTTTCATTTCAGCAGAGGGTTTGAAGATGTTAGTTAGAGAATCAACCTTATTTCTAGGGTTAAAAGAGGAAATACTGAGACAGTCTCAGATTGGTGAGTGTTGTATTTAGGGGTGATTTTTGGAAGGCGGGAGACATTCTAATTCCAGTATGCCTGTCCATCCTTGGCTGGATAGAAAGGGGCAGGTGCATGGTTTGGGAATATTGCATAAAAGAAAGGATTGTTCAATTGGAAGGATAAGGGATTTCTGTCGTCAGTTGTTTCCGGGAAAATAGGGGCCAGTGGGTTGCTTTTGTGGGTTAAACTATCACAAGCATCTTCCTTGGGGGATGCTGTCATGGCAGCTGCTTTCTCAGCCTCCAGTTACACATCGGAAAAATGAGGAGCCACCTCCCCCTCTACTTCCCCATTTGGCTGTTCTGGAATTTAAATTTTAAATTCTGAGATTGAAAGAGGTAACCAGTACAGGAGGAGGTGATTTCTCCCTGATTAAACACACATGCATGTTTAATAATAGCAGAAACAACAGTCAGAGTAAAGTAATATTAATCATAGTGTGTTAATGTGATAGTACAGATGTTGCTGAGGATAGTTTATCTAGTTCTACAAGGCGCCAGGCACTGAGCACTTTACATCCATCACTGCATTCAACACCTCCCCACAACAGTTCTAGGAAAGAGACAGAATCATCATCTCCATTTCAGTGTTTATGAAACAAAAGCACGGACAGCTGATTAGCTCTAATCTAATCTGTTGATTACAGCTGATTAGATTAGATTTAATCTGTCCAAAGTTACAGTGCTTGTGGAAGAGCCAGACTCCAGGCCCTAGAGTGTGCTTCCGAACGTCTTCACAACACTTAGTGGTGTCCGAACTCACATCAGTTCCCTGGTTGCTTGGCAGCCCTGTAAGCTAAGTGTTGCTATCCTCACCCTACATTCAGGCACACTGGGGCACAGGGCAGGTGCATGACTTTCTCATGACTACTGGGGAGTCTACATGGTAGAGTGAGGCAGGTTGGGGTAGTTCACACTTGAGCATCCAGCTCTCCCTCTCCAGGGATCCTGACCTTCCTCTTCAGCCTCCACAAGCCCCGCTCCCCTGGGAATACTGGAAGGAAGACTCATTTCACTGCCTCACAGGTGGAGAAGCTCTGTGTGGAGCCAGGAGATGGTGGTGAGCAATAGAGTGGGCTCAGCTCCCCACACAGCCTGTGTCTCCAAGATCCATGCTCTGACCTCTACCTGCCTCCTGCACTAACCTGGACAAATGGTGTGTCCATTTCCTGATGGCAGGGTCACCAGTCCATAAGCCATGTCCCTACAACCCTAGGAATCAATTATAGATTTTCCAATAGCAGGGAGCATCACAAAAGGATGAGGACTTCCTCGGAGGGCATGCGCTAGATAGTGCATCCTTCCAGAATCAGGCCTCTGGGGGTGACTCGCCTGAGGTGTCGGTTACCCATTTACGATGGCAGGTCCTCGAATGACCAGTCTGTCTTCTGGCTCTGGTGCGTTGGGAAACGCTGCAGCTGAATGTAGAGGGAGGGACGTCTTGATGGGATGGACTCCTGCCTCAGGAATAAAGTAGGGGGAAGCAGGACACCTTGGCCTCTCCTCCCAGTTGCCAGTTTTCTAGCCTTGTTGGTTCTTTCAATTAGATAGATGCCCAGGAGATATCTGTGTGGATTTTTCTCATCCACAAGATGGGAGCTCTGTGAGATGCAGAGCAGGACTTAATCACCTTTGCACTCCCAGGGTCTGACTTGACATAGTGTCCACACTGCCTCATGTGCTTCAATTCTGTCAAGAGCCCTGAGGGCTTGTAAGGGAATGTAAGACTCTCCTACTTCAAAATCAGTCTTGGGTAAGCCCTAGAGACAAAGTGAACAGCAGGTATGGTAGAGAGGTAATGGTCCTTAGAGCCAGTGAGCCACAGCTTCACACTGTCCACCCCCCACCCTCCCTGCCTCCCCATCACTAAGTACTGATGACTTTGGCCAAATTGGCGAAATGCTCTGAGTCTCAGTCTTCATCTGTAAATAGGGATGGTCAACCTAGCTTCAGAATTGGTGCTTCCCAAGGACACGGAAAACTAGGCGTGTTGGTTTTAGATGGCTAAGGTAGTAGAAGAAAGTCCCTTCTGCTTTGTTCAGGGATGTGGCCACCTTTACTGTATATTCTAAGAACCGAACTAGAAGTCTCTGTAGAAGGGAATATGTTCTGAGTCAGAGACGGTAACATCTCTTTTTGAATCTTTTTTTACATGCTTAAGATAACCAAGTCAGCACTGCAAATACATAGATTTTAAGAAATGTCCACCCTCAAGTCATCCTGAGATCCAAGCACTTTACTAGAAGGATTTCTGCCCTATGAAAACTTAGCTCCAAGAGAAACTCAACCTAACCCAAATATTTCATTAGTATTAATATTAGTATCACTGATTCTATTTTTTTTAAATTTTTTTTATTATTATACTTTAAGTTCTAGGGTACATGTGCACAACGTGCAGGTTTGTTACATATGTATACATGTGCCATATTGGGGTGCTGTACCCATTAACTCATCATTTACATTAGGTATATC
>NW_012107219.1:1692498-1710698 GCF_000951045.1 Mandrillus leucophaeus
TTGGAAGTAAAGCACTCATCAGCAAATGTAAAAGAACAGAAATTATAACAAACTGTCTCTCAGACCACAGTGCAATCAAACTAGAACTCAGGACTGAGAAACTCAATCAAAACCACTCAACTACATGGAAAATGAACAACCTGCTCCTGAATGACTACTGGGTACATAACGAAATGAAGGCAGAAATAAAGATATGCTTTGAAACCACTGATTCTTAACATTACAAAACGCCCTTATCATACCCTTGTGATAGACCTTCCAAAATCCCCCAGCTGGACTCACCATCAGCTGCCCACAGCAGCTTTGAAAAGAGAAAGTTAGGCTGGGTGCAGTGGCTCAGGCTTGTAATCCCAGCACTTTGTGAGGCCGTGGCGGGTGGATCATGAGGTCAGGAGCTCGAGACCAGCCTGGCCAACACAGTGAAACCCCATGTCTACTAAAAATTCAAAAATTAGCTGGATGTGGTGGTGGGCGTCTGTAATTCCAGCTACTTGGGAGGCTGAGGCAGGAGAATCACTTGAACCCAGGAGGTGGAGGTTGCAGTGAACCAAGATCACACCACTGTACTCCAGCCTGAGTGACAGAGCTAGACACCATCTCAACAAAATAAAATAAAATAAAAAATAAAAAAATAAAAGAAAGAAAAGAGAAAGTTATAGCTCTGAGCTGCCTATTCATCTTCCACCAGGAAAGTCATTTAACTTCTATGAGCCGCTCATCGTTTCTAAAGTAGAGGTTTACACGCTTTCAGATGAGAATTAAATGTAGAGATAATTTACAGACTATGAAGTATTATTGAAATGTGAGCTCTTTCATTGTATCTCTTGATAACTAAGAACACTCATCCAAGTGCATGGGATGGGTCAGGGAGAGGAGTGAGAAAAGACTGGAGGTTGCCCCTAAATTGGTAAGGTCAGGCATAGAATGATCTTTAAAAGAATATGTAAAGCTAAGGATCCACAATAAAGCACAGAAGAAAAAAAGGAAAAGAAAGGAAAGGGCAGGAAGGAAGTAAAGAAGAGAGAGAAAGAGAAGGAAAAAAGCCTAGGCTGGGAGGAGAGGGTCTGATCTGCATGCAGCCTCTGTCTCATATTAGCAGAGCAGAACAGACTCATTCCCCTCCTGTGTCTCAGCTCCTTCACCTGGAAGGGAGATGGCACAAGGAGGAGGAGTACCTCTGGCTCAACATGGCTGGTAAGAGGCCTTGAGAAAATACTTGGGAAATGCTTCATATACAGGGAAATTCAAAACAAGCATCAGATACTATTATTTTGGGTAAACTACTCAAGCCTCTATTTTCCACCTATAAAAAGAAAATCAACACTCAGGGTATAAGAGAATGACAATGGATGAGAGCCACTGCAGAAGACAACCAAGGCTCAGAGAAGAGGGGCTTCCCTCTGTTCACAATGGACGTTGTGACTCAAAATCAGGGCTTGGCTCCAAGTCCAGACTCTGACCTCTCTTCCACCCCTGCCTCTCCCTCCACTGCATACAAACTCACTTCCTTCATGATCTCATTTGGAGGCATACGGAGGTGGGGGGCAACCATCTAGCAGGAAATTATCCATCTCCCCACACCTAGTTGTCAGCATCCAGAGCCCCAGGGATCATCCTGTTACCTCATCAAGTAAGACACAGAGAAAAGAGAGAACAAATATTTCTGCTGCTCTTTTGGCTAATTAAATATCAGGCCCTATTTCTAAATGTCAACAAAAAGACCATTGCATTGCTAGGGGAGCTGTTACTAACATTCTTCATCCATTTGGTATGCACTTTAGTGGGGTCTTAGGAATATGCTGGGCAGTGGTTCTGAAAGCATAGTCATGGGCCAGCTGCATCAACCCCACCTGGGATTGTGTTAGAAAGGCAACTTCTCGGGCCCCACCCCAGACATACTAAATCAGACATTCTGAGAGTGGGGTCCAGCCTGTTAGCTTAAAAAGTCCTCCAGGTGATTTGGATGTTGTCTCAAGTTTGAGAACGATTTGTCAGCACAGACAAATGCAGGCTGTGAAGTCAGAAAACATGAACTCAAATCCTGGCTCATCCCCATGAAGAGGTAAAGTCACCTGTGCTTGGTCCCAGGTGAATTGTCATTTTATAATGAATAGCCTGTAAAACAAGGACAGCAATATTTACCATGAAAGTTAAACTAAATAGCACATGCATTAATCCTAGCAGATAGCAAGTCCTTGTAAATACGAGGTACTATCATGATTCTTAGATGATCTATGAATTATTTTAGGTGAATTTGAAGAAAGGGAAGGTTCTTTATGTTGGCCTCCTAGAACATGCTTTCTAATAACACTCTCTAGGTTTCCTGAGGTTTTAGGAGTTATAGAAGTCCTCCTCAGGGGGAGACTGAAGAACTCTGACATTTTGCAGCTGCTGGTCGCCTCTGGAAATAAGACCTCATTAATGCTGAGAGGGCAGAAGACGTCATTTGGTTTATAAAAAAATGGTGGAACACTATGCTGGTGTAATGGTAATTATGCTTAACGTTTATGAGCACTTTTTACAAACATAAGTCATCTATTTTCATTAGCTCATTTAATCCTTGCAGAAACCCTCCGAGGCAAGTACTATTATAGTTGTTAATTTATGGATGAGGAAAGCAAGGGTTACAGGGCTAAGTAACTGACCCACTGTTACACAGCTGCTAAGTGACCCAGCCAAGGTCTAGATCCAGCCAGTCTGTGACCGGGGTCTGCACTCTGAGCTTCCCCTGCCCTCCCAGTTCAGGAGTCCAGCATTTACCCTTCCCATAAGTGCTCTCACCCTCTTGTACGAAGCCCTTGGTTTTGTGACTGGTCCATTAGACTTGGCAAGCACCTGAGTGTCAGATGGAGCTAGAGGAGAAATGCAGATTCCTATCCCAGCTCTGCCTGAGGCCCTGCAGTGCTGTGAACTTCAGAACTTCCCCAGTGTGTCCTTCAGCACCATGGACAGGACCTGCAGCACCTCTATTTATTCTAACTCTGGGCATTTTGCCCCTAACCTACAAGGCTATTTGAGGGCACATAAGCAGCTAAACTAATTTCCCCTTAAACCCTTTAATTATTGTAAAAATAGAAGGCACTCAACCACAGTTATCCAACTCGATAACCATGAATAATGCACATTAATGCACAGGCTAAGAATAGGAGATGGGGGTGCTGATTAAGCCAGCCATGAACAAAGAGAAAAGGACCCAAAGCTAGAGGCAAATGGCGTAAATATATCTATATCTAGTTTCACAAATATAAAGACAAAGGTCTAATTTATATTTTCTGGTTCAGGGGTTCTATAATGCAGTCTTTATATAAAGCTGATTCCTATAAGATTTTTGAAGGTCAAGAATTCCCAGATATCAGTATCACATTGAAGGAGGGGCAGGGAACTGACACTGACCAATGCTGTGGTCAAAAGTGGGGGATCCCCACTCTTGTGTCTTGTATCAGACAGACACAGGTTTGGCCCTACTTACTAACCAGCTCTGTGACCTTGGCCATAGCCCAGCCTTCTTAAAGGGACTGTCAGAGGCTGAAGTTCATAAAACTGAATAGCCTGGAACATTAAGAGGTCAGTAAAAGACTGATGTCATGATTCTTCCCAGTACATGGCACTTCCTTTTCAAAGTCATTATACCGTTCCACATAAAATCACCAGTGCTGGCCAATAAATTCTGCATGGCTGCTATTGCTAAAACATGCTCATCTTATGCCTCAGGGAGAACTTAAAAACATCAAAAGTGTGTGTGCTGTCCCTCATTATGCCAAATATTTCATCAGTGGCAAAAACCCCTTGTCTTTTGGGGCTACCATAAACTGGGTAGCTTGTAAACTACAGAAATTTGTTTCTCGCTGTTCTAGAGGCTGGAAAAGTCCAAGATCAAGGTGCCATCAGATTTGGTGTCAGATGAGGGCCTGCTTTTTGGTTCACAGATGGCTGTCTTTTCACTGTAACCTCACATGGTGGCAAGGACAAATGGGCTCTCCGGGATCTCTTTTATAAGGGCCAATCCAGTCATTCCTAAGGGCTCCACCCTCATGACCCAATCACCTCCCAAGAACCCCACCTCCCAATACCATCACCTTGGTGGTTAGCATTTCAACATATGGATTTGGGGAGCACGCACTTTCAGACCATGGTTCCCCTGATATGTAGAAGTGCCTTGTGGTTTCTGGAGAACTTTCTTGGTCACCACTCTGGGAGAGGGGCTCCAGGAAGAAAACCCACATGTCGTGGAGCTCCCTTTTCATTTCTCCTCCCACTCTGCAGTCCAATTCTACCTCCAAGCAATCTTCTTATAACTTCAGGTAAAGTCTGCCTTTGAAAGACACTGAAGAAAGAACCTGGTTCCGATCAGAAGGACCCATTATTTAACAGTGTGGACAGCACAAGGTGTGTCTGTCGTGTTGGGATAAGAGAAGACCTGACTTCTCTGTAACTGCAGACCCGACTGTTATCCAAAGGGCCCCAATCCAATGAGAAGCAGGACTGAGTAGGAACATACCTTCTCTCCAATGACTGTGCCCTATCAGCCATACAGTGGCCAGAGTGATTTTTTTTAGAACACCCTACATCCCTATTCTCCGATTTACTCTTAAAAGTTCATCACTCTTCAAAGCTCACAACCCCATTTGCTGTCCCTGCCTAGCCGCCCAGCACCATGCTGGGTCCTCAGCTAGTACTTGCTATGATTTCAAACAAGCCAGAGCTCATTATAAAGTAGTTTGTCCTATATCCTTTGACAATGAAATCAGTCCCATGAATGTGTGCACATGTTTTTCCAAGCCTCAGTGCCCTTTTCCGTTAAATGGGCATAACGATGCCTTTCACCTACAATCTACAGGAAGGACAAATAGGACAATGCCCATAGAAATGCCTGGCTTGATGCTGGACACTTTGATGGTGACTGGATTAGAAACACCCCTAAGGTTTCAGCAGGCAAAGGGGGATGCTGGGCGTGCAAAGAGGAGGAATCAATGACAAGGAGGCAGAGATATCCTGAGCATGACCATGGAAAGATAAACCCAGAATCAGCAGGAGACAAACACTGGGGAAGGGTCCCGCGGGCCCCATCATGTACGGTAGGATGTGCACACCAAGCACACTGGACTCCATCTGCCAAGCAACACAGAACAGCGTAACTCCAGTGGCAGTTTAAGGTCAAATGCAAACTTATGAGCACTTGCATGTTTCAAACGGGACAGTGTATGTAAACCAAATAAAGACATCTGGAACAGAGGAATTCCAGGCACCTTGACCGTTCTTCCATTTGGTAATTAGCATCTTATTTGTTTAGCAAACTACCCCACAAAGACCCTCCCATGACGTGACTTCGGAACTCTCAGGTGGATTTCCTGCACACGTGGCATCCTCTTCAGAATGTGGAGCCAAGGCTCTGAGAAGGCTGCATCCCAGGAAGCTGGAAGAACCTGGACAACTTGCCTGGTTCAGAGACTCACCTTTCACCATGTTCATCCCCTGTCAGGTTTATGTGCCAGTAAAATGGAAGAAAACCATAAAAGACAATGAACTGATGTTTCTGTGACCCAAAGTTCTATCTACTGCTGAGTCGACGAACCCAATACAATTTAGCTGAGTTTCTTATATTTTCTTGCTGATTTTTTTTTCTGGGGCACCATACTGTGAAATCTGAGCAGAAAATCCATATGAAGTTTTATTTATTGCCATATGGATTTCTGTGAAAAAGCTTAAGAAATGACTTTTTGGTGGTGCTTGTTTCCCCCTCTACCAAATGCTGAGTCCCTAGTTGCTGATCCAAGCATGGCTTTGTGGGACACTTTGCCCCCATTTCATTCCTGGTGGGTGTCAGGGCCCCTCACTATCTGTAAGATGTGGTCCAGGTTCCATCAGGTCCATCCTGTCCACTCCAGGAAAGATGGGTTTCTTCAGGACCCAACACTGTCCCACCTCCAGGTCATTGTCTAGGCAAATCCCTGCCTGAAAGGCCACTCCCATCAACATCCCAACCCAACTTGACCTGCAATATTAATAATAGCTACTGTTCATAAAGAAAGCTAAGACCACTGGCAGGAAATGCATTGTCTCGCGGCTCTAAGACATTGGAGATCTGCCTCAGGTGAGCCTGCTCTCTACGCAGCAACTGATCCGTTTTAGGGCCAAGCTTCTCAGGATCACCTTCATCTTCTTTAAACTGGCTCCTTTCATGGTACCAACATGGCTATGGGAATTTCAAGGCTCTCATGCTTACATCCTTGGGCCCAGGGAGAAAAGAGCATCTGTCGTGGTCCTTGTAAGTGAAAGTACTGAGTCCGTTCTAATGGGACTAACCTGGAGAACGTGGCTGAACTGATCCTCATGCTTGGAGAAGACTCAGACCTGATTCTTGCTCAGTCTTTCTGAAGTTGCTTCATTTACCAGGTCCCTTGCTATCTCTTCCCGTGGATAAACTTGCCAACTCCTCACATCAGCTAATGAGAGTGTGCTGTTGTTGTTACTGTTATATTCCGTGTATGGACCAAGGTCACTCACTTTCTCTAAGCCTCAGTTTCCTTAGCTGCCAAAGAACAGTGATTCAATCAGCTCTACAACTTCCCTTCATTTTAGTAACAATCAGTGATTGTGTTTCCTGGGCATATACTAACTGCGTGACCTTGTGCAGGTCACTTGACCTCAGTGCCATGTTCTCCTCATCCTTGAAATGGGCACAGCGTTGCCTTCCCTGAAATATTGTCTTAATGATGGGACAGTAAGTATGAAATATCCTTAGCAGGATGCCTGGCACATGCAGAAGCCAATGTACATTGCCGCAGCGGTTAATTACAATTCCAAATATATATAAAAACACACAGCCAGAATAAGAGTATTACCATCCCTGGACCCATCGAGCTCTGGTCTACCCAATACCCCCAAACTCAATCCAACCTGTGTGGCAATTACTTTGGAGACAACAGTCAGCTAAGAAGCCAGTTGGTTAAGCCTAGTCTCAATGCATAAGTCACGAGTAGCCTTCTACCCTCTCTAGACGCTATCAATCCCCTCAGCCCACTCTGGTCTCCTCATTTCTGGAGGAGAAGCAGAGACTTCAAGTTACAGAAAAGAGCCCTAGGGGGCAAAGGCTGGGGGTGGGCTGATTCCCTAGTCTCAGAGTTGCTGCCTGAAAGCGACTTTATGCATCATCTCATCCCACCTCCTCCATTGTACAGAGGAGGAAGCAGAGTCCCAGAGAGGGAAGTGACTCACTCCAAATCACACAGCTAATATGTGGTGGAATCTAGACTCAGACTTCGCTAAAAATATCAACTGCAGGAAAATGTCAACTGAGGACAGAGCCAGAAGTGCCAGCGTCCATTCAGCTGCCTGTCTCTCCTGCCAACATTGAAGATGTGAGGAGGTCTCCATGGCCACAACTATGCCCTCACAGCATCAGACCCTTGAATGTGATGCTGCAGGTAGGACTCCTGTCACCAGAAGGTGCCTTCAGGTGTGAGGAGAACAGGCATCCAAGGCTGCCCACTGTGAGTTCACCCCAGAGCCAATGAGGCAGAGATGCCCCACAGTCCACAGGGAGGAAGGAGGCTGCCAGTCCCTGCCTGGTGACAGGAACACATGTGAAGGACACATTCGTTGAGAGCAAAGGCTGGTCCCAGAGGAACGTGGGAAGGAGGCCACAGAGCTGCATGGTATTGCCTGGCAGGTACCACCCAGATTGAGTGTTCTGACCTCCAGACCCCGGCAGCCCCGGATCCTGATTTGGAGGCATACCTGGGCACCCTCTTCATACCCTGTGCTCAACCTCTGCTCACTGGAACCGAGCATGCAAGTAACAATGAAAGTAGCTGCTGGGCTGGGCACGGTGACTCACGCTTGTAATCTCAACACTTTGGAAGGCCGAGACAGGCAGATCACCTGAGGTCAAGAGCTTGAGACCATCCTGGTCAACATGGTGAAACCCCGTTTCTACTAAAAATACAAAAATTAGCTGAGCATGGTGGCGCACGTCTGTAGTCCCAGCTACTCAGGAGGCTGAGGCAGGACAATTGCTTGAACCCAGGAGGTGGAAGTTGCAGTGAGCCAAGACAGTGCCACTGCACTCCAGCCTGGTGACAGAGTGAGACTCCGTCTCAAAAAAAAAAAAAAAAAATTGGAGGAAGAAAGTAGCTGCTGAACATTGTTGATGGGAAAGCAGATGGTATCACCACTGTGGAAAACAGTATGGTGGCTCCTCAAAAGAAAGATTAAAAATAGAACTACTGTATGATCTAGCAATTCTGCTTCTGACTATTTATTCAGAAGAGTTGGAATCAGGATCTCACAGAGATACCCACAGCAGCATAATTCATGATAGCCACGATATGGAAACAACTTAGATGTCCATCAGTGGATGGATGGATAAAGAAAACATGGTATACTGAATTGCTAGATCTTACAGTAGCTCTATTTTTAATACCCAACAGAATGCGATTCAGCCTTTAAAAAGAAGGAAATTCTGTCATTTTTAACAACATGAATGAATCTGGAGGACATTATACTAACTGAAATAAGCCAGATGCAGGAAGACAAATACTACATAATTCCACATATGAAGTACCTAAAATAGTCGAATTCCTAGAATTAAAGAGTAGAATAGTAGCTTCCAGGGGTTGGGGGAGAAGAAATGGGGAGATGCCAATTAATGGGCAAAAAATCTCAAGCAAAACGAATGCATTCTAGGGATCTGCTGCACCACACCGAGCCTATGGCCAATAGTGCTGTACTGCACACTTAAAAGTTTGTTAGGAGGGTAGATCTCATATTGTGTCCTTACCAAAATTAAATGAAACTAATTTAAAAAAAAAAAAAAAAACTTAAACCAAGAAAGTAGCTACTGAATTTGAGCATCTAGGTTCCAGGTGCTGTGCTTTTAAATCACAGAGAAGTCATGAAAAGTGGTGGGAGAATTTTAGGTCGGGAGATGGAGGCTCAAAACTGATGGCAGAGCCAGAGAGTGGCAGAATGGAGACATGAACTACATCTGCCTGGTTGTACCACTTAAGTTATGCTGTGTGTTGTGCTACATCCAAACTGCTTTTCATTCTTGTGAGGTAGTCATTCTACACGTGCGCCTATGCTTTTAACGGAGGAGCTCATTGTGAAATAAAGAACGACATAAAGAAATTTGAGGGAGAAAATAAATGTCCTCATAACTTTTTCACCCACAGACAACCAGCGGTTAATAATAGGGATTTGTCTCCATCGTTAATTTCTCTGTCCCCCCCTCTTTCAGTCACACACACACACACACGCATGCACACACAGCTGGTGTCATATTGTATATACATTTTGCAACGTGCTTAAAAATGAACAGAGTATTGACTGCATTTTCTAGGTCATTAGTTCTTCTCCTAAATGTCATTTTGCATCATCAAATAACTTGCATTATTGAGGTGTACAATAATGCATTTTGCCCACTACACAGCATTGTGTCATTTCTAGTCTCATTTATAAAGTACACATGGATATGTACTTGTGCATATCCTTGATTTATCTCCTTAGAGCAGAACTAGATGTGTAAGAGTGCCTACAGGGAGAGAATGAGCTGGCCACATGAAAGCTGTTTCCTGTTTCTACTGTAACTTAATGGAGTGTTACATGTGTTACATAACCAGCCCTATGCAAGGGACTAACGTGACCCCCTCTGAGCAATGAATGACCTCTCCGGATCCAACAGCACTACATTTTGAGTCCACAAGTGCCTGGACTCCAGTGAAAGTATCAACATGCATTTGCACTGTAGTCTCGTGGCTGCCTCTCCAGGAAGATGACAATTTCTTTGTTTCTTTTTTCCTTTTGTTTTTTAAATAGCTGGTATGAGTAGAAAATAGCATTTTTAGTGGCTCTCTGCTTTTTATTTATCCTTATAGGCTAACCTCTTAAGAAGAATTTCTTCTTTAGGAGGAATCCCATATTTCCCAGATCAGTCAAGCCTGTGCATGTTTTACTGCAGGTAAAAGAAGGTGCAACATGCATAACTGTGGAGAACATCTTTATTTTTCCCACAAATTCTTCTGATGTCCTTTACTTTACCTAGCAGAACCTGCCCCCAGATTTCCACTTCTCAGGTATAGTTCAAACATCAACATTTTCAACAGAATATGCCCGGAATTCCCCAAGATATATGTGTCCTACTCAATATTCCAACCACCATTTTACCATTTTCTGCCTCCACCTTCTATCTTTCTGCTGAGTACAGTACACGCTTCAACCACCCAAGTCACAGAGGACACACATTGAGGCCAGTTACACAGCCCAGGACACTTCTTTTCCCCCACTCTAATTGTTTCCAGGCAACATAATAGTAGCATACAGCTCCCCCAAACCCAAGTCCTCTGTCCCATTCCCTTGAAGGAGTGTGATAAAAGGAAGATTCTTACCTTTTCACCCTTTTCCCCTCGGCCAAAAGGTCCTATGCCCTAGAAAAATGAAAGAAGAAGGCAAAGATTCACTACAGAGCATCTCCATGGCATGACATTGCAAATGGCAGCATCATCCTGAGATTTGAAAGGATTAGATATTTTCTCATCAGCTCTGCCTAGTAGCCACTAAAAGAAATGATGACTATTGTTAACTGAGTGTGCATTCTCATGAGTATCATCTCACTTAATGTTTCCAATAACTCAATATTATAGTTACTCTTCTTTGTTTCCATAACAGTTTCACTGAAATATAATTTGCATACCATATAATTTACCTACTTAAAATGTACAGTTCAATGATTTTTAGTGTATCTATAAAGTTGTACAACAAAATCCCCACAAGCAACTTTAGAATATTTTTATCACCTCAGAAACAACCCGTATCTATTAGCAATGACTCCATACTTCCTCTACTCCAGCTCTAGGAAAATATTAATCTATTTTCTGTTTCTATAGATTTGTCTATTCTGTACATTTTTTATATAAATGGAATCATATAATATGTGGCCTTTTATGATTGGCTTCTTTCACTAAGCAAAGTCTTTCCAAGGTTAATCCATGTCGGACCATGTATAAGTACTTCGTTTTATTGCAAAATGATATGACATTGTATGGATATGACATACATTTTGTTTACCTATTCTTCAGGTGATAGACATTTGGGTTTTCTACTTTTGGCTATTGTAAATAATGCTGCTATAAACATTTTTGTGAAAGTTTTTGTGTAAACATATGTTTGCATTTTTGAGGGGTGTATTTCTAAAAGTAGAATTGAATGGCTGGGTCATATGATAACTCTGTCTCTAACCTAAGGGCTGCAAGACTGTTTTCCAAAGCAACTGCATCAAGTTATGCAAGCAATCCATGAAGATTCCAATTTCTCCACATTCCTAGTTGTTCTACCCATTATTGAAAAGGAGGTATTGAAGTCTTTAATTAGTTTTAATTAGTTTTTCATTCTGCCTTTAAATTCTGTCAGTTTTTGCTTCATGTATTCTGGGGCTTTGTTAGGTGCATATATGTTTATAATGGCTATATTTTTGAGAATTAATTTTTTATCATTATGAAATGTCTCTGTTTATTGATTTTTTTGTTTTAAAGTCTATTTTGTCTAATACTGCACTGTCATCCCAGCTTTCTATGTTTTTTATTTTCAAGATGTATATTTTCCATCCTTTTATTTTTAACCTATTGAAATCTATTTGTATCTTTGAATACAAAAGACACAACCTATTTGTATCTTTGAATCTAAAGTATGTCTTCTATAGACGGGATATAGTTTGATCTTGTTATTATAACCTGTCTTAACATTTCTGCTTTTTAGTTGGTTCATGCAGTATATTCACATATATTATTATATAATTAGATTTATATATGCCATATTAGTTTTTGTTTTCTACAGGTCTCCTGTCCCACTTTTGTTCCTTTATTGCTCCTTTACTGATCTTTTTTGGAATTGAGTACTTTTTTGGGTAACATTTATACTACTTTCATGACATTTTAACTATATATTTTGGAGTTATTTTCTTAGAGGGTGCTCTAGAGTTTATCTTATGCGTAACTTAATAGGGTCTACTGTAGATTTATAAAAACTTACTTCCAGTTAGACATAGAAACATACTCCTTCTTAGCTCTATGCCTTCTTCCCCCTTTTTCATGCTATTGCTATGCATATTACATGCGTGTTTGTTAACACCAACCATACATGGTTGTAATGTATTATTATACATAGCTTGCCATCCCTCTGCCTTCTAGCCTCAACCAGTTCTGATGACTCAGTTGTTAATCTTATTGGAGTTTCCTGGTAAATGATGAGTCATTTGTTTCTCTTGCTACTTTCAATTTTTTTTTGGAATTTTTGGAATTTTTACTATGATGTTTGTAAGTGTAGCTCTTTGTGTTTATCTTAATTGGGGTTCACTGAGCATCCTGAATATGTAGACTACTACTTTTCATAAAATCTGAGATGCCTTCCGCCATTATTTGTTTGAATACTTTTCTGCTCCTTTCTCTCCTCTTCTACTTTAATTCCCAGTAGGTGCAGATTTGTGCACTTTATGAACGCCTACATTTCTCCAATACTCTGTCCATTTTTCTTCATTATTTTTTCTCTCCGTTCTTCAGATTACATCATCTCTACTGATCTATCTTTAAGAATTCTGATCTTTCTTTTGAGCCTCTCTAGTTTTTAAATTTCATTTATTATAATTTTAAACTCCAGAACTTACATTTGGTTCTTTATAATTTCTAACTTGTTATTGATATTCTGTATTTGATGAAATATTGTCATTATGCCTTCTTTTGCTTACATCAGAATAATTTCCTTTAGTTCTTTGATCATAATTACAATGATTGCTTGGAAGGCTTTGTCTGTTAAATCCGATATTTGTGTCCTCTCTCAGGCAGTTTCTGTTGTCTGCTGCCTTTTTGAGTGTATGTGTCACATTTTTGTTTCTTAGCATGTCTCATAATTTTTGTTGAAAATTGGACATTTTAGAAAATATAGCAGTCCTGGATACAGACACTTCCCCTACAAAAATTGTTTTTGTTGTTTTCTTGTTTATTTGCTCACTGACTTGGCTCGATTATTTTAATTAAGTCTCTTCCCTTTCCCCAGTGTTACAACTCTGAGGCCAATTTTCAGAGGACATGGCCTTGGACCTGTACACAGTCACCCCAGGATGACAATGGTTTTAACAAGGCTCATTTTGAACGTTTCTTTTCTTGATTTCTCTGTCAAACTGTCTGCCTCTGCTGACATTCAATCTAGCTCTTAGGTTCCATTACTTTCCAACTGATTCCTTTACTATTTTCTACAATGCTATATAGACTTTCATTGCTCCATAGTCTGATCAAACTGAATCAGGTCCCCTTTGCATGGGTAGCTGTTGTGGGCAGTCATTGAGGTTTTTTGCCCATGCCAGGAGCAGTCTTCTTTGTGGCGTTTTCTCCCTGATTCTTTCTGATAAGCTAGCTATGGTGAAGTTATGGTTTACTATAGAGTACCACGCTCCTCTTAACTTCTTATCACCAACATCTCCTTTGTTTCTAGAGAACCCTTACACTTATACTTCTCCACATTCTGTTTCAAAGTCCATGCCTTTGGGGAGAGCTTCAGAGTTCTTTGTTCTTAAGGACTGTATCCTGGGCTAAATATCTGCATCCCTGCTCTAGAACTGGGAGCTGGGAGCTGGGACCATGGCCCTCTTCTCTTGGAATGGTGCCCTGGCTGGGAAGGTGCAGTAGTGTCTGCTTTTTTCAACTTGCATCCTTCACTGGGGAGCCTCCACCTATGACTGAGCTTGGAAAGGGCTGATCAGAATCCCAGCATTCTTGGCTTGTCATGCCTGAGGTTGCACCTCCACCCTGTGAATGGGGGTTGGGTAGAGGAAGCGAGCCCTATCCCTTGGCTGCATCCGCCAAGAATTCAGACTCTGGAACTCCAGATGCAGAAGGTGAAAAGTGTTGGAATTTCACCAGGTATTATCTTTTTGGAGGGAGTAGATTCACAGAGTTCCTCTTGTTGCCATTTCAGAAGCAGAACCCCTACAGATATTATTTTTATATATGTTTCACAAATGTGAAAAGTGAAGCTCAGAAAGTTCTAGCAAATTCTTCAGTTCTTGAAGCTAGTAGGTTGTAGAACCAAAATTTGAATGTAGGCTGCTGATGCTGGTGCTGCTTCCTCAATCACAGGCTATTTGGCCTCAATAGAGCTGCTGATGACATCAGGCAGGCAATCATGATCATAATTATGCCATGGAACACTGCCCGGAGTTCAGGGCTCCAGAGTACATCCATGTTTGTTCTCTGGCTGATTCTGGTGGTTTCTCTGAATTCAGAATGTCCTCCCAATCTCCCTTCCTTTGAACCCAGCTACAAGTGACAGCACATGTGCTAGAGTGGGTCTTGTCCCAGACATGGAGGAGAGAGGAATGGGCCGGGCATTTCCTACACCTACTGCCTGACAAGTGAGTTCCTAAAAAACCACATGTGTATGAGTTACCGCCCTTCTCTGAGCTTGTTTGCTCATCTGTGAGGTAGGCATTTCACCAGGCCTCACCTCACTAAGCTGATGTGAGAGTTAGGTGAGCCTCAAGCCTGTGAAGCATGTAAGGCAGAGCCAGCAGTGCAGTAAGGGCTGGTAAATGTGACCAGCTCTCCTTATTTACATGTCTTTTTGCACACAACAGGTGCTTCCTACCTACACAAAGGAGGTAGATATGCATGTGTAAGTGAAGGTGAAGCACAGCCAAGTGAGCACAAGACCTAGATTAAAGCAGATGCAGGTGCAAATTCTGTCTCTGCTACATCCAGCCTCTGTGACTGAGGGCAAGTCATCCAAGCCTGAGAAACCAGTGTCATCCCCATTAGAGACGTCATGAGACTATGTCAAAAGCTGTTGCATGGAGCAAATGTTAGACTCCACATGATACACATGCCAAGAAGGGTAGATGGCATCACTACAGCATGAGAGGGCGACAGTGTGGGGTGCTGAGGGAATTGCATTTGCCAGGCTAATTCTTCTAGGGAAGAGGCTTGTCTTGTTTCCCGGGTTTCCTCCTGAGCACTGAGAACATAGAAGGAACTAATTATAATCACATACACCAAAAAAGACAACGGTCATTCACTGATCACCCACTATGGGCCAGGCATTTTGTAAACCAAGTAGTTATACTCCTCATTTTGCTAATGTGTAAATGAGGCTTTACCCCAGCACTTTGAGAGGCCGAGGCAGGGGGATTACCTGAGGTCAGGAGTTCGAGACCAGCCTGGCCAACATGGTGAAACCTCGTCTCTACTAAAAATATAAAAATTAGCTGGCGTGGTAGCACACACCTGTAATCCCAGCTACTTGGGAGACTGAGGCAGGAGAATCGCTTGAACCTGGGAGGCGGAGGTTGCAGTGAGCAAAGATCATGCCACTGTACTCTAGCCTGGGCAACAAGAGCAAGACTTCGTCTCCAAAAAAAAAAAAGAAAGAAAGAAACCTGCCCAAGGTCACACAGCTAATAAAGGCTGCAGCGAAGGACAATGACCAAGGCTCATTTGACACCAAACTTGTGCTATCGATGCTACATGATTCCATGCAGGAGGGCAGGGGTTAGTGCTTCCACCAGGACAGCGACTGACTGCACTCACTACTGTTCTAAACCATTTACATGCATTAATTTATTTAATCTTCATAATGCTACTGAATAGGTTGTTTTATTATCCCCATTGTACAGATGAGAAAACTAAGGATAGAAAGGTTAAGTATCTCGGTGAAGCCAGAATCCACTTCTCAGCCATTCAGCTCCTGAGGGCCACCCTGAACTGTGACTTCTTCGTCTCTGCAATTCTTTCCTGGCCATCATTAATTGTGTTCCCTCATCAGCTGAAAGATTCATGAATATAATTCATGCTAGGCCAGGTGTTGGAAATGCTGTGACTATAAATTACAGTCAGGACACCTGGGAGTCCTCTAACGCTGGGATGGAGGAGGTGCTGTGGGAACACAGAGCTGGGGTTTGGAGCAATGTCCTGGAGAATTAGACATAGTTGAGTAGGAATGATGAGAACTCATGAGCCAAGCAGGAAGGTGTGGTGAAGGGAAAACAGGGGTGGGGAGAAGGAAGCATTATTCTTGGCACAGGAAAGAGCCTGTGTAATGGCCAGAGTCAGGAAGGGTACAACAAAATGACAAATTAGAGGGTTAGTAACTGTGATGATTCAAAGCAGAGAATTCTGGTTATGGGATGGCAAGAGACAAGGCTAGAGAGTCCACCAAGGCCATATCCAGCAGGCCTCCATGCCCATGGAGAGAAGCTAGGGCTTCATCCCAAGGGTGGTATGGGGGTAGTGCCTGGCCCCTGCCAGGTATTCAGCCCACACTTGCTGATTTGCATGATCGGAGGGCCCTGGGTCCCCCACACCAGCCCTGAGGTTCAGCCATGCAGAAGGGCAGCCATCTACTCACCACATCACCTTTCTCTCCCTTAGGTCCAGGAGCGCCAACCGGCCCAGTGGCTCCTGTGTCTCCCTGAGGGGTTGAGACCAGAGACAAGCATCAGATTAGGTTCACTGACAGGGCTCTTGCACAGACAGGACCCTCATGGCCAACCTTGCTCCAGTTCCCTAGAAGTAGCTGATTTCATCTTTGCCATTTCTGCAATGAGGCCATGTGTCCCACCCTTGGAGAGGAGGAAGCATCTAAGTCATCCCCCAACATCACAATTGCAGGAACCAGGGACTTCTTGAGGAAAGCAACTGCATCAAAGCATTGCACATTCATCCTTGGGAATGGCCTACCACTGATCCCACCACCAGGGCCTCAGAAGGCAAAGTGGAAGCTCCAGGTGTGAACAGCAGCTCTGCCACTTCACATGAGCACATCTTTACGGTCTTTGGGCCTCAGGCTTCTCTTCTATAAACAGGCACATCCTCACGCAGGCACACAAGATTAAGAGCATAAAGGTGCTTTGAAAACTTTCAAGTGTCAACCAGAGTCCCCTGGGCATTCCGTTTGTATAACAAGTCCATCCCTGTGCACCTGGGGCCCTCATACCTGTCCAGGAGGAGAAAGAGAGCAGGTAGAGGAAAAAATTGTGTCTGCAAAGGAGGAAAAACTCATCACAAGCCAAGTGTTGAACCGGAGCCCAAATCTCCTGCCATCTCATGAGCCAATCCAAGATAGGTGTAGGCACAGGAAACAGAGCCTTCAGTTCTACTCTTTTGTCTTTTTTATTGGTCTGGAACTTTATCTCTCTTGTTCCCATCTCATCTTTTATAGTCTAAGAACACGTGGCTACTTTGCTTATGCTGTTCCCTTTGGCTATGATGCCCTTCCCTGCCTCCTTGGTCCTGGGCAGTTCTTGTCTATTCTACTGGACCCAGCTGGTCAGGGCCATCAGCGGAAAGGTGTCCTGAAGTCCTACCAGGTAGCAATGGGGACTCTTCTCTCAGCGCCTCAGCTCCTGGGCCCCTCTATCCTGACTCTCTTCATACTATCCCACTCCTCTCTTTCCTGCCTCCCTTCCCCTTGGCCTGTGAGTCCTGGGGACCAGGCTCTCAGTCAGTCACTTTTATATTCCCACATCACGACTGGGCCTTGCACCCAGCATACTCAGCTTATGCATGTGGACAGAGCCCGAGCTCTCTGTAGGGACACGGAACCACCAGGAACCCCAGCCTTTGACTTAGGGTCCTAACCATGGTTTGGGACAATGTGATGGATGACACTATAGGACCACAATTGCAAGTGAGCTCTGCGGGAGCTGGGCACATCTCCAGGTGGCTGTATCAGTTTCCCTTTTCAGTGCTCCTCTGCTCCCATCGTTTCTGCTGTCCTTGTGGGGCCTGGGGCCTGCTCTGCTCAAGCACAGCAGAGGCAGCCATTACCAAACAGCCCTTGTTTCATACAAATGTCTTCTACTGAGAGGCCTATGAAACCCCAGGTAGCTTTGGTCTTCCCTCCTGTCACAGCCGAGAATCTGAGGTCACTTCTCAGAGGAGCTCAATGATGCAGAAACCCCTGCCATCCTCCTAACAGTGACCAGCTGGCACCTGGGCCGCTCTGAGCTGCTCTCCGTCAGCACAAAGAGAGGACTCACCAGGGGAGAGGAGCTCAGGGGGCAGCAGGGGTGTGTGTGATGGTGTGTGTGTGTGATGAGAGGTGTGTGTGTGTGGTAAGGTGCATGTGTGTGATGGTATGTGTGTGTGATGGTGTGTGTATGTGTGATGGGGTGTGTGTGATGTGGGGTGTGTGTGTGCATATGTCTGTGTGTGTATGTG
>NW_012107219.1:1710961-1771915 GCF_000951045.1 Mandrillus leucophaeus
GATGGTGTGTGTGTATATGTGTGATGGTGTGTGTGATGGTGTGTGTGTTTTTGATGGTGTGTGTGTATATGTGTGACAGTGTGTGTGTGAGATGGTGTGTTTGATGGTGTGTGCGTGATGGTGTGTTTGTGAGATGGTGTATTTGATGGTGTGCATGATAGTGTGTATGTGTGATGGTGTGTGTTTGTGAGATGGTGTGTTTGATGGTGTGTGTGATGGTGATTGTGTGTGATACTGTATTATGGTGTGTGTGATGGTGTGTGTGATGGTGTAGGTGACGGTGTGTGATGGTGTATGTGTGATGGTGTGTGTCTGTATGTGTGATAGTGTGTGTGTGAGATGGTGTGTTTGATGGGTGTGTGTGGTGTGTGATTGTGTGTGTGATGGTATATTATGCAGTGTATGTGTGATAGTGTGATTGTGTGTGATGGTGTGTGTGTGATGGTGTAGGTAATGGTGTACGATGGTGTGTGTGTGATGGTGTAGGTAATGGTGTGTGATGGTGTGTGTGATGGTGTAGGTAATGGTGTGTGATGGTGTGTATGTGATGGTGTAGGTAATGGTGTGTGATGGTGTGTGTGTGATGTGTGTGTGGTGTAGGTAATAGTGTGTGATGGTGTGTGTGATGGTGTAGGTAATGGTGTGTGGTGGTGTGTGTGTGATAGTGTAGGTAATGGTGTGTGATGGTGTGTGTGATGGTGTGTGTGTGGTGTAGGTGATAGTGTGTGATGGTGTATGTGTGATGATATCTGCATGATGGTGTGTGTGTGTGATGGTGTAGGTAATGGTGTGTGGTGGTGTGTAATTGTGTGTGATGGTGTAGGTAATGGTGTGTGATGGTAGAGGTAATGGTGTGTGGTGGTGTGTGTGTGATGGTGTAGGTAACGGTGTGTGGTGTGTCTGTGATAGTGTGTGTGTGTGATGGTGTGTGTGTGTGATGGTGTAAGTAACGGTGTGTGATGGTATGTCTGTACGTGTGGTGTGTGTGTGTGATGGTGTGTGTGTATATACGTGTGGTGTGCTTGATGCGTGTGTGTGTGTGTGTGATGGTTTGTGTGTGTGTCCGTGGTGTCACATCCTAGCAGTGTGGGGGCATAGCGGAGAAGGGTGTGAGATGAGGGAGGGAGGCCAAGGAAGTATTTACAGTCAGGAGGGAGAGAAAAGAGAAAGAGAAAAGGGAGAGGAGAGGAGAAACAGACAAGGCAAGAGAGGAAGTGAGGAGGGACACATAGGAAGGGAAAAGTGCCCAGCAAAGGTGGACAGGAAGAAAGCATTGCTCAGGCGAGTCATTTCACCATTCTGACTTTTGATTTCTCATCTGGAAAATGGGACTGATGCTGCCTCTCACGCAGGGTTGGGTTAGGGTTTGATATCACTCATTCAACAAGTATGGACCACCTGCAATGTGCACAGCCCTGAGCTCACAACAGCGGGCACTGGAACGGCAATCCTTACCCCACAGCACAGGTAGGCTGAGGTCTGAGGCATAGGTAGGCTCCCAGCTCAAGCCTGACACACAGCAGGTGCACAGTCATTGTCACTGCAATTCAGTAGAGGAGGATGGAAGATGGGAAAGAAGTGCGCAAAAAGAAAGAGATTCCATATACTCCCTGGTCTGTCTATACCATGAGACTCAGGCTTGTGAGGGTCAGGTCCTGCCTAAACCATCCTCTAACCCTATCATTGACCTCAGTGCCTGGCCCTTAGCAAGTTTCACTAATGATATACTGAATGTATTAATTCAAACTAAGAAATGCAGGAGGAGAAATAGGGGGGAGAACAGAGTGGAAGGAAGAGCAAGATGAAAAAGAGATACAGACAGTGAGAGATAGAGACAGAGAGATACAGTGACACATAAAGAAAGGCAGAGGCTGGGGAGAGAAGGGAAAGAAAGGGAGGGGAGGGGAGAGGCCCAGCAGTTTCCAGTGATTTTCATCAGCACACTCAGTTCCTCTTTCAAACATGGGATGATGGTGAACTCTCCACTCTGCCTTGATAAATAGTATAACCCTGGGAAGCGATAGAGAGAAAGGAGACCACTCTGTGACTGAGGGCAGAGAGGCCCTACCTGGCTTGGTGCAATTAGTGAATTTGGAAATCGTGTGTTTAAAGAGTCATGCAATTTAATAAATCTTAAAAGCCCAACCCCTAAAAGTTTCTGGAATACAGCAGCTTCAACCAATTGCTGCAAAGTGAATTGACCATGGAGAGAGTTGAGCCTATTGGAGCAAATGAGACCTGAGCCAGGGCTCTGGGAATCTCACCCTTTCTCGCTAATATTTGCAGACTGAGAACTGGAGGTCCTGGGCAGTTAAGAGGCTCCCAGGTTTCAGACTTAATGCCACTTGCTCTTATCCTTTTAATTTAACAAGCTCTGAGGAAAAATGTTGGCCAGACAGCAGCCCCACATACCATCTTTTGTCTTACACAGAGAGCAAAACAGAGGACTAGTGAGGTTCTAAACTACACCACTGCCACGCCTGTACTGACCTTTGGACCAGGGAGCCCTATGGGGCCAGCAAATCCCATTTCACCCTAAAAGAAGAAAGACAAAAAAAAGTAAGTTTCTATTTCAATTTTCCCCTTCCCTCATCACTGGATGCTTATCCACCTCACATGCTTAGAAGCCAATGGCTTAGTAAGCCCAGTGCCAACCAGTGAGTTGGGCAAGGAAATTGGTTGACTGTGCTGAAAGTCCCTGCTCTCGAACTGCAAACCTATATGGGAAGCTTTGACACAGCCTCCAGATGCAGCTACCAGTGGACACAAGATAGAAACAAGCAAACTGAGCCACAGAAAGACAAATGCCACGTTTCGGCTTACTTGTATAAGTAAAAGCATGAAACACCGAGAAGCAGAAGGCAGAGTGGTGGCTACCAGGGGCTATGGAGTGGGAGGAATACACACATGTTGTCAAAGACTACATGTCTCAAACAGCAGGAATAATGAATGGTAAGGATTTGAGGTGACGGATATGATAATTAGCTAATTTCAATCATTCCACATTGTATACATGTATTATGACATCACTTTGTACCCCATAAATATATGCAATTATATAGTTTGTCAATATCCAAACTAAATATGTAAATACATTAAAAAACCCAAAGTGGTATTCACTAGCTATTTTTACCTGAATATATCATCACTTCAATTAAAAAGAAAATTATGTTGACTGCTAGAGGTTCATATAGTTATTGTTCACTAAAATACAAAAGAAGACATATATGTAAGCTATTTCTAAATGTGAACTTTGTTTCAATTTAACAATGTGTAAAGATCACCTTACTGGATTTATAAATGTAATCTGTACGTGGTGGATACATGTAAATGTCGCCATGCTGAAAACAAATGCAACACGATTAATATAATTTTACAGATATAAATATCACCACATTAAATAAAAGGCAGCAGTACATCCATTTATGTGTGCACTTCGTGCTAAAGGCAATCTACACTCTGCCAAAAGTTGCACACTTGGCCAACTCAGGAACATACACTTTCAAATGCATTCACAGATGTTGTTTGCTCAGGCAAATGAAGATAAATAATTTTTTGTGTGTTTCTCCTCACCTAGCGCCCACAAGAGCTCCTGGTACACAGTTCACGCTCCCCATGATGTTTGCTTATAGAGATGCAACACCAGGCATCATGTTGACCTAGCTGAATAATGAAAATGTTTTTCCAACTCCAATAGAAGATTTAAACCACTGAAAACAATGTTCGTCTGTGGCCACAGCTCTGCCTCCTAGGAGAAAACATTCAGACTTCCTAGGCCCCCTGTGTTGTATTTTTTTTAATTGAAATGAAGATGGAAGAGACAGAAATGACACCTGCTTCATGAGGTCATTGTGAAGTTCTTCCACTCCACGGGGCTATTTTGTGGGGAGGGAAGCAGCAGGCTCCCTTCTTAGCCACCTGTGCTTGGGAGGTTCTCTAGTAGGCCTGCTATGAGCTCCTTGGGGCCCAGCCAGGCCTCAGAGCTCCTGGTTCCCTAACCAGAGTGTAGACTACAGAATTTTTGAGGACCAAATTCTATTTGTCTTAAAACCTCAGTGTACAGCACAGTACACAGCACATAGCAGGTGCTTAATGTCTATGGTTAGACATTAGAAGAAGGAATGAAGGAGTGATTAAGTCATCATTGAGTCATGCCACCCTAGGCATGGGGCTGAAAATATGTAAGGGCAACAGCCAGACCTTGCCCCGCCTAAAGGAAGAGAGGGTGTATTTTTTTTTTTTTTTTTTTTTTTTGAGATGGAGTCTCACTCTATTGCCATGGCTGGAGTGCAATGGTGTGATCTTGGCTCACTGCAACCTCCACCTCCCGGGTTCAAGAGATTCTCCTGCCTCAGCCTCCTGAGTAGCTGAGATTACAGGCGCACACCACCACGCCTGGCTATTTTCTGTATTTTAGTAGAGATGGGGTTTCACCATGTTGGCCAGGCTGGTCTCAAACTCCTGACCTCATGATCTGCCCGTCTTGGCCTCCCAAAGTAAGAGGGTATATTTCTTTATCCCTCCCTCCCATTTATCCATCCACCTCTCTGTCCATCCATGTCTTCATACCCTGATTGACTTATATATCAACTCATCTCTTATTTATTGGCTTTCTCTGTGCCAGGCTATATATTAGTAGCTGAAAATACAGACATGGAAAGATCCAATCTCTCCTATCCGGAACTTATGATTTTATGGAAGTAATGATAAGGAGACATTTTCAATCTAGTGTGATAATTGTTACAATAAATAGAAGTACAGGGAGGAAAAGGAAGATGCTGTCATGGAAATAGCAGGTGCTAAATGCATAACTATTGAATGGATGGATGGAGAATAAGGAAAGGAGGAGGAAAGAGAAGGAGGAAGGAAGGAAGGAGAGGACATGAGGGAGGGAAGAGGGAAATGACACAGATTAAAAATGTGTGCAGAAAAGAATTCCTTAGGACTTCTTGAAAGAAGAGCAGGCATTGGGTCTGGCATCGCTCCTGGCGCAGTCCATCTGTGTGCACACTGGCTTGTGACCAAAACCTCACCATGCCATCACTCATCCTGCTCATTGCTTTAAACAGGATTCCAATGGATTTGGATTTCAACAGCTGCTTCTGTTATTTCATTGACATGTAAAAAACAGATCCACAGCCTGACTGTGGTGGACTTTAGCCTGCCAGGGGTGGGTGGAGGAGCTGCTGCCTGGCACGGTGTGCACCAGCCCTGGCTCCTGCCTCCACCCCCTCTCATCCCTTACACAGGTCCCAGGCTGAGGGGATCTTAAGGTCACTCTCTAACCAGAAAGAGCCTCAGCTCACAGCAGGCTTCCAGCTTGGGCCTCCAGCAAGGGAGGCCAGAGTTTGATGCCTGACTTAACTGAGAACTCCCTGAGGGCTCCCTGTACCCCAGGGTTTGGTTTTCTGGGTAGCACAAAAAGAAGGAAGGCAGAGTGTGAAGGAGAACGGAGACGAGGAGAGAGGGAAAGGAAGCCAGTCGGTCTACCAGGATAGGCTTCTGAAGAGAAGACTGCTGCTGCAATACCCAGAGCAGGCCCACTCCAGTTAACTCCCACCATCATCTCGTCTTTTTGTCTACGCGTCTGTTGTCCCTGGCAGAGTCACCAAGCACCTCCCCCATGCAGGGACTGAGCTGAGAGGAACAGATAGAGGGGGACAGTACAGCCCAGTGCGGGAGATGAAGGGCCCAGGGGCCACTGGCTCAGCAGAACTTCGCGGAGGCTTTCCCCAGCACAGTGCTACTTGGCGTCCGCCTTTTGTAAATCTTTCTGTTCCTTCTCCTCAAATGCAGAAGAACTTTTTTTCCCCTTATCAAGGGTGACCGTCTACAGAAAAACAAAACAAATCACAGCCCTGGGCATACCGTGAGATATTTATTCTAGTCTCAGTCCATTCGAGGACAGTCATGGTGGTGTTCACAGAAATGCACCACTTTTTAAAAATAGAAACACATAGATAAAACTAAAACTATATATGTGTGTATATATACACACACACTTATATATACACATATACATACACACACATATATACACACACATACATACACACACATATACACACATATATATGTGTGTATATATATGTATGAATGATAGTGAATGGCTAATCAAAGAAAACACTGAGAAGAGAGGAATGAGGGTGTGCTCTTGCAAAGCACACAGAAATTCTCTCACTGTCTTCTTCTGAGTCTTATTCTCAAACAGCATCTCATTTGATTCAGTCACCCCAAGTGGAGATCATAAAGGAGTAACCTGGGAAGCCTGGGGAATGTACATTCTACTTCTAGAAAGCGCTCATCAGGGCCTGGTGTGCAGATCTCCCCTTCCAGTGTGCACAAAAATCAAGAAGCAAGAGCTCCAAGGCACAACACAGGGTGCTGAGAGCTGACAGCCATGGGCCTCCCAGTGCCCCCCTGCCCTGGCAGGTCACGTGCATGATGGGAAACTCCCACTGCACCACCCAGGGGTGGACTGGGGCTGAGGGTGGACTGCAGACAATACCTTCTCTCCAGCTGGGCAGGAGCAGTTGATGGTCTTCAAAAACCCAATCTGTTCACTGCCTGGGGTGGGAGGCCGCTGGGGTGGGGGTGGAGGTGGAGGCTCTGTCACCACAGTCACCTGGCACTGGAAGGAAAGCCCAGGAGGTCAGAACGTGGTTCTTCACTCAGCAGGCACTCCCTGGCAGAAGTACAGTGTCGGGTGCTTCCTCGGAACCAGGCAGGCAAAGGTTGAGAAAACGCTAAGGATGTCTCTCCCGAGACCTTGGGGCAGAAGGCCTGGCCAGCCCAGACTCAGCCATTTCACTGGCTGGCTCAGCAACCTGGGGGAACTGCCCACGGTCTCGCACCTCACAAGTGCTCAACATTTCTTGCTGTCCTTATGCTCACCTCCTCCTTTTCCTTCTTCATCCCATTCTCTTCTTCCCTCACCCTCTAACTCCACAACCAGGTCCATCTGGCTCCACATTCCCAGCACCTGCTGTCTACCTGCACACCACAGGAGCCCTGAGCCGGGTGCACTGGCTGAGTTGGAACTGGGTCCTGGGGATGAGGTTAACCAGGCATTGCATGGATCTCACCCTGCAGCCCGGAAAGTAGCCTCCATTATTATTCCCATCTTTCAAGCAAGCCTTGTGACCAGGACTTGGCAGAGAGGGTTGGAAAGGGAGAGGCCTAAAACAGGGCAGGGACTGAGGTCTGAGAATAGAGCAGAGCCCGCACAGAGGGGGTGAAGGGGCAAACCCTGGTCTCTTGGGCCATCCATGTCCTGACTTCCCCATCTTGCGGACCAGCCCAGGGCACTGTGGCCTCTGGGCACTGGTGGCCCGGACTGTCATCCCCTCCCTAGAAACACCTCCCAGCCCCTGCCTCCCACATCCCCTAGAGCAAGGCTTCATGACTCAGCTAGCAGCACTGGGGTTACACTGACTAAGGCACAAATGACAATAGCCCCAGAGGAACCTGCATGGCTTGGCTCCCCCAACCCACACCATAAGCTCCCCCTCAGGCCATATTCTGATGGTGGATGTGTCCCTGACCCCCGACCACCCATCCCTAAGCTCTGGACTCCCCTTCCCTCTGGAGGCCACACACCCATCTCCTCCCATCCTCTCTGTGTGAGAGTCTGCTCACCGGACCCGAGGGGATATCACAACAAGTCTCCAGTTCTGCATGTCTCGAGTCACAATAGATCACAATCCGCTGTAGGTCAAACTGAAAAGGAAAAAGGAGAGAGGATAAGTTTTAGGGACTTTGGAACCCAGAAACCTCCATGGTTACAGACAGGCTCTGCCCTGGTATCTGGTTCCACTTCCTTTTCGTGGTCTTCCTGAACCCACCACTGGGCCACTCCTACCCTGGGCTCCACCCTGGATTTTCACAAGGAGCTAAGCATCATCTGCTCACACCCCTGATCTGGCTTGGCTGTGTCCCCACCCAAATCTCATCTTGAATTGTAGCTCCCATAATTCCCATGTGTTTCAGGAGGGACCCGGTGGGAGATAATTGAATCATGGAGAGGGTTTCCCCCATACTCTTCTCATGGTAGTGAATAAGTGTCATGAGAGCTGATGGTTTAATAAGGGGTTCCCCCTTTTGCTTGGCTCTCATTCTCTCTTGACTGCCACCAAGTAAGATGTCTCTTGCTCTTCTGCCATGATTGTGAGGCTTCCCCAGCCATATGGAACCATGAGTCAATTAAATCTCCTTCCTTTATAAATTACCCAGTCGTGGGTATGTCTTTATTAGCAGTGTGAGAACAAACTAATACAACCCCTTCCTTCTATAAGGGAGAGCCCCCGCCTTGCAAGGGGCTTCAGGACACATGTTAAAGTCCAGTGTTTCTTTCTACGCTGAAGGTGCTATGGCCTCTGCCCTCCGCTCTGCACACAGGGCACAGCATCATCCTCTCTCCATGTCACCAGCACTGCATTGAACAAGACCCTTAATGATGCCATTGCAAAGGCCTCCAGGTTCCACGTAGCCCTATTTTCAGCCTCTCCAGTCATTTCCACAGTTGTTTCAGTGAATTTTTAAAATAAAAACTTACTTCTATCACTACCTTTAATATGACAGCCCCTTAAACTTAAAGACATAACACATAAAAAAACTAAAATTTAAAGGGACTGTGGTGCTAAAACATCCACATGCTTGAACACATTCACACACACAGTCTACAGACAAAGCCCAGGTCCTTTCTAGGACACCCCACCTCCCAGGGCCTGACTCTGCCTGGTTCCCCAGGTGTCCCTCTCTTCACTCTGCACTTGAACTCTGCAGCATCTAACTGCACGACAAACCACACCTGCACATTCACACCTTGGCACGTGGTGCCCATTCTAGGAAAGCCCTTGAGCAATGAGAAATCTCCCAGTCACCACCCAGATCCATACCCAGGCATCCCCTTTTGCTGCTGTTTTTTCAAATACGTCCACAGATTGGGAATTTAATTCCCCTCCCCTGGTGTGAAGTGATGGCATGTCACTTCCGAGATCAGGTCATAAGAAGATTGGCTGATGTCTTTAGTGTGTTCTTCTCTTCCTGTTTGTCCCTTTCTCTCTCATCACTCACCATGGGGCACAGAAGCTAGCATGTTGTGAGCTACTCAGTGGACAGGCACAGGTGGAAAGGAATTAGGGTGGCTGCAAACATTAACTAGCAAGGAACTGAGGTCCTCCATTCAACAGCTCATAAGAAGCTTCCAACAGCCCCCTAGTGAGCTTGGAGGTGGCTTTTCAGCCTTATTTGAGCTTTGAGATGACAGCAGCTTGAGGGCAGCACAGTGAAAGACCCTGAGTGAACCACTCAGCTAAGTCACTCTCAGATTCCTGATCCACAGAATCTATAAGACAGTACATGTGTGTTGTTTTAACCTGCTTTTGCTGGGGAAATGGGATAACTTGTTACACAGCCACAGGTGTAACTGATACACCTCCCTCTATAGCCAAGAATCCATCAGGCCCTCTTCTCTGCCATATGTGCACCTTGCATGATATGGTTTGGCTGTGTCCCCACCCAAATCTCACCTTGAATTGTAATAATCCCCATGTGTCAAGGGTGGGGCCAGGTGGAGATACTTGAATCTTGGGAGCAGTTTCCCCCATACTGTTCTCACGGTAGTGAATAAGTGTCATGAGAGCTGATGGTTTTATAAATGGGAGCTCCCCTGCACATGCTCTCTTGCCTGCTGCCGTGTAAGATGTGACTTTGCTCCTCATTCACCTTCCACCATGATTGTGAAGCCTCCCCAGCCATGTGGAACTGAGTCAGTTAAACCTCTTGCCTTTATAAATTACCCAGTCTTGGATATGTCTTTATTAGCAGCATAAGAACAGACTAATACATTGCACAGACAGCTAACATCAGACACAGCAGACTGCAGGATAATTAGACATCTGTATATCCCTCTTCCTTCCAGGCTCCAGGACTTCTGAGAGCAAGGACAAAATCCCAGGCAGTGCTGCCTTCTCAAGCACGAAGCTGAACTCTTGCTAATGTATCAGAGCTGTGGACAATCTCTCGCACTCCCCAGGCCCTGCAGGACATGGTTCAAGCTCACCCCTAGTCTGCCATGCTCACTGCTCCCTTTCATTCAGCTATACTGGTTTCCTCTTGCCACCCCTCCTGCACTGGTTCCTCAGCCACCTGTCCACACCCAGGTCCTCCCTGTCACTCTAGCACATTCTGAACGTGGTCCTAACAGCACTTCCCACAATGCATGATGGTGTCTGTTTCTTAGCTCACTTTTTTAAACATCCCTAATAGAACATAGACCATGAGGGCAAGGCTCTCCTGTCTCCTGTCCTTCACTACAGCAGTCCCTGACTCATAAAAGTGCCATAGAATCGATGGCTGGGTGGACGAGTGGATGAATGGATGGGCGTTTATCAAATGGAGCTTGAGCTCAGTCAGTGGAAGGGGGAACACTTATTGCATTAAACACTGATGTGAAGTGCCCTGGACTTGCCCCTCCCCTGGTCCCTTCTCAGGCCCATGTTTGCCTCAGGAGTCCCCCTGCACACTGAAGTGCCCCTCGAAGTATAGCCACTCACCCCACTGACTTTGCTCAGCAGAAACAATAACAATACCATTCATCCGTCTGTTTTATTTCCTGTAGAGACACCAGCCCAGAAATAAGAGAAAATGACAGAATGAAAAACTGTGGTTTTGAACAAAGCCTACTTTCAAAGACAGCCCTGCTTTCTTCATTATCAAACATACTCGCAGCAGCTGGGCTTGCCTGGCAAGGCTGCAGGGACAGGGAAGGAGAAGGAGGAGGCAGGAGGCAGGCCAGGGACAGAGCATGCTGGCTTGGGATCTGGGACAGAGGCGTTCTCAGGTGGGGTGAGAGGTCCTCTGAGCCAAGAGGGGCCCCTTTCCGATTGCCTAAAATCCCAACATCGCCCCAGCCACTCAATCCTTCTCTCCCTTTCCTCCCTGCTCCACACCCTGGGATTTTACCTCCTGACTCCACTGTGACATCACTGTGCTCCCCCACTCCTGTCTGGAAGTCCTGCTCAGGTTTCTGCCCTCAGCAATTATGGGTTGAACTGCTGCATGGGTCTGCTTGGCTCCCTGGATCCCAGCTTCCTTCCATGTCCTACCCATCAGCAGCTTAGAGACCCTTTGCTGGCTGCAGTGTGGAAATCTGTTAGGGAGCAGAGACAGCTGGAAGGCTGAATTCAGCATGACCCAGTCTGAGTCTCGCTCTACTTTTCTCATATCAGCTGCTCAAGTCAGGAAAACTGAACCTCAGTTTTCCTTTCTGTGAGATGGACTCACAGAGCTGTGGTGGGGACCAAGGGAAACAGAGCCCATGAGAGCACAGTGTCAGCCACAGATGAAGCTTCAGTGCAGGATGCATAGGATGCCCCAAACCATGTGGCTACAAGTACCACAGATGATGATTCCGGAAGATTTACTAAGAGATAGAGATGTATTGATTCTCATGCATATTTTCCTGACACTTGGTTTTAATATAAAAATGCAGCATGGAACAGTCAATGGGTGTAATACCCCCACGGACACTCTTCATTATTCTCTATTGCCTCTAACCCAGCAGAGAACTCCCCATGTGCCAAGCATTGTTACATGCTGTGTTTACATACTAGTGATCTCACTCAATTCTCACAGTAGCTCTGACAGATGTGAGTCCACTGTCTCCTGTCTATAGATGAAAAAGTGAAGGTGCAGAGAGCTGAGGCCACTGGCCTGGGTGTTTTAGTCTAGTTTAGTAGACCTAGAAACGTCTATTCAAGAAGTAGCATCTTTATTTAATTTGAGAGCACTGGTAGCAGAGCTGGAAAGTGAGTTAGGGAAAGGAAGTTAGCCAGTAAAGGGCTGTTATCAAGGGAGTTACCACTGTGAGCATCTGCAGTTTACATGGGTTGGGGAACTCTGGAGCCCATCAAGAATATGTGACTCAGAGTTAGGGTGCCAAGAGGTGAGGGAGCTGGGGTATTGATACTCCAACTGCCACCAGTCCTTGGCGGAGGGCTGCTCCCAGCGGTGTTGATGCCTGCTTGATAATGGATAGCACTGTCTCTGGCAGAGAAGGAAAGCCCTCAGGCAAGACAGGTGCAGGCAGTTGGCAGCACAGCTGTTATGCACTGAAATGATGAGGACTCAGGGGAATGTAGGTGGGGAACCAACCATTTCTGCTACACTAGGTTGTTGTATGTGGTGGGGATGTGTCCAGAAGGAAACTCAGGTCTGATTTCCAATCCCCTGCTTGGGGTAGACCATATAATACAAATGGGTACCTTGGAGAGTACCAGGAAGCTAATCCTCTTCCTGTTTTCAAAACCTGACACCACCACCATGATAATGTGATGAAGATGGTGGTGATGATGTTCACGATGACTAGTATTTATTGAAAGCCGGCAGTACTCCAGGAAGTTTTATAAGCACTTCATATATGATACAGCATTTAATCATACAACAACCCTGTGGAGGGAGTGCTCATTTTTCTCATGTTACAGCTGAGGAAACAGCATCAGATAGGCTATAGGGGAGCTTGGACTCCAAAACAATTTTGTTTAACTCAAAGGCTAGGACAGGCAGTTTTAGGGAAGTGGGGCTATGTGCTAAAGTTGGCTCTTGTTTTTAGGAGACTTTTAACTCAAATATAGTCTCCCACTACCTCAAATAGAAATATAGTGGAAATCTCATTGTTGGATGTTTGGAACTGGAGTTAGAAGGATCTAATCTTGCTCTGTATCTTTGGACATGTTCGTTATTCCCTCTGAGCTTCCGTATCCTTGTCTGTTGAGTAAATGAGGGGCTGGATAAGATGCTCTCTGGGTTCCTTACAGCTCAGAGGGTATCTGTTTCAGGGACTGTTATTCAGGGCTGACAGCAGAACCATGGAGTTCACAGAGCCAGAGTCCTAGCCTGGCTGCCCAAGGCAGGGAACTTAAGCAAGTCACCTGATACTTTTGAGGTGGAATCTCCCCACCTATAAAATGTGAGGAGCATCCACCCACCTGGCCTGAATTTAGGATTAAGAGGGGTTGTGTTTGTGACCGTGATGCACACTCTGAGGGAGATAATAGTGATCCTTATTGTGTTATGAATACCCCATAGCTCCATCTTGTCCAGCCCTTTGATGTCTGTTATCTTAGGCAGGGAGAGGTTTGCAAATGGACCTGGAAGACAGGCTGTGTGAGTGGAAACCCTAACTGCCATTTGTTGGCTCTGTGATCTCAGAAGAGTACTCAATATCTCCAGGAGAGTCTCCATCTATGAAATGAGCATGTCCACTCTATCTACTTTCTAAAGTTGTAAAGATTTTGGTCAGAAATGGGGTAAAGGGGCACTTGAGTGCAATGCCTGGCACAGAGTCTCTGCACAAGTAGCTAGAATTAGTAGCAGACTGAATAATGATTTTTATAGCTTTACTTTGATTTTACTATTTTTTGCTTAATTTGGTTCCACATCTATTATTTCATCCCTCAGCAACTGCACATAAAAACAAACAGGGTGTGATTCCCATTTCAGAGATTAAACAAACTAACAGATAAATAAAGCCTGGAAAACATGAACAGTGTGTGACATGGGCGATGGTGTTGCAGCTGGCTGGCAGGGCTGGCACGTGAGCTGCAGTTTGCGTGTGTCTGTCCTTCCCACATCTGCAAGCCCCAATCTCTCCTCTCCCCACTACCTCTGACCAGCTCACTCTCAGCTTAAGTTTTAAAAATCGGTATGCACAGGGTTGTTGATGACTGATCGTTCTGTTAACAAAGCAAGTTATAACAAAGTCTATAAACTTGTTTACGATGCCTTTTGCTGGACTGCCACTTCCTAAAATTTTATGTATCCCAACTTACTCATTGTTTCTTATGGTTTATGTTTGACATACCAGGAAACAATTTTGCAACATGTATAACAAATAAGCAATGAGTATACAAAATATGAAAAGATTATCTAGAAATCATTCAGTAAAGAAAACTAGCATAGTAGTAAAACAGGCAAAGGAGATGGCCTAGCATCACCAAAGGGGGACGTGGGAACCATCAGAAAACATAGGGAAGGATTTCCAGTCTCAACGGTAATCAGGTAAATGCAGATGAACACCACAATGCAAGGCCGGGTGCAGTGGCTCACGCCTGTAATCCCAGCACTTTGTGGGGCTGAGGAGGGCGGATCACAAGGTCCGGAGTTCGAGACCAGCCTGACCAACATGGTGAAACCCCGTCTCTACTAAAAATACAAAAATTAGCCGGGCATGGTGGCGTGCGCCTTGTAATCCCAGCTACTCAGGGGGTTGAGGGAGGAGAATCGCTTGAACCTGGGAGGCAAAGGTTGCAGTGAGCCGAGATCGCGCCACTGCATTCCAGCCTGAGGGACAGAGTGAGACTCCGTCTCAAAAAAAAAAAAAAAAAACAAAAAGAGAAAAGAAAACCATACTATAACCCTGTATGCCCAGCAGACTGACAAAACAACAACAAAACATTATACACATATCATTTATATATGATGTGCCCTTATATAGATATATATAGCTCTATATATAGATCTATATATAATGTTTATATATATTTATATATTACATATAGTTATATATAATGGTATATTATATATAATTATATAGATATAGATTAAATAAACATTATTTATATAATTTATATCTATAATGTATGTATATATTTATATAATGTTTAATGTTTATATATTGTATACATACAACATACATACACACATATAAAGGTCACTTTCTAGAGCAATTTGAAATACGTGGGAAGGTTAAAAATTGTGTACCCCAGAGCCCAGTCATTAAACTTGAGGGTACATACCTCCAAGAAATGCTCTCAATTCATCTATATCTCAAGCTTAAAGGGCAGGTGTTGCTCACATTTTCCTCATAAGTAAAGTGCATGGAGATGTACCCCCCTTTTCAAAGTCCAAGGCTTGCTAATTACGATAGTGATACATTAGAAACTATCTAAATACCACTAACAGGATAATGAATGATTTATGAATGAATATATAACAAAGTATTATGCATTAGCTAAAAAAAAATAAAAGCTTAGACACATGATTCTGAGTAAAGAAAACAAAAAAAGCCAGATGTAGTCCATTATTTACATAAACTTCCAAGAATCTAACCTATGCCTAATGGTACTATATTTGCTTATGCTTATGTATACGTGGACACATAAAATGGTTTTGGAAAGAGCTTTCCCCACATCATGTTTCCTGTTATTTCGCAGGCAGTGGGGGATGCTCTTGGGCATGGGAGCTAAGGTTGACTTCAGCTTGAAGACGGAACATGCAGATCACTGTGCAAGGTGTCTGTGTGTATTGTATTATGTACATACTTCTGGTGTATGCATCTCTGTGGCTACAGATGTGAGTATTTCTTGAGGGAAGAAAGAAAAATTAAAGGAATGAAAAAACAGAAGAGAAATGAAGTAAGGAGGGAAGAGAAAAAATAAAAGAAGGAAAGAACATTGATTCAGGATGGAAGGACAAATGTTCAGTTATTACCAGTTGTTATCTCTAGTTGGTGCAATGAGGATGATTGTTGTTTATTTTCCACATATTTTCCAATTCTTTTTTACAATCAAGGAAGAAAGAAAAAATCTGTATTTAAATTATCCAGAAACTATTATATATCTATCCACCTACCTGCATACATATATTCATATACATATGTACATATATGTGTGTGTGTGTGTGATCTTTGCAGACCTAGGAGCTACCTTTCTCTAAAATTATTTATGTAGCCAGAGCCATGTCAGTCTTGCTCTCTTTTGTGGATACTGGTGTCCCCAGTGCTGAGCACAGTGCCTGGCACATCGTAGGTGCTCAATGTATATGTGATGAATGATTGATGGAATGGCTGAATAACTGAATGAATTAATACATGGGTGATGGTGAATTGGGGTTCCAATATGGCAGCTTTCTGAGTCAGAGTCTTTCCTTCTAAGACGGTCCAAGGTGATGATTTGTTACACAGTTCATGTAGGTGTGGAGAACACTGAGGGCAGTTAGCTCCCAAGGCTTCTCCCCAGTGGCCTGGAACCTGAGCTGCAGAATGCCCCCTGGTACTCACGTCGATGGGCACACTGTCGTAGAGGCGCTTGCCAATCACAGTCTTGCCCTGGATGTCAATGTTCTCCCGCTCCTCGATGGGTAGTGTCTGCACCAGTGCACAGTCGATGTACAGGGAGACGTTCTGGGCCTGGATGCTCAGGGCGATCTTGTGCCAGTCCCGGTCAAAGAGGTCATTGACCCGGGAACCTCGGAAGACCACCCTGACAGCATCTTTCATGGCACCCACAGCATTGTACTCGACTGCCTTGTTTTCACCATCCAGCCGGATGGAGACCTGGGGAGGAAAGGACCAGAGACTCCTTGAGTTTCTTGGGGCCAAGGGAAAAGAAGAGAATGGGAAAAGGGAGTTCAGAGTCAGACCTGGCAATCCTGCGTCAGATCCTGGCTGTGACTTACCAGCTGGTCACCTGCCATCTGACTTTGGACTAATTCCTTCACACCTCTGAGCCTCGGGTTCCTCCTTACACAATGGTGTTAATGATGTCTACCTTGCAGGCTATTCTAAACCTGGTATTAAATGGAATGCTTGCACTCATACTTTAATGCAGGGGTCACAGCCTCAACTGTCTGGAAGGGCTATGTGGGTAAGAGAGCTTTGGTGAGACTCCAAGACAATTGGTGCACAGAGGGGCTTGAGTTGTAAGACCAGCCAGAAATCCTAACTAGTTTCAGTGTCTTAAAACCCTGGGCTGGTTAAACCAAACACATCTTCTGGCCTGATCTGTTAAACTACACTGTCTCTCATTTGAAGATAAAGCTGGAGCGCCTGTAAAATAATGTTTCTTGATGGTAGGAGTCTGATCTCTCTGGGTCATTGGGGTAGCCTTTGCAAAATGCACAGGTATTTTGCAATGGGCAAATTCTGGAGAAGGTTTTACTGTTTTACTTCTGATTGGGTTTTTTTTTTTTTTTTTTTTGTTTTGTTTTGTTTTTTTTGAGATGGAGTCTTACTCTGTTGCCCAGGCTGGAGTGCAGTGGTATGATCTCAGCTCACTGCAACCTCTGCCTCCCAGATTCAAGCAATTCTCCTGCTTCAGCCTCCCGAGTAGCTGAGATTACAGGTGTGCACCACCACGCTCAGCTAATTTTTGTGATTTTAGTAGAGACAGGGTTTCACCATTTTGGCCAGGCTGGTCTCAAACTCCTGACCTCAAATGATTTGCCCGCCTTGGCCTCCTAAAGTGCTGGGATTATTGGCATGAGCCACTGCACCTGATTGTGTCTGATTGCTTTTTAATAATGAATAAGTGAGTATGTTCTCATCCATGTACTCATTTTGTCATCCCTCCAGAATATTCATCAAACATCCTGGGCGCCCAGCAGGCAACACGCCGGGTGTCAGGAACACAATAGTGGGCAAGAGATACACAATCAGTGCACAAAAGTATGAACAGAATAGAAGGCACAGAACATGAGTATCCACTGAGTGAATGAAAGAATGAGTATTTCCTTGTTCCGTCTCTGCAAGGTTAGTCTTCATCTGCTCTAATATTCATGTTTTGCCCCTTCCCTGTGGCTCCCTGCTCCCAGGATCTGACCTTTTAGGACTTCTTCATCTTGGCTCCTGGGCCCTTTGGCTTCTACTTGAGCTTGGCCCATGGGAAGTCCATTGGAATGAAGACCGAAGAGCGGGAAGAGAGAGAGGTGGGGCATGTATTCCTCCCACCCCTCCTGGCTTCCCTGTGGCTCCTGAGTGGCTTTGTTTCTCCACGTGCCCCAGTTCTTCGGAAGTATATCCTCCTCTGTGACTCTAGAACTCACCATCTCCTCCCTGTTCCCCTGCCCATCCAGGCCCGGGTGGTAGCTTCCTCCTGTGGCTGATCCTGGAATGCCTTGGCATTTCTTGTTGGTTTCCTTAACCCTTATCCCTTAACTGCATCAGCTCCCTTAACCCCAGTCATTTTGCTACTCAAAAAAAATGAGCACTCGTCAAAAATGTGGGCCCAGTGGGGGCAGTCTCTTGCCAGCCTACCTCTAAACCAATTAATCACTTTTTAGCTGTGTGACTTTAGGTAAGTTATTTAACCTCTCTACAGCTTCCTCATTTGTAAAATGGGACCAATAGTAGGTTCTATTTTCAAAATTAATCTATAACCTGATGGTTTCTCCTAATCTCACTATTACTGCTGGCATTCACATTTGCCTGGATCACTACCATGTTCTCCTAAGTTGTCCTCCTATTTCTGGGCCTGTGCAACTCCACAGAGTCTCTTCTCAAACAAAAAGTCCCTATACTGGCCTATAAGACTTGTTGAAATCCAGTCTCCTTTCACCTCTAGAACCTCATATCTAACTAACCCCAACACACACACACACACACACACACACACACACACACACACACTACTCTGCTCCAACTGTACCGGCCTCCTTGCTGTCCCTTTATCATATCTGGAATGAGTGAATGTCCCTCAGTTTACCCAAATGGCAAATGGGGAACATGTCAGCTTTTAAGGGTGGTTGTAAATGGCAAATGAAAGCATGAGCATCTGTATCTATAGATGAACTTCTCTATCTGTAGATCTACAATGACTGACAGAGTGTATGGGCATGCACCGAACACCACTCTGCTCACAGATCATCTTCTTTACAGGTGTTTATCCAGTTTTCCTGTGTCTAGCCAGTATTTCCCCAGGGCATGGAAGTGCGCACCATTGGCACTTCTGGTGATGGGCACCCAACCAAGCCTGGCTTAACAAGGGTAAATTTCCGGGTGCCTCTTCACACAGGAATCTCAGATCTCAAGACAGACTTCATCTCTGCATGGCTCTGCGGTATTTCACCCCATTACTCATTTTGACAGGAGGAGGAGAGGACGCACACATGGCAGACAGGGCACAGACAGCTCTGCAAATGCCATGAAGGAAGAGATCCCAGACTGAGGGGGCGGTGCAGGCTCACCCACAAGAATGTCATGGCAGGGGCCCAGTACCACTGCACCAGACCCTGAGAAAATGGAGAAGCAAGACCTGTGCAATTGGAGATGACGTTGGATGGGAATGCAATGGACTTCTCCAGAAAAGTGGCCTCTGGAGAAGAATCTTGACTCCTCCATTCAGCCTCCCACACTTACAAAATCAAGCCTCTCAGCAGTCAAGTTTGAAAATGTTTCTGCATCTCAGTATGACCAGGGATGTTATGGAAAAATCATTCAACAGGACTAATTGATCAGGACAGGCTTGGAAGAGAAGCCAGCTAAGCATGTGGTTAAAAACACAGATGTGGGAACCTGAATGACTGGGTTCAAATCTCAGCTTCTGTTTTTATTACCTGTCAAAAGGTAAGCAAATTTCTTAGCCTCTCTGTGTCCTCATATTTGGCTCAGTTTCCTCATATCTGTGATGCAAACAGTAGAACATATTCATAGAAATATTATGAAGACTAAATGAATTAGTATTTGTAAAGTCCTCCGAACAATCCCCAGCTCCTACTAAGAGCATGTACACATTGATAAGCAGATGCATCTGAAGTCAGGGCCCAGCCTCAACCTGGGAAGACGAGCTCACTGTTTAAGAGTATCTTGCCCTCTCTGATGGCAGGCCATGAGTGTGATTGCTGCAGTCCAATTGCTTGAGGATGCTTTTATTTTATTTTAGCCCCTAGCGAAAGTTTAGTCAGTATCTCCCAGCTGAAAGTGAGTAATATCTTCACCCAGTTCATTTTTCTAGGAGAGGAGAAAGAAACGGTTCGTCTACGAACTTGAGAACAAGGGGATTTGGATTTGGCGGAGAACAAATAGTAGTGTTGCTTTTATCTCAGACCAACAGATGGTGTTGAAGGCTTTGAATTTCAGATTTGTCTTTCCTCACCAGACCGTGTGCTGATGGAGAGCTGTCCTACCGTTGTGGGAATTGAAAGTTAAAACACACCAGAGGTGAGTAAAGACAGGACCCAGAGCTTCACTCAGAAGAACACTGAAGGGAACTTCTCATGATGAGATTGTATTATGTCTCAGGCACTGTTCTAGATGCTTTATAGACCATTATTCCATCTGATTCTCCCACCAACTGTTCATGCTAGGTACTCTGTTTTCCATTTTACAGCTAAGAAAACCAAGACTCAGAAAGATAAAGTAACCCATCCCAGGACCCACACCAATAGAGGAGTAGACAGGAGACCTGAAGCCAGGTCTATGTGACCCTGGGCCAGTGCCCTCCACTGCGTCACGAAGCTGGGTCACTCATGCTGCCAATACAGCAGGTGTCACAGGACAGCAGAGCTGGCACCCATCTCCTTGGCTAGGTCAAGAGTCTCGGAGGACAGGAACTCAGTCTCCTTTACCCCCATTGGAAGGCCTGGTACTAAGAAGCTGGACCTCTTGGGTCTCGTGACATCCCCCTTGCAGGTCCTCTGAGCCTCCATATACCAGGTTCTCGATCTCCCTAGGCCCAGGGATAAGATCCCTGGAGAAAACACGGTGGGTGATGCCAATCCCTGTAAGAGGGAAACAGAAAGCTCAGGACCACTGAGATAAGGTGGTGTTGTCCTTACCTGTGGGATGCCGTACTGGTCGATGACCTGCCAGATATACCAATCTTCCTTCCGAGAGGTTCTCCTGAACCGGAAGGTTGTGACAAAGGCGTATTCATCAGGTAAACCTTGGGGGAACACCTCCCTGGAGAAAAATGGAGACAAACACACCAGGCTTGGCAATGAGAGCAGGGAGCCAGCAAAGTGAGCCCACACAACCCACCAGTGATCAAGCCCTGCCAAGTTGACTTCCTAAATATTTCCACCATCCACCTTCTTGGCCTGCCTTAACTGCTTTCTCCTTAGGTCAGGGCCTCAGTGTGACCTAGACCATCGTCATGGCCCCTGAGGCTCCAGCCTCAGCATCTTCAAATCCATCCTTATGGTACGTCTGCCTCCATCTCTCCACTACTACCATGACTGATGACATGCACAGTAAACGTTAAATGGTCACGGTCCCGGGATCAAATATGGAGAAACTCCCAGCTTCACTGCTCCCTGCTGCATCCCTCCTCTGCCAGGACAAATGGATATACCTTATCCTGCTGGGTGCCCTGTCGCAGATGCCAGGATGCCATGGTCTGAATGTTTCTGTCTTCCTAAATTCATTATGTTGAAATCTTCACACCAAGGTGATGGTAACAGAAGACGGGGCTTTGGTGGGGGGTGATTAGGTCATGAGGGCAGAAGGCTCATGAATGGGATTTGTGCCCTTATAAGAGAGACCCCAGAGAGCTTGTTTACCCCTCCCACCATGTGAGAGTGCAGGGAAGGATGGTGTCTATGAGGACCCTGATATTAGACTTCCCAGCCTGCAGAACTGTGAGGAGTAAATGCTGTGTATAAGCCACCCAGCTTAATTTATGGTGCTTTGTCATAGCAGCCAGAATAGACTGGGATGTAGCACATCCTCTTCTCTCCCACAAGGCCCAGGTTCCTGCCTGGCCTGTGGAGCCAGCCCCTCACTCTGGGGAGGCCTCAGCTCCCTGTTGCTCCACCCCCGCCAAGTTCTGGGGCTGCTTTTCCTCTTCCAAATTCAGAAATGAAAATTGTTCATTCCCTTCTGTGGAGGATCAATCCCCCGACCAAGAACCAAGATGCCATCCCTCAGTCCCTCTGTCCTCGGAGCACTGCTCTTCCATCTTCCTCTGTATCATGAACAGGGCACCTGAGCTCCCTTCTGCCTCTTGCATATCAGTACAAAACCCCGCCACCCCCACCAACACACAGCCTCCCCTGACTGCACATCCCCAGTCGGGACCTGAGGAATCTCCCATTTCCTCTCTTTCTTCCTCTCCTTCCCTTCACAACAGAGTTCTGGAAAACGTCGTTGACATCACCCCCTCCTTCTTCATCTCTCCCATCTGCTCGACTCACGGCCACCTGTCTTCTAGCTCTCCAGGCTCCCCACATTTTCCTTGAGGTCCCTGGAGAGGAAACACTGACAAATCCCTGTCCCTCAGCACCCACTCGGGTCCCTGCAGCATGGCAGGCACTTCATAAAAGTTGAAGGAATGCAGAACTTTGAAAACTGTCAACAGCCATTTCCATGGAGAAACCTCTCTTTCACCAGAGCTAGTACAGGGCCTGCTTGATCTTCCTGGAGAACACATCCTAGACAACACAGACGTAGAAGCTGCCCCATGCCTTGTAGGAGTCTGAGCAGCCTCCCTGGCCCCCACCTACTCGATGGCAGTAGCAACCCCTCACCCAGTTGTGACAACAAAATTGCCTCCAGATACTGCCCAAGGCCCCCTGGGGGGTGGGGGTGAAATTTCTCTTAGTTGAGAACCACTGATCTATCCTAGACTTACATCCTATCAAAATAAAGTTTAGCTTACTTTTTCGTAGTGTTTCTCAGATTCAATAAAGCACTTACACATAGGATCTCATTTGACATAAGATTCTAGGATTTAATAAAAATACACATCTTTTGAGAGCTTAACACAAGCTCACCACTACTCTTTTCACATATTGCCTAATTTCTTCCTGACGAGAATGTATAAAGAAGGTATTGCAGGTATGAACCCGGGAGGCAGAGCTTGTAGTGAGCCAAGATCACGCCACTGCACTCCAGCCTGGGCGACAGAGCGAGACTCCGTCTGAAAAAAAAAAAAAAAAATCGGTATTTTGATCCTCGTGCTATAGCTGAGGGCACCCAGGCTCTGAGGGTTAACTCCATGCCATTTGGCTACCAAGTGGCAGAGGAAAACACAGCTGGGATCTGCTCTCCTGCACTCTTCTCTTAATCATCAGCTGACTGCACTCTTAACTGCAGAGCCTGCTGTGGGGGAGCCCAATCCTGCCCTGGAGGCTGGGGGCTGCCTCAGGAATGTACATGACATTGACTTCCCTGCTGGAGGAGGTGGACCCTGCCTGGCCAGACAGACAGGAAGGGAAGTGGGGAGGCGTCTGAGTTCCTGGTTCTCAGACTTGCAGATCTGCAGGGACTTTGTTTGGCTGTAGGACCTGCAAGCAAGATTCTGATTCTGTTTACAGCTCCAGGCTGGGAGATGATGGCCCAGTTGTTCAAAGTCATTCTCTGAGTTGGGATGTCACCCAGGATCACATCCAGGTAGTAGGAACAGGGCCCATCACTCATAGCACCTTGGCCTCCCTCAGTATTCAGAGACGCCCTTAGTCACTGCCCATGCAGGAGGAAGATGGGACCTCCCCACCTGCGTCCACAGACACAGGCTTTGTAGCCACAGATCAATATGTTGCTTTGTTTTTCATTTTCTCCTTCTTTCTTTCTTTTTTTTTTTTTTTTTTTTTTTGAGACAGAGTCTCGCTTTATCTTCCAGGCTGCAGTGCAATGGATGGCACGATCTTGGCTCACTGCAACTGCCACCTCCCAGGCTCAACCAATTCTCCTGCCTCAGCCTCCCAGGTAGCTGGGATTACAGGTGCCTACCATCAAGCCTGGCTAATTTTTTGTATTTTTAGTGGACAGGGTTTCAGCTAATTTTTTGTATTTTTAATAGAGACATGGTTTCACCACGTAGGCCAGGCTGGTCTCAAACCCTGGACCTCAAGTAATCTGCCTGCCTTGGCCTCCCAAAGTGCTGGGATTACAGGCATGAGCCACAGCACCCGGCCATTTTCTCCTTATTTTCTTAATGAATCCAATTATGCTATTTTTTTCCCCTGAACACACTTTCTTCTTATGCCTTTGAAATACACACAGAGAAGTATATCACAAGAAAAAGTACAGATGTATCTGTTAATGACTTTTTATTCCCCTGATTATAATAACTTTTGCTTAGGTTACACACACACATATGTGGATATATGTGCAGATATATATATCTATACACACACACATATGTGTATCAGTCATTTTAATCAGGGAGAAAAAAGATCATCAACAGAAAACATCTAAAGAAAGGAAATAGCTGAATCCAATCTTTTCCACAAATAATACAGCAGATATGAGATGATAGTGGAAGGGAAAAGGGTGTGTAATTAGAGGACCTGAGTTTGAGGCCAACCTCTGCTTCCTCTGATCTGTGAGGTGTTGAACAAATCACTGTCCCATTTTGAGTCTCAAATGTTGTACCAGCTAAGTGAAAACTACAATACCTGCCTTGCTCGTTTCCGTTATTGTTGTGAGAAGTAAATTAGATAAGGTGCCCTTTAAATGTTAAACAGGTGAGGAAAAAAATATAAATATTGAAAGTGACATCTCTTTTCTTTATGAACAAAATTAACTTGCAAACTAAAATTGTCTGTATGTGTGTTTAAATTTCAAAGCTTTAGAAATTAAAAGTGTAATATCCTTTCTTGAAAAGAAAGAACTTTGCCCATTTGATTTTATTTTGGATGCTTTGCCATGAAAACAAATGTAGAAATTCCTCCTCAGAGCAACTCTCAGAGAACAGGAAGGAGCCCAAATCCATGAGCCAGGATCGGGGTCCCATGCTGTGTTCCACAGAGCACTGCCTGAATGCGGCTGCTTTGCTCTTTGATCCAAGTGCCTCCTTAGAAGGTTAACAAACAGAGTGGTCCTTGGTTAGACCCTTCCACGAGATTTGTGTCACTTTTGCTTTCTTTATTTTGTTCATTCTCTTTTGCACTTTTTTTTAAAGTTCCACACGATTTTTTCCTGCTTACAAGTAGAATGGGTGGTGAATTGGACATATCAGGCAAAGAAGTGAGGGGAAGTGAAGGAGAAAACAGGCTGTAGACTCTGCTCATCCCTGTGCACCCCCCACATGAGTATGGGGCCAGGTGATTCATAATAACGTCCCCCAGCACCTGACTGTGTGTGGAGGGAGAACCTCATTGTCTGGGAAGATGACTCTCTCAAGAGTTGGCTGACAGTGATTATTGTCTTTGTTTCATGAAAACGAGACTCAGAGAGGAAGTGACTTGTCTCATTTCTTCTTCTGTAAAATCGCTCTTGCAATGCAGACACTGTGAGCCATGGATGAAATGACTTTAGGGTCTGAAACAGTGCCTGTGTGTGGCTGGCACTCAGAGAATGCTCATTGAATTAAAAAAAATAAAAGGATCACACACATGCAGAAACCCATACTCTATGAGCTGGCATTCAAAGCCAGTCTTCGCCAGACTAGGATCTGAAAGAACATTGTCACTCCTTACGGGCTGTTGACTCATTCATTCAGCAAATATTTCCTCATTCCCTACTCTGGGCGGAGCTTAGTTGGGTGCCGAGACTGTAGCAGAAACCAAGACTCAGTTCCTTGCTAGGACTTCTCATTGAGCAGGGGAGATAAGACTATTGCACAATGGATCAGGTAACTTCAACTTTAACACATTTTGTACAGAAGTACAAATTGGAAGGAGGGTAGGTAAGGGGAAGGCCTGACTTTGGGGATTCAAGGAAGGCAGTTAGAGAGCATAATGGGTGAGCATGCTTTGCAGGATGAGCAGGTCAGGTGTCCCAGGTAGAGGAAGAACATGAACTAAGGCCTCCCAGTGGGAGGAGAGTGCCTGGGAGGCCCCAGAACACAGACAGGAGACACACAGGGAAGACTGGAGGATGAGCCAGGAGACCACAAAGGCAGGATGGGGCCGGGTCACACAGGGGCCTTCCTCTTCCTGGCCTTTTAGTTTACTAAGAACACTGGAAGCAGTTAAATATTAATAGTTTAAAGATGGAAGAGAGGTCTCATGAGACGATACTGTCAGAGACGTGTGAAGCAGAGCAACTCCATCTTAAACAGTAGCTGGGTCAAATGAGGCTGAAGCCCACTAGACTGCATTCCCAGATGGCTAAGGCATCCTAAGTCACAGGATGAGATAGGAGGTCAGCACAAAATACAGGTCATAAAGACCTCGCTAATAAAACAGGTTGCAGTAAAGGAGCCGGCCAAAACCCACCATAACCAAAATGGCCACGAGAGTGACTTCTGGTTGTCGTCACTGCTACACTCCCATCAGTGCCATGACAGTTTATAAATGTCATGGCGATGTCCGGAAGTTACCCTATATGGTCTAAAAAGGGGAAGCATGAATAATCCACCCCTTGTTTAGCATATCATCAAAAAATAACCATACAAATGGGCAACCAGCAGCCCCTGGGGCTGCTCTGTCATTCTTTTATTTTTTTACTTTCTTAATAAACTTGCTTTCACTTTGCACTGCGGAGTCACCCTGAATTCTCTCTTGCACAAGATCCAAGAACACTCTCTTGGGGTCTGGATTGGGTAACAGTATCATTTTTGTTTTCAAAAGATTTGTCTGCCTGTGATAAGAAGAATAGAGTGTTCATTTTGGTATCATCTTTAGCTCCTGACTGGAGGCCCAATAAGTGTCAGGAACTGAACAAATCTTTACATGATGTCCTCTCAGTAATGTTGCAAGGCAGGAACATTCACTTTGGATTGAAAACATGAGAAAACTGAGGCACAAGGGCATTCAGAAATGTGTAAAGCCAAGTAACCAGTCAACACTGATACTCAGTCTCAACTGGCCAAAGCCACTCCATGATTCTGGCAAAGCCACACCTGCCATGAATGCAGTGTCAGGTCCTTAGTAGATGCTATGCACTACTAAACCATACTCATTTGTTATTTCATGAATGGACAGAAAAACACATGTATGAATGAATGGCTAATGCCAAATGTGTATGGAGAGATGGGTGTAGAAGGAGCAGAGAACCAATGAAGTCAATGATAATAGATTGGCTAAAAAACAGGTTGAATTCCCTGGTCCAGTGGTTCAGCTGCTTCATCACAGGGCAACCTTACCAGGCACTGAGTAGGTTAAAGCCTGGCTCAGTGCCAAGTAAGAAACTGAGGCTGCTGGCCCCTTTCTTGCCCTTTCCCATGGCACCCTGGGCAGGTCTGGAAAGAGAAGTGACCACTCACTCAGTACTTTGCACCACAGGGAAGGATCCCATCCGTACATAAGAACTCTGCACGCCATTCTCTCTCTTCCCCAAGATTTCCTTCACACTGAACAAATCCATCAGGTCAAAACCTGTTCAAAGAGAAAAGCTGGGAGTGAGTTTGGAGACGGAAAAGTATAAAGGACAAAGAAAAATCACATCTGCTCTCTGCAAAGGCAGCCTGCCCCTCCTGCCCCAGGAGAACAGATCGGGAGGGAATTGTTCAAACACATATTCAGGGAGAAAACATAAGCACCGGAGTAATGAGATGTACAGCTTCGGCTTCAACCCCAGGAAAAAGGTGCAGAAGAACACAGACACTGGCTTTCTCAAGAAAATGTGTGTGCATGTGGTTAAGTGTGAGACAAATGGAGGGTGTCCTGGTTGTGTGAGTGCCGCAGGGCCCTGGTGTTCACGAAGCCCAGATGTGTGCTCTTCGCTCACGCAGGCTGGCTCTGCGGGCAAACGGCCACCGCGGGCTTTCCTTTCTGCAGCCGTATTTTTGCCTTGCATTTGGACTTTACTTGGGTGATAGTTTGGCAGCTTTTAAGTTTCATGATTTTTAAAGAGAGAAACATCAGAGAGGAATAAACTGTCTTCATGAGACTGCATTACTTGAAAGGATTTTGTTTTGTTTTTCCTTAGTTCAGTTTAATTTTCCTCTAAGAGAGGACCTTATATGCATTGTCAATGTAAAGTAACAGAAAAATCAGGGGCTTTGGACTTGGGTGAGGGTCAAGGGTAAGGACAGAAGTTTGATCCTGAGCGGCCATGTATATGTGACACTGGGCAAGTCACATGACTCACAGGAGTCTCGCGTACTTCACCGTGGAAGGACAGCAATGATGCCTACTGGATAGGGCTCTGTGACAATTGTGTAAGACCCTAAATATGCGTACTCAGCATATGGTGAGAAACTCATACAGTGGGTTTCTTTTTACGAGTTATTTCCCACAACCACCAGCACATGCTCGTCCACATTCCCCCACAGTGGGATGCTTTCTGCAGACCAGGTTCTCAGAGGGGCCTGAGGACAACACTTTTTCTGGAGGCTAACATTGTGACTCAACACCCGCCTGAAACTGTCTCTCTCAGACACTGGCAAAAGCTCTCAGCAGGTTACAGGGAAGCTGGCTGAAGGCAGGCACCAGGCTGAACCCATCTGTGCACCCCCAGGGATAATATACTTCTCAGTATTGGCACCTAACCTATGAGACTTTAGGAAGAGTTCCTCACTGTTTCCAGTATTCTAAGGCACCACTGAAAAAAAAGAAAAAAGAAAAAAAAAAAACAGGAAATGAACTTGTAGAACTAACATAATGATTGAAGCCTCTTGGCCTCTTTTACCACTAAATTCTGCCCAAAGAGATTATTTATTCATTCAGTATACGCTTTTGAGAGCCAGGTCCATGCCAAGCGTTGTGTAAGAAATGCCAGGGAGGGAAGCAGGTAGTCCTGATGCAAAGTTTGAGTATTAGAATCGGACAGGTCTGGGTTGTGATCCTAATCACCATGTCTTTGCTGGGTGACCTTAGGCAGGTTGCCTGACATCTCTGAGCACTGGTTTTTTCCATCTGTAAAAAGGGGATTATTTTAGAATGTACCTCATCGCTATGAGACTTAAATGATACAAAGTTCTTCATAAAGTACCTGACATACAGTAAATCACCAACAAAGCACTTTTCATATTTACTGTTTTCTCATTACAATTGCAGCATTCTCTAACGCTCAATTTTGTCCATAGATGTCATGTATTTATTCAATAGATCTTTTTGAGAGCTTGCAATGCGCCAAGCCCTGTGAGCTCCACGGTTGCAGCAGGCGCCAACACAAAATCCTGGCTCCAGGAGAACTGGAACTGGTGGGGACCCCAGGAAATAAGGAAATGCACAGTGCAAATGTGCAGTACGATTCCAGGCATGAAGAATCAGTGAGCAGGGGCAGCACTGGAGAGGAACAGGGCTGGGGCGACAGGGAAGGTGCTCGGGGAGGAAGCTACCAGGTAGAGGCCTGCTCTGGCCTGCGATGGTCTGGGAAGGGGGTTCTGAGCAGGGCAAGGTTGCTCTGGGATTGAAGCCCTGCGCTTTTTGGATTGCACCGTTCCCCGCCCCTTGCCATCCTGAGGTTGTCAAGTTCTCGGAAAATGACTAAGAGCTGCCATTATGTCATTTTTAAATAGCATTTCACACACTGGCTATTTAATGGAATTCATGATATAATGTTAAATGATATTGGGTCCTTAAGATGGGAACAGTATTTAGAAGCTTCATTATAGATAGAAAAAGCACCCCTCCAAACCGTGCTCGTTTACACACACTAGTGTGAGTGATTCAGCATCTCTGGAGACGGTTGGTTTGTGGGAGGGAGCAGGCACCACAGTTCCACAACCGAGGTCCCCTGTGGTGCATGGGTTGATCCAGCTGAGAGGCCACCACTGGGCACAGGCTGAGCGAGGCCAGCTTTCCTCACCAGCTAGCTGCTTGAGGACAGGACCTGGCTTGCTGAGTTCGCCACCCGATCCCCCATCCTCGGGACCTGCAGGGCCAGCCCACAGTGCAGATTTGTCAAACTGAACACAAGTCTCACTCTGAGCTGTAACACAGGCTTGGTCCCTGGGAGAGACTGTGTGGAGGAGAGAACACCCAGCACATGGACCAGATATCCTGAGTGAAGTCCTACTAATGAGCTGTGTGGTCTTGAGCACAAGCCTCAACCTCTCTGGGCTTGTTTCCTCTGCAGTTTTGTAAAATTGGTATAATAATAACACAGTGTAGTAGACAAGTAAGGGCTATGATAACAATTCACATGCAAATTCCTGTTCCCACACTTTCTCTCCCTGCCAGCTCTCAGGCAATTTACTAACCTCTCTGTACCTCATGTCTTCATCCACCAAATGGGACATTAAGAATAACCACTTGGCCAAGCAAGTGGCTCATGCCTGTAATCCCAGCACTTTGGGAGGCCAAGGTGGGCAGATCACTTGAGGTCAGGAGGTCAAGACCAGCCTGGTCAACATGGTGAAACCCTGTCTTTACTAAAAATACAAAAATTAGCCAGGGGTGGTGGTGGGTTCCTGTAATCTCAGCTACTTAGGAGGCTGAGGCAGGAGAATTGCTTGGACTCGGGATGCAGAGGTTGCAGTGAGCTGAGATCGCACCACAGCACTCCAGCCTGGGTAACAGAGAGAGAAGAGAAGGAAAGGAAAGGAAAGGAAAAAGAAAGGAGAAAGGAAAAAGGAAAGGAAAAAGGAAAGGAGAAAAAAGAAAAGGAAAAGGAATTGGAAAAGGAAAAGGAATAGGAAAAGGAAAAGGGGAGGGAAGGGGAGGGGAGGAGAGGGGAGGGGAAGGAGGAAGGGGAAGGGGAAGGAAGGAAAAGGAAAAACCAGTCACCAGACCTGGACAGGACAATGGCCCTGCACAGTGTCTGCCCGTCTGCCAGTGGCAATACATTCTGACTCTACTATTAGACATTCATGTCTTGGAAAATCACTTTGAGTTTTAAATGAGAAAATGTGTAGGAACATGCCTGAAACACAATAGTTGCTCACTAAATGCTGGATGCTCTAATGGGTCCCTCGCCCTGAATGAGAGCATGATCACTCCTCTAAACCTTCACAAGCTCTAGACAAACATGCAGCATGGAGAGGTGGGTGGGTCTCCCTGATACCAACATCCTGTGATCCTGGCTGAGTCACTTTCTTTCTGAGTATCAGTCTCCTCATCTGTAAACTGGGAGAATTTCGGGTGCAATTGGATCATCTCTTGTGTTTTTAGCACCAAAAACTATTGATCATATTTCCCCCAATTTGCGCCATGGCTGGAAGGAGTCCCAGTCAAACTGCATTTCTTGCGTAACAGTTCATTTGAATGTGCAGTTTTATGCAGTGAAGAATCCCTTTGTTCAGTATGCCAGGAGACAGGAGTTAACAGAACAGCCACAGTTCCTACTCAAAGCCATGGGGTTAATCCCAGGTAAAGGTACAATGCACACTGGGCATTAGCAATGTTTAACGCAGCCCAAGGCACTCTGCTCCCACACAGAGTTCCAGCTAGGAGACTGAGGAAGTCATCTGGTTTTGTTGAGCCTGTTTCTGTAATTGGAAAAATGGAGAGAATAATTTATTGCAGGGGTGTCATAAGACCTAAGTGTGATGATGGGATTAAATACCTGGGGGATCAGCACCCAGGAGTTCCTCAGTCAACCCCACTGTCCCCACCTGGGGACCACAATGGGAACCTGTTGACCCAAGTGAAGCTTGATCCCCTGGCAATGGCTCTGCCACGACCCCAGAGCCCCATCTCTCTCACTCTAGTTATAAGGACCAGGCCTCCAGGGTGCGTGACTGGGAAGAGCCACCACACCCACCAAGGAGGGAGTCCTGGGAAGCCCCAGAGATCCTAAGTTGGGTGTTGGGAAACATTTGCCGAACCCAAGCTGAGAGCACCCCTTCTCCTTTATCTCCCCACTGCACTGCTGTTGGCACAGCCGCCAGCCCACCTGAACAGGGCCTCAATGCCCCAGAGGCTGCAGTCTCAGTATTACCTAGAGACAGAAGCATGAAGAGTCCCCACAGCTCTGGGCTCCCAAGCAGGCCCAGCGAGGAGCAGCTGTTGGAACTGACTGGGCCCCATATAACGAGGGGCCTTTTACAACCCACTGGGCTGCCCCTGTATTGGAGCCCCTGTGTCTGGAAGTGTCCTGAGGCCTGAGAAGCCCCAGCAGTGGGAGGTGCAAAGTCAGAGCCGGGAACTGCAAAGTGGGCTGGGCCTCTACTTCACAGCACCATCAAACACCACTAAAAACTGACACCCTCATCTGCTTTTCCCCTCAGCAGTCATACTGGAGAGAATATATGAAATAGACTTGTTTTCAAAAAGCAAGCCTATGCTCTACTTTCTGGTTCCACTTTTATTGGTTTCAGTGAACAAAAACAAAGAGTTGAATACAACAAAACTTGGAACAACAAGGAATTAACTAGGTGGCAGCAAAGGGCACCAAGAAAAAAAAAAAAGATAAATTGCCCAAAATAAATAAGGGCTGGGAAGGAGAATAAAAAATGTTCCCGAGGAAAGCAGGCTGTGATGCAAGGCACTGTGAGATAAAAAAAGCAATTGTTTCATGCAAAAAATAGAGGGAGCACCTCGCTGAAGCCAGGAAAGCCACTGGACCACATGGTGTCAGGAGACCTTAGCAATGGCCCAGGTCACTGGCTGCACCTGCTGTGCCAGACACCTACTGTGCGCTCCTCACCTCATCCAGCAAAGGTCGACCTGGATGGAACTTTGCTGCTGCCCTCACACCGCCCCCTCTCCCCGCCCCTCCGCCCAGCTGGCTTAGTTCCTCTAGGAATTTCCATGGGTCTGGGCAAGATGCAGAGAGCTTATGTTTATGGGGCTGCCTCCTCCAGGAGATGGAGAGCTCTTTGAGGAAAGGGATGATTTGATCTGTTTCTCCATTCTTAAAATGCCTGCTGCTTTTGCTGTTCCTGTTTGAGAATTTGAGGGTCGTTTGTGGAAGGAGAGAAGAAGAGAATTAAGGAATTCATGACCCACTGTAACGGGCGTCCTATGTGTTAGATGATGCGTGGGCTGCTCAGGTTGCAATCATGAACAGGCATCTGGGCTACTGTGGGATATCAGGACCCACGGCGAGGGTACACGGGCTGGGAATGGGGTGGACTGGGGCAGGTCAGGCTGGGCTCTGTCGGCCCCATCGGGGAGATTGGGTTTCTTCCTTCAGGCAAAGAGGAGCCACAGAGGGCTTTAACGTGAGGGAGAAATAGCATCTGGTTTCTATTTTCCAAGGTCATTCTGGCAGCAGGGGATGGACGGGTAAGAAGACCAACCAGGAGTAGGCCTGGAGAGATGAGGGCAAGTGAGGAGGCAGGGATGGAAGAAGCAGCTGAATTAGAGGGCTGTTTAGAAGCTGCCATGGGCAGGACTTGGTGACTATCTGGATGGGGGACCCAAGTGGGAAGAGAGAGAAATCCAGGATGTCTGTGACCAAATTTGAAACCTGCACATGCCTAACATATGCTTTAAGCATTAAGTAGCTAAACTTCTAGAAAAGTTGCCTAACACTTTTATTGGCTAGAATTTGTAGAACATTTGGTTATTAGAGCTGAGAGGGACTCTTAAAGACATTCTGTAGGATCCACTGCTACATAGGTGAGGAAACTAAGGCTCGGAGATGTCAAAAGATTGACCCAAGGCTGTCCGGCTGGTGAGCAGCAGGGCCATCTAAGACCTATGCCTCCAATCTCCTACGTGTATTCCCATCCTTGTGCTCATAGTCCCAGCCCAGATATGCCCTAAAAATAGCCAGAGTCATTTATGGGAAAGCCTGGAGGTGAAGCTTTTGGGGACTGCATTTTTTCCAGAATACAAAAGCTGTCCCTATTACCCGACTGCATTTAAACTGGCAAATCGGAGGCTCCATCTCTTCATAACTCACTCTTCAGCCTGAACATGGCTGGAGCAGTTTTTCGGGGCTGGTTATAATTAGAGGAGACGGTAGATAAAGCAGGTTCTCTGTGCATTCAGAACTGCACAAACTGTATTTGCTCTGCAGACTGAAGGATGCCCAGGTGGCACTGTGATTTCTTTTCCAGGAAGACTCCAAAGAGGGAGGGGAGGCCTCAAGACTCTTCTGGCTGTGGACTGACACAGGAGGGCCCATAATCGAGGTCCCAGTCACCAAACAGACACTTTGGAAGGATCTTCCACATATGCCATAGACTAAGAAATCTGTTCAAAGTCCTGCATTTTCAAGTGTGAGTACACACACACACACACACACACTTGAATCTTCCCAGCAAGAATCAGTTGTTATTATTATTATTACTATTATCAATATTATTATTAAGAAAGGGTCTTGCTCTGTCACCCAGGCTGGAGTACAGTGGAGTGATCTCAGCTCACTGCAACCTCTTCCTCCTGGGTTTAAGTGATCCGCCTACCTCAGCTTTGGCTAATCTTTTCATGCATATTTTTTGTAGAGATAGGGCATGCACCACCATAATTGGCTAATTTTTTCGTGTGTATTTTTTGTAGAGACCAGGTTTCACTATGTTGCCCAGGCTGGTCTTGAACTCCTGGGCTTAAGCAATTCACCTGCCTTGGCTTCCCAAAGCTCTAGGATTATAGGCGTGAGCCACTGTGCCCAGCCAGAATTATTCTTAAGTAGAAAATAATTGCTATTCTTCAGTCTATAGAATGATGAAAAAGCTTTGAATTCATTCTGAGTTACTGATGATGCAGACAGATTTGTTTGTTCATTTGTCTGTCTGCCTGACTGCCTTCCACCCGCCTGCCTTCCACCCTTGCTTTCTCCCTCCTTTCCTTTCTTCCTTCTCCCATCCATCTTTTTGTACATCCCTCCATCCAGCCTCCCATCCAACTATTCATGTTTTCACCCTTTGATTAATGCTTCTTATTTTCACTAATTCATTCATATATCCATCCATTCATTCAACAAACATTTGTCACATTCCTCCTAAGTGCCAGGTACTGTCCTCTACTCTTAAGACACATAGAATAAAGCCCAAGTATAAACAAGTCCTGCTCTCAAACAGCCCATATAATTGCTGGGGAGGTAGACAGGGAAGCAAATAATTATAATGCCTTCAGATTGGAGTTCTCAGAATAGAATAAAATGCAAAAAGAGCAACTAATCACCCTGTGGGGCTTCAAGCAGTTTCCTGGAGGTGACTGTTGAGTTGGGCTTTGGGGAATGAATAGGAGTTCACTGCCAGAATAAGGTGAGAATGGGCACACCACACAGAGGTAATATCATCAGCTAAGGGGAGCACCACATCTTTGGGGGCTAGTAAGCATTCCAATAGACTCATGAGTAAGCTAGGACAGAAGAATCAGAACCTCTCCTGCAGAGTAGGAAGCATGGACTAGATTATAGGAGCCAAGGAATCCAGGTTTTAGAAAGACAGCACTTGATGAAGGGGAGGGAAGAGGGCAGTGCTGGAGGTTGACGTGCTGGTTATAGAGATGTTATAACACTCCAGAGAAAAGACAATAGTGGTCTGGATGGGCCTGGTGGCAGCAAGGGAAGTGCAATTTTCTTTTAACTCTTCCAGCCACCAAGTAGATGCAATGACAGCAAAAGTGCTATGTCCTGTCTCTTGGGCAGTCTGTCTGGGGGTGGCCAGTCCAAGGGGAAGAGTTTAGAATCTACATGGCAACACAGCCTATTTTTCTCTTCTTATCACAGGAAAAGAGATTAACTTTTGAGGGTCAGAGTAAGTTTGCCTGATTTTTAAGACAAATATGACTTCATTTCTTCACTCTGTTGAATCAGTTACCTAGAAATACACATTGTACAGTCCAGGCTCCAAGACTGGCCACTCCATGTGGCAAAACAATGACAAATGTGGGCTTTGCTGAGTGGTGGTCTGAATGCAAATCCTGATTCCGCCACAAACTCAGGCAAGTGGCTCAGTCTCTCTGCGCCTCAGTTTTCCCAACTGTAAAATGTGCAACAGTGAATCTTATATAAAATACAGAGGAATGCATCTCATATGCTATGAGGGTAAATGAGGATATGTATGTAAACCCTCTGACACACAGTAAGTGCTCAGGAGGCATTCATTATTACTATTGCCTTTATTAATCACATTACTGTCATAAGGATTCCCTTCTATGGATATGTGTGTTAGATAATGAATTACTTGAGGGATACTGCTATGAAGGACTCATAGCTTCCAAAGCCACAGGTAGATAATGCAATAAGGTAAGAATTTGCTTTGAAGATGGATATCAATGGGAGGGGTCTCAGGGAAAAGTTGGGCAGACACATTCACACTCCAGTGGACAAAAAATAGATTATCCGAGAGCCAGAGCCTCGCTGGGGATTTCCAAGGCAAAAAGCAGGAGCCTTGAAGTGAAAATGCCCAGAAGTGTTACACCTTGGGCAAAGTATTGGATTGGTGCAAAAGTAATTGCGGTTCTGCCATTAACGTTTTGCACAATTTTTTTTGCACCAGCCTAATAGCTCAGATATAAATATACTTATTTCAAGGAAATTAAGTTAACAAAGTGAAGATGAAAGTCACCTTTATCTCATGTATTAGACGAATAAACCCTGACAGTGATAGCACCCCACTGGGCAGCAGCTTCACACCAGGTGCCCCACCTGAAGAATATCACTGTCTCTGGTTTCCTCTGAAAGTGCTGGTTTATTGGGGAGGTGCTTGAGCAGGGAGTAGAGGCAGGATTCAGGGAAAGAAAGCGGCTGACAGAGTATGGCATGAGCCAGTTACCCTGATGGACGACTGCTCCTAGGAAACTCTGGGACATGGGGTCAAACGTGGACTTCAGAACAATCCCACCCAAGGAGCAGTAGAGCCGGGGTGCTTCTATACCAAGGGTCGCTGGTTGAGAGCTGCTCCTGGGTTGTTCACTCCCTGGCAACTTTTCCCCACTGTGCACGTAGGCAGAGCAGCCTTCCACCATTCCAGAAAAATCCCCCAGGCACAAGACGCAGATGCCGGCATCTTTAAGACAGCAGAGCACAGTGACATGGCTAGGTCCCTGGGACACAAGCAGGGATGCCAGGGCCTGCCGAACACCCTCATCCTGACCTCACATGGTTCCCTGCTCGGATGGGGACACATAAGTGCTTAGAATTGGACCCAAGATGATGCAGGAGGAAGAGGAGGGACGCCCAACGCAGGGTCATTGGCAAGAAAAGCAGGGCTGCTGTCCTGCAGTGGCTTCCTGGTTGGGAGTCGGGAGAGAAGAAAACTTCTTTGTCATATGTATTTGAAGTGCTGAGCAGGGTGCCCAGCCACAGGGAGGGCTGGATCCATATTATTGGGATGGTGGGGAGCCGCCTCGGCTGTCCCCCGCACTCTCGCAGCCTTCTATTCTGTCATATGCCTGACAGCCTTTGGTGAGACTCTGCGATATTTCTTTCTGCTGCTGGGTCTGTCGTCACGTGTCTCTTTGTTCTCTCACCCATTGATTCACTCGTATATTTATAACTCTGATTCACTCTCGCTTTCACTCCAAAACACATTGATTTATTCAGTCGTTTGCTCACTTTGCCAATCATTTGCTTACTCATTCACCAGCTTCTTTACAAACTCATTCATTCTCATGCATTATTGAGTGACTCCTATAGAATATCCACAGCCTGCCAAATGGAAAATGTGAATGTATGTTCTTTCCTGTTGGATGGTTCTTTGATGAGAGCTGCCACCTGCATGATTCAAACCATTTTATCAGGACTCTGGTGAAATATGGGAACAAGAACAGGGTCAGTGAGGCCGCCCTGAATTGACTAGGGTCATGCTCAGGCTCAGCAAATCATACACCAAAGACAGCACGTGTGGTTGCTGTTTTTCCTTACCTGTGATTTCCTTGGTTCCTCCATTGGTGTGCTTAAAGCGATCTCCTTCTACACGAACGCTAGGACAGAGCACATCTGAGGAAAGCAAGAGGAAACAGAGACTGATGAGAAAATGTGATCCATCGTCACCCTGTGAAATATGACAGCACACGAGACCCCACCCTGCCTTGCAGCATGTGAGGTGTTCAATGCCTGGAGAAGATGCGGAGGCAGCTGACATCTCTGCACTCACTCATGTTTTCATTTTCCCATGTATATGTTAAGCATCAACTCTGCAAATACCGTGTTCTGTACCGGAGTGAAATATGAACAAGGCTTTGTCTCTGTCTACAATGAATTCACAGCCTTGTCCGAGGGAGCCAGACACGGACATCAACATTATCAACAAAGTGGAATAAGTTGTAGATACATGTGCCTGCTGCTGTGGGGTTCAGGACACAGATATACTACCTAATCTAATGCAGGAGGACAGAGAAGCTTTCTTGGAAAGATTCCTTTTGAAAGAACAGTAAGATTTAGCCAGACAGGCAAAAGACCAAAAGGTGATACAGGCAGAGGGAACTTCATTTAGGAAAGCATGCACATTTAGGAAAGCATGAAACCTCCAAGTCAGTAGGATGTCAATGAAATGGAAATTGTGTGCAGGGACAGACCAGAAAGATGTTCCATAAGTCATCTAATGGAGCTTCAGGTCCAGTTCCATAAAAAGGCAAATTCCAAATAAGTAAAACTCAGTTATACAAAAGCAATTCAGTAAGTCATACAATAAAAAATTATTATACAATATTACATAAACATCTTAAAGTCTTCATGAATCCTCACTTCTAAAAAGTTGGAAGAAGGCCAGGCGTCGTGGCTCATGCCTGTACTTTGGGAGGCTATGACGAGTGGATCACCTAAGGTCAGGAGTTCGAGACCAGCCTGGCCAACACGGTGAAACCCTGGCTCTACTAATAACACAAAAATGAGCCGAACATGGTGGTGCACACCAGTAACCCCAGCTACTCAGGAGGCTGAGGCAGGAGAATCGCTTGAACCTGGGAGGCGGAGGTTGCAGTGAGCTGAGATCGTGCCACTGCACAACAGCCTGGGTGACAGAATAAGACTCCACCTCAAAAATAAATAAATAAATAATGAAAAGTTGGAAGAAAAATGAACTCTTTCAGTCCCTCTAACAATTTCGGAAAGAGCATTAACTTTGAATTTTAATGTGCTGAGTCCATGCCGACTGCACTCCCGCCTACCACTGTGGCTTAGAGAAGTCTCTTAATCTGTGTGTCTTAGCGTGGGCACCTGTGGCATGGGAGACCTTAAAATGCACACATTTGTCACAGGGCTGCTTTGAGGATTAGGCAAGATTATGCCTACAATAGCACTGAGAGGCTGTAAGGAGATTCAGTATTCTCATAAATTTAGCACCCAAAGCACCTCACTTACCTCCCTGAAGACCCAGCTCTGCCCGTGAAGCAATTTGGTTATCACACATTATTATTATAATCACACATTATTAGGCAGCTCCACCACCCCATTAGTTCCATATACAATGGCCTGTTCTCATATTTGAGGATATAAGTGTCTCAGTGCACGGGAACAAATGAGATCTTTCCTGATTTGGAAGGAGGTATTTTTAATGTTTATCCTCAGAGGCACCACCAGGTCTGACAAGCACCATGGAAGGGGTTATTTTGGAAACAGCACCAAGCTGTCTGTCTAGCACTACATACAGGAACGGGTGCAGGCACAGCACAATATTTAGACAGCTCTACCCAGGACAGCGGCAGCTGTGGGGTGACGATCAATTGCTTTAAGTTTGGCAGCCTGCCAGAGAGACAGGCTGGGAATTGTGTGTCATTTTAATGAGTTTAAAATTTAAGACGGGTTGACTCAGAAGGTTCTATCTATCTTTGATGATGAGCAAATCTCTGGAGGCTGGCGGCTGGAACTCAGAGTAGGCTGCTCCATTGAGTCACATCATCTCTGCAAATTTCCCAAGGGGAGGACCACGAACACAGAAATGATGGAGATTCTACTCAAAGATAGTAGAACTTGCTCAAATTGCTTTAAGGAATCTGTCTCAAAACAACCTGCAAATTCCCTCTGGGGCCATCACTAAGCCTCACACATTCACCAGGCTCAAGGGGCAGTTTATAGTTGAGTTGGTTAAGTCAGAACAAATGGCTTCCAAAATGGCCCTGCAGCCAGGCTTCTCAAGGATGGTGGGGCCCTCGGGGTTTACTTGCTTGGCAAGGAGGTAGGGTTAGCATCCATGGCTCCTCTTAGCCTATAATTGGAAGCCATTCTGCATGTCCTTTTGGCCAAGATATCCCCATATCTTGGAGAATGATCTGTTTATTTCTGTATTCACTCATTTATTCAAACTCAATTCTTTACTGAGCTCCAGATATGTTCCAAGCATTGAGCTAGCTCTAGGGTCACAGAAGTGGATGATAGAGACGTCCTAGTCCCTGCCTTTAGGGCATTGCAGGCCTGACTAATACAACAGACTCCAAACATGTGAGTGAAAGAAAGGATCAGTGCTACCGGGAGTCATTGTGTCTCCATGCTTAACAAGGCTCCTCCTCCTGAATCTTAGAGACTGCTCAGCCTTCAACAACCCCAGGGGCTTGTTTCCATTTGTCCCAGCCTGGGTAGGGAGCCCTTCCTCGGGTCCCAGTGTCTGAGAGCTGAAGGCACCATACTGAAGTCACTAATGGGCATGCCTGTCTCCCCAGGGACTGGGAGTCTTCAGACCGGTTGGACCTCAGCTCACCTCTGTATGGCCACTGTCTTTCTAGCTCCAAAACCATAACAGGCCTTCAGTTATTGAGCAGAAATGACTTCTGACAACTGAACTGAGAAGTAAACACTGACTGGTGGAATGTGGAGCCTCCCAGGCATGGGGTTCGTTATGATTTTGATGAGCCACTGAGAGTATTTCATGGGCCCTTGGGCTCCTGCCCTGGAGGTGTAGCAGGCATCATTTCTTATCAGCCCCCATATCCATTTCCCACTTTTTAATTGCTAAATAAATGCCACCTTAGTTCAGAAAGACAGAGTTGTCAGCCCATGGAGCAGAAACACAGTAGCTGCTTGGTCTAAGTCAATTACGATTATTCTATTCCCCACCGTTCCAGACTCACTTGCAGCTAGGGCTGGATGTGTGATTCAGGGCTGGCCAAGGAAACAAATAACAAAAGTTTGCTGTGGATGAAGGAAAGGATTGCTTAAAAAGCTTTTGGTTTTCTTTATGTAAGGGAATAGATAAGTGGATGGGGTGGTGAGTTTACTTTCCCTTCTTCTTCCTTTGCATGTGAAACATAATGTTTGGGGGACTGTCTAGGAGAATGGAGGAAATATCAAACCAGCAATTCCAATCCTAGGTGGGAAGCATAAGATTTAAAAAACAAAACAAAACTAAACTAACAAACAAAAAACTTCTATTTGTTTAAGCCACCATACATGGGTTTTCTTTACTTGCAGTTGAGTGCATTCCAAATTTGCAAGCATTTCCTTCCTGTGGCCCTCACTGATATGCCAGGGTAACCAGCTTGAAGGTCAGATTCTCTTTCTGGATGTCTAAGGACAGTTAATGAGGGTGATGAGAAATGGTGCATTATTTCCTTGGTAAAGGAAATACAGACTGAGTTATCTTCTCTATCCCAATAAATATGAAATTCTCAGGTAATCCTTCAGGAGCAGCATAAGAAGTAGTTCTAAATTAAGGACAAGGATAAGTTCTTACGAGGTAAAAATGTGGATTTAATTTGTTCTTAGCTGGTCCACTGGTTGATTTCCCTTTTTGAAAACATGAGAACACAAAAACGAAAAAGTCTAATGACAAAGACACTGCTTCCTTAAAGTGCATTTATTGTCTACCCATTGACAATCATTTTCCTTCACTTTCCAGGTAAGTGGAATATTCTAGACTTCTGAAGATAAAAAAGGTATCTCTTCACACAGCGTGGGTTCCTTCTTACCAGAAGCCTATTGATTGATCAGAGCTGCTGCTCTAAGGGAAAACACCAGGAATTTACTGTAGTCTTTCTGGAAAAACACATCCATTTTTGCCCTCAGTTTACCAAATGGCAAAAGGGAGGCATCTGCTTGTCCCTGAGGGGAGGAAAAGGGCTTGCACAACATGGTGTCTGACGTCCTCGTGCTCTATATTGGTGCGCCCATGGTTCTGTCTGCAGAACACACAGCCTTGGCATCCCCTGGCTCTCGGCCAAGAGTTTTTCCAGTTGGGAAAGGTGGGTACATGCAATTATTGAGTACCCAGCGTGGGTCAATCATCTGGCTTTGGATTTAACTCACAACAACCATCCTAGAAGGTAGATTTTGTTCCCATTACACAGATATAAAAACTGAGACCAAGATGAGAAACTCGTCAGATAGGAGAAATGTCTCTGTATTTGAATAAATGCCTACCTGAATCTAGCATCTAGGAAGAGATATGGTGGCCCCATGTTAAGAGATCAGCAGGAGCGGTAGAAACAAGGGAAGGATGCCAGGGCAGCCTGCCGGATACCAGGCAGGAAGCAATCATGGCTCATCCATCACCTCGCAGCAGCCGCTGCTGAGTGCAGCTAACCACAGACAAGATGTATGACATCCAAGTGGGAAGGGGAAGAGGCGGAGGAGGGAAGAGCTGAAGTGGACGCCCAGCAGACACAAGGTCCAGTTCCTCCACTGCTCCAAGACCAGCCAAGGAATTTTCCACACATCTCCATTTCAGATAGGCAACAGACACATGCCAGGCACAAGGGCCCAGGGATCATGTTAACAAGGATTACACTGTCATGGCTCCCAGGGACTGAGTGCTCACATGGCTAGGTGCTGCACTGGGAATGCCATGTGAATTGTTTCTGAGCCTCTTGACTGCTCTGCGGGAGGGATGTAGTTATCTCCACAAGCAGCAGACACATGTAGGTGGCTTGCTGTGCACCAGACGCTGTTCCAAGCATGTTGAATATATTAACACATTTAATTGAATCCTTACCATGGCTTTACGAGGTAGGTGCTATTATTTACAGAAAGAAAGAAAGGGGGACTAACTTCTTTCTGTAGAAAGAAAGGCATAAAGAAGTTAGTCAACTGCCCAAGTCCACATAACTTGCAGGTGGCAATGTCAGCATGATGGCTCTGGTATCCAGTTCTCGGCCACTGCATGATGTAGCCTCTCCAAGGACCAGGTCAACTGCCTCAGGTCACCCAGCCAATAGGGATTCAGGTCTGTCTGTCTCCAAAGCCTGCACCAGCAGATGGCCAGTTTGCTACTTTCTACAGCAGCCCATTTTGCCTTTTAACAGTCTTGACTTGTAGAAGAATCTTCCTCACTCTGTACCTATAGGATTCATTGGCTTATGCAATGAGAAGCCAAGGCTCAGAGAGGTGAAGTAATTTACCCAACATCACACAGCTGACAAGAGGCACAGAATTGAACCCAGGGAGTCAGATGTAAGCATCTGAGCTCTTAACCACTATCCACAATCTCCGCATTGGAAACCACATTGGTTATGATAACCAGCCAACCGCTGAATGGCTATACTGTGTCAGCGTTACACCCAGGCTCTCATTTAATCCTCCTCGTGGTTTGCAGGGCAGATGCTATTATCCATATTTTATAGGTGAGCAAGTAACTTTTCTTGTAATTGAAAGGGGGAGGGAGATTGTTATTAACCACATCTCAGGGCCATGGTGTGCAGTTTGTGAGAAGATGAAGACAACCCAGGGTCCAGACATTGGTTCTTATGCGCAATTCCACCTCCACCACCTGTTCTGAAACTTTCTGGAGATTACTGGCTTGCATTTCTCCTCTAGGCCAGAGTGTATCAGCACCAGCTGCCTCCCCAGAAGGCCCAGATCCTCTGGGTGGTCAATCCACATCTCCCAGATCCTTTAGGCAGGAGAGAGGGCATGGACAGGGTGCTGCGTGTTTTGTGAAAATGTTTATGCAAGTGTTTCATGGGAAGTCTGTAAAATATGCGGTAGACAAAGTATCGCCAGAAAGGGAAATCCCCCTGGACCTGCTGACAGCTGCAAACACTGACTCAGGGGATCAGGGCCACCTCCCTCCTTCCCTTTCTTTTCTCTATCTCAGGAAGATGCAGCACAAAGAATGAGGGGTGGGGCTCTGGCACAGCTGGGCGCTAACTGATGGGAGTTGGGGATGCAGTTATCTTTGTTTGGAGACTGGTGAGGCACAAGAAAGAGTAACAAGGTGAGGGCCTACCAGGGCCATCTCTCCTTTCCCAGCCAAGTGTGAGCTGTGCACCAGTGTACGGAGAAACCAAAAAAGGACAAGACCATGTGAAAGAATCTTGCTTGAGCCCCAAGGTTGATGGGAGGAAGCTCTGGGGTAAGACAGGCCTCACCTCTTTCATGTCAGCTGCCCCCTGTGTGTCTGTTTCCAAACTCAAAAACAGGGGTGAAAGTCCCTCCCCTTTCCATCCACGGTTGTCCTAAAGGTTAAATAGGATGGACAGTGGATGGGAAGTTCTCAGCATGAAACCTGGCATCTAATAAGTGCTCATTCATTTATTCCTTCATTTACTCAACACGTATTTTCCAAGTGCCTGGCACATATGTCTCAGTGCAAGGAACAAGTGCAAACACATGTACACACAGGCGAGCGACTACTGCCCTCTTGGTGCTCCTGTGCTAGTGGAGGAAGCAGAGAGCAACACAGAATAGCACAGAAGCCGACACAGAGAGGAAAGCCAGCCATGGCGTGCAGCCTTTGCTATGGAGGAAATATGCCTGCAACATAATGGGGCTTTGGGAGCAAGGACACTGGACAGATGCTGGATAAGCTGGTCTGGGAAGAGCTCTAAGGTGAGTGACATCTGAGCTGAGAGCTAAGAAGGAGACCAGTCCAGTCATGGGAAGAGCAGGACAAAGCCTGAGCCTGGAGGGGCTTTGTTTATCATGGGGGTGAGGAGGGGCCAAGCCCCACAGCTACAGTGGCAGGAGGAGAGGGACAGGAGAGGAATGGGAAAATGCCATGCATGCCATGGAGAGCCTCGTGGCCCAAGCCCGAGTCTGGAATTCAGAGAAATGGAGAGCTCACTCTGCCCACGAGTGCAAGGTGGACGCGATTAAGGCTAGGTAGCAGCAGGCGCTGCTCATGGTCATTACTACATATAAGTGCTACCTGTCCAACAAGGACTTTGGGTGCCAGCCATCATCCATGACTTCAAATGGCCCAAGGGTTCCTCGGACCTCCTTTCCCTCCCAGGAATGGCCCAAGAACCAAGCACCAGTAGGTGTCACCAGAGACTGTGTGGAGCTTTCTCTAGGAGACGATGGGGAGGAGATGGAGGAGCAAGGGGAGCTCAGGGGCAGCAGAGCCTTTGCAGCCTTTTTGTGTGAGAGCCAGCAGACCTTCTGAGACCAAACCTTCCTTCATTTCTTGTTTAATGAACACCCAGTATGCACCTGGCACTGAACTGATCTTGGGCATAAAATAATGGCAAAGTGGCAAGCTCTCTGTCCTCAAGGATCAGCCATCCAGTGGAAAAGATGGAAATTGATCAAACAAGGCACCGGGGTCTCCAAAATGTCTGTAATGATAGCAGGTGGGGGCGGTAGTGGGGAAGCGCGAAGGCAGGGATGGAAGAGAGGGTGGCATAGCAGGTGGTTGGAAGTGTTGGATGTCTCTACTCGGGGAAGAAGGGATTGGAGGCAAATACAAGGAGGCAGGAATTGGGGGAGTGACGCATGGGAGGTCTGGGAAAGGACCTGGAGGTGAGGAAGAGTGGGGACACACGGCTGGGATGGTCAGCAAAGGGAAGAGCAATGGTGAGATGAGGTAGAAGGGGCCAGAGGCTGGGGTTGGGGCTGATGGATCCTGGTAAGATGTGTCACCCTGCAGCAGGAGAAGGGCCTGGCTGTGACAGGGAAGGGGTGAAGGCAGAGACCAGCCAGGAGGCCACCACAGTGGTCAGGGGGAAGGGATGATGGTGGCTTGTTCCTTGTGGTGGGGGTAGAGGAGAGAAGAGGTAGACAGTCCCTGGATCTATCCTGAAAGACTGGGCAGGCTCTGAAGGGAGATGAGATGTGGAGTGTCTGAGAAAGTGAATGCTCTGCCCTGTGCAGCTGGAATGCTGGAGCCACAGAACCTGAGTCCAGTGGTGGACATTTTCCATGTGAGATATCCTATGGGTGCTCAGCAAGCATCTGGATCTATAAGCTTAGCTTTCAGATTTCAAGGCATGAGGCTTGGTTGGGGCTTTCCATTTGGAAGTTGCTGGAGCAGAGATAGTGTTTAAAGCATCTGGAGTGAGTGAGATCATTCAGCGATACATGAGACAGAGGAGAGAGGTCTGCAAATTAGGTCCTCGCAGCCTCCAATACTGAAATGCGGGGGATGAGGAGTAGCTGGCAAAGGAGACTGAGAAGGGGTGGCCAGTGAGGTGGGAGGAGAACCAGGGAGAGGGAGGTCCGCAGGGTATGTGGAGGTAGTGTTTCATACAGCAGGGAGCAGTCCAAGGCACCAGTTCTTAAATGTCAAGTGAGAAGGGAAACAGGCTGTGCCCAGTGGCTCAGGCCTATAATCCCAGCACTACGGGAGGCCGAGGCGGGTGGATCACTTGAGGCCAGGAGTTTGAGATCAGCCTGGCCAATATGGTGAAACCCCATCTCTACTAAAATATATATATATATGTGTGTGTGTATATATGTGTGTGTGTGTGTGTGTGTGTATACACACACACAAAAATTAGCAGGGCGTGGTGATGCGTGCCTGTAGTCCCAACTACTAGGGAGCCTGAGGCAGAGAATCACTTGAACCCAGAAGGGAGAGGCTACTGTGAGCAGAGATCACACCACTGCACTCCAGCCTGGGTGACAGAGCAAGACCTGGTCTCAAAAAAGAAGGGGCAGCATTTATGGTGAGGTTTGGCATCCTACAGGTCATTGGTGCCCTGAATGATGGGACAAGGGCCCCATTGGAGCAGGTTCAGGGAGAATGGCTGGGCAGCAACTGGAGACAGCAGGTAGAGCAACTATGTCAAACCCATACTCTTCTTCCCCTGACTCCTCATTTCAGAGACGGTCTGAACCTCTAATACTGTCCTCTAATAATGACTCCTGAGGGAGCTGCCTTGGGAAGTTTCAGGAAAACACACATACTCCCAATGCTTCCACAACAGGTCTCTCTCTTTTTAAAAACGTATTAGAAGAGACTCCCTCTTTAATGATTTAAAAATTATTTTCACCAAGAAAATTAGCAAGATGCTAATTACTCTACTTCAAAGTTGGGGTACCCTGAGAGAACACGTGGACTGATTGTTACCTGATTCAGCTCGAAACCAACAAGTTCATTATTCCAAGGAGCTCAACAGCGTTGAAAAATACCTCCAAACATTTGGGATTAAGGCAGTGGTAGTGTAAGAAGGAAAAGAAAAAGGAAAGACGTGTCAGTTACCGAATCCCTAGATTCAGCAAGCACATTCACGCACCATGACCTCCAACAGCCCTTCTGATTTTCTCAGAGGGGAAGATGAATACTTACAAGAGTAAGAGACTGCTCCAAAGTAACAGAACTCATTAATACCCAGAATTCCAACCCAAGTCTGTCTGACACCCAATCTCCCATCTTCGCACAACAGTGTGACCTGCGGAGATGGCCAAGGGAAAGGGTGAACCACAAGACCAGTGTGGGGTAGAATGATCCATCTGTTGAGCAAGGGTGTGGAGACCCTTAAGAACTCCTTAAATGAGCAGGATGTGGTAGCTTGATAGAGATGGTGCCTGTGACTGTCACATGGCAGGTGAGGGGCAGGGATGATGGTGCAAGGGTGTCTGGCCATAGGACAGTGTGTGCAGGGGACAGAGGGAATGCATCATTGTGACTGTGGGATGCTCGTGTTCTGTTCGGAGGTTATGATCATTAGGCTGATGACCTCACTAAAGAGCAGAGGAGTGAAGGCGTGAACACATCCTGGGTGTCCACTATCTGCTGGGACACGACCACTACCTGGATCCGAGGGAGGCCACAGGGAACAGAAAGGACAAGAGAACAAGAGTTTCTGCCCTCCTGAAGCCCAGAATTTCAGTGGATTCCATTTCATTCTCTCAACAGCTTTCCTGAAGGGTTTTGACATTCCCAGTGACACAAACACACTGAGGCTCAAAGAGGACGAGTGACCTGCTCCTGGTTACTCTCCTGGGAGGTAGCAGAGGCAGGGCTCAAGGCCAGGTCTAACTAAGGTGATGGCGCCCTTCCCATGGCACTCTGCTTTGGCCTGCTCAGCACACTGTTTGGGTCTCTGCTCACTGCCGTGACTGATGACCACCAACAAGAAATGTCACCTTTGGAGCCCCCAGAGGGACAGCAATCCCTTTGGCTCTCATACTTACCTATTTCTATTCCAGTTACATTAAGAGGCCTTCTGCCCTAGCCTTGGCCTCCCAGACCCCCATCAGATTCTAATGTCTTTCTCTTCTCCTAGAGATGGCTTGATAGAGGTGGTGGTGATTGTGATGGTGGTGATGGTGACGATGACGGTGATAGCAGTGGTGATGATGGAGGAGGTGGTGGTGATGGCAACAGTGGTAGCAATGGTGATGATGGTGATGAAGGAGGAGGTGACGGTGATAGTGGAAGGGGAGGATGGGTCTACTCAGGTAGCCAGCAGTCAAGAGGCTGGCTCTCCTATCCACTTGCTGTGTGCCCTTGCATGGCCTCCAGCATCCTTCTGGGTCTCAGCTTCCTCAATTATAAAATAATGAACTACCTCTCAGAATTTTGATAAGGATAGGATAAAAGAAAAGAAAAAATGTCCAATACAGTGCCTGGCACACAGAAGCTGATGCCCACATGGTGCTTATTATGTGACAACCATCTTTCAATTCACTTTGCATACATATCAATTAACTGAATCCTTCTAACAGCCCCATAAAGTGGCAATTCTCATAGCTATTGTTTGTTTGGAATAAATGAGGGAAATAAAGCACCAAGAGGTAAAGCCCCTTATCCAAAGTCACAGGATGGGTAGGCGACAGAGCCAGCATTTGATCTCAAGCAGCAGCAGTGTGGCTCCAGGGGCCCTGTATGCTCCTAGCTGCTGCCTGCTGGGCTGGGGCAGAGTGTTCTCAGCTCCTCATTTGAACATCTCCTCCCCATTCGAGTGCAGTGGGGCCTCTTGTGCATCGGAGCAGGAGCACCACAGCTTTCAAAGCCAGCTGGGAAACTCCCTGCCCAAAGCAATCCTTCCTTCTACTCACAACCCCTGTGCAGTGGCCCTTTTTGAATCGCCCCAGGAACAAGGAGCTTCCTACCTTCTGAGCAGGCCATGCCCTTGAGTTCTCTGAGCCAGGACTGTGCCCGGAAAGGATTTTATGAATCAGCCCAGCTTTACTCATTAGATTAGGGCTCCATGAACAACACTAATTCCTTTTCTGGAGGAGCCTCCACCCCACCCCCAGGCAGAGCTGCTTCAGCAACTTCACCTGTCCCCACCGACATAGCTTCTGATCTGTTCCCAAGCCACCCACTGTCAAGGGTGCGGGACAGTGGGTCCTTCAATCTGCTCCGGCCCTCCCTTCTGTGGAAGAAGAGGCCTTTGGAGCCATCACAGCTCAGGCTGACTTTGATTTTCTTAGAGGGAGACTTTAAACAAAGCAGGGGCAGGATGGAAGGAGCTCAGAGCTGGACAGGGGGACTGGGGTGGGGGACTTGCAGAAAAGGGGGCCATGCCTAGAGCTTCGGAGGGGGGCCTGCTCATTAGCAGCTCCAGAAGTTACTACAAATGGCAAAGGAATGAAGAGGGCATGGCAATTCTGCATCCGCCAGCTGTGCCTCTCACCCCGAGGCTCCCCTAGAGCAGTCAAGGTGTGGCCCCGTCACTGCACCTGTGTGTGAGCGCTCCCAGCAGACTCTGCGTGTCTCTGCATGTGTGTGCAGGGCTGCACTGTTCACTGTGTGAAACCATTAGGTGCATGTGCCCCGTGTGCATTTGTGTGTGAATGCTTTTGGGCGTTTCTACAGTGGGGGGTGCTGGCCTTGGAGGAACAGAGAGGGAGAGAAGCAGCAACAGCAAGAGAAAGAGAGGGAGAGAGACAGAGAGACAAAGAGAGAGGCAGCAAGAGAGACAGAGAGAGAAGCAGAGAAAGCAAGAGAAAAAAAGAGAGACAGAGAGACAGCAAGAGAGAGGGACAGAGAGAGAGACAGAGAGAGACAGAGGCAGTGAGAGAGACACAGAGAGAGAGGAGTTTTTGTGTGGGCGGCCTGTGGGACACACTCCCAGGATGGCCCAGTGGGTCCCTTCTTGCCAGCGCCTTCTAGGGCATACTGCCAGGGACACATTCCTGACAAGGAAGAGGGCCCCAGCCTGGCAGACATGGAAAACCCCAGCCAACAGGCCCAGGGCTGGAGGCAGGGCCAGGCCTGCCCCGGGCTCCCAGTGACCTCTCTGGCTGCTCCCCTGCCCTGTTGGTGTGCCTGGGACAGCTGGGTGTTCACCTGTCCTGCATGTCCCCATCCCACTCTCCCTGACCCTGTGCCTGCCCCTCTTTCTTTGGTGAAAGGCCACCTTTGCCCCTCTGGTTCTCCCTGCTTGCCTCTTCCTGGCCTTGCTGTCCGCATCCCCCCTTCCTCCCCTCTCCTCCAGGCTGAATCCGCCTGCACTCCTGCCTCTGCCCACGCTTGCCCCTACCTCTATCTGCTGACCCCATGCCCACCTCCAGCTTGCCGCCTACCCACTCTCATCCTGCGCACCTCCTGCCCCAGAGATATTAGGCCCAGGTCCACCGCCACTGCTTGCACTCAGAGCCCACCCTCACCACAGCTCTGCCCCCACGGGCCCTAGATCTGGGGAGAAGCTTCAGAAGATGGACATGAGGACGGGTCAGTGCCAAGCAGGACTTCAGTGTGGCCCCTGGCATGACCACAACCTCCCATGCCCTGGCCAGACACAGCTTCGCCTGGACGTTCAAGGCTGACCTGGCCCCTGAGGCAGATCTGTGCCCAGGCACCTATGGTCTCCCTATTTCACAGCAAGGCACCTGAGGCTTAGAGGGAATCAGCCAATCCTGGGGCCTGGAGCTGCTCCTGACTCTGCCCACCATGTCCAGGCCCCTCCTGCCCCTTGAATCTGCCACCCCATCCTGAAAATCTTGGGAGTGGGTGGAGAGGAACAACCACAAAAAGGGCAAAAGCTGAGCTGAGCTGCAAGGGGTCAACCGGGAACAGTGGTTCCCTTTGGAATCAATGTTCTGACAACACAGACTCAGCTTCAGGATCAGGAGAAAGTCTGAGTGACCGTGTGGTCCAGCTCCCTTGTTTTACAGATAAGGCATCAGATGTCAATAAAGAGGAGATGCCTCACGGTGCAGCTCCCACCAGACCGCGCCAGCACTGGGCCTCCTCCCCAGGCACTTGGCCCAGCACCTCCTTCCCATAAACCCAAACCCATAGAGGTTGCCTGCTGAGGGGTATAGCTTCATGAGCTGCTCCTCCAGTTATAATTGGCTTTTACAGGAAAACTGGCCCTGGAATGACAGCACATGGCTTTGCCCTCTGTCTTTGATCAAACCTTTGACCCAAGGTCATGGCCCTGGGTGGTGATGTCATCAGTACAGTGTGAACTAACATCTCTTTAGGCTTCATCCTTGCTGCCTCTGTTCTGTTTGCTCCTTAACAGAGAGAAAGCCTTGTGCTTTATGTGTGTGGCACCTCCAGCCTTTTCAGACCCTCCAAGGCTCACTCTGCTCAATTTTAGAACCAAAGGAAACTCTCAATATCTGCTCTTCAGGGTTCTAATGGGAACTGGAAGAGAGAAGGTGCATAGAGCACCAAGTTCAATGTGGAGGACTTCCAAGTCACACAGAGCACAGTCCTCCTGGAATTTTTTTTCTTTTTTCTTTTTTTTTTTTTTTTTGTTTAGAGGCTGGGTCTTGCTTTATCATCCAGGCTGGAGTGCAGTGGTGCAATCACAGCTCACTGCAGCCTCAAACTCCTGGGCTCAAGTGATCCTCCGTTCTCAGCTTCCTGAGTAGCTGGAACTACAGGCACGTGCCCACCACGTCCAGCTTTCCCCTGGAGATTCTGACCATGGAACCTGAGGGTGCCAAGCAAAACATTTCCCCAAACCTAGTCAGTCCATTAACCTCCAAACCCTAAGCTTCTACAGGCTCAGAGAGGAGGAGTTGAAGATCCCCAGGGTCTTTATCACGCAGCGCTCGACCCCGGGTGAGAGGAAAAACCAAACAAAACAAAGCAAAACACCTCCCTGCTTCCCTACATGGATTGTGAATAGAAGGAGCTGCATAAAATCCAAGGAGTGGCACATTGCAAGAGTATCACGTGAATCCAGAGCAGGGCTGAAGACATATTTCACGCAGCCCCTGCAGAGGAGATAGGCCTTCCCGAGCAGAGGTCAGAGGAGAGAAGGTCAGAAACACGGTATGATGGAGGCTAAGCAGGAGGCTAAGCCTGCTCTCAGCATTGACCCTAAGTCACTCCATGTCTGTGGATAAACCATCTCCCTTCTCAGTCCCCAGAAAACAAGGGACTAGCCGAATGAGCCCAGAATGCCTCCTCACCCACATATCCTGCCTCTTTTAGTCTGTGGTTCTCAGGGAAGACACGTAAACAAGATAAGTTGTGATATATTTGTGCTACCTCCAGCCACGTTCTCTCCATTAGCACACAGCCTGGGCATGTGGTCTGTGTCCAAACTCACACAGTCATGACCCCAAAACCAGTACCAGTGGCAAAGGCAGGCCACAGGAACAGGAGCATGGAGTCCCCAGGAAAGAGCAAGGGGTTGGGCTCAGCCCTCCACCTTGTCAGGTCCCCTGAACACCATGTAGAGGCAGATGGCAAGACCAGGACCCCTTCACTGGGCCTCAGGTCAGAGGGCAGAACTGGACGTGGCTGCCCATGGCCCTCCCTGGAAGGCTGGTGGAGGTGGGCTTCCGGAATGGGAACTGGTGCATCCCTGAGGCAGCTTTGGTGAGGCTGTGGGGAATGACAGCCAGATGTCCGTGAGGAACATCTGGCATCTGGTGCAGCCTTCCCAAGTACAAAACCAGCCATGAATCAGAGCTGTCCCTGAGCACAGGGCTGAGGCCTGGAGAAGGCAAGTGAGGGGGTATAGCACACAATCTAGAGGTGGTGCCATCCCCCACACACACACACTTACTCTCCTCCTTCCAGGGCACCCAATGGGGCGCTGTACCTCCCATTGTAGACTGAGGTCACCTCTGAGGATCTGCAGGCAAAGGGGCGTGGCCTCCCACCTTTGCATCCCTGCATGGCTGAGCCGCTACTGTATCCTGGGCTCTGCTACCCCTGCCATGCCCATCCCCACACCCTGAGAGTGAGGCAACGGTGGCTGTAGGCTTTCACCTTCAGCTCCTCCAAGCAGCTCCCTTTCCATTTCCCCCTGGACGACTGAGAACAAGCTGCTCATTCTTTCCATCTTCCGTTTCCTCATCAGACCATTACTATGTGCTGTGCTCTCTGATCAGTTATCTGCTCACATTTCCCAACTAACCAGTCAACCCCTTCACCCACCCCACCCCGATCTTAAACCCTCTTTCCCTTCCCCTCTCTTCTCTACTCCACCTCTCTAGGTTTCTGCCAGCCTCCTGCTAGCTCACCCTCCTCCATCAGACCTCCACACATCACAAGACCTCTGGGCTCACCCTGGCTCTCTTTTCACTTCTTTTACCTTGATCTAGTCGATTTCTCATTCAGTTCTGTGTAAGAGGTACCCACACGTGTATCCCCTCTGTGGCAGAGCCGGGACTGGGTTAAGCCAGGGAGGGTCCAGAGGCACAGCGTAGAGACCTCACTCCAGGTGGCCACCCTGATGTTGCACCCAGACTGAGCGACCCAGCACCTCCTCAAATTGTGCTTCTCGCCCTCTCATCTTGCTCTGCTTCTCTGGATCTCAAGCTTTATTTGGATTTTCTATATGCATGACCTCAAAGCCACCAAAGATACAATGAGTTCAAGACAACAACTCACCAGGTGTGGGGACTCACGCTTGTAATCCCAGCACTTTGAGAGGCCAAAGCAAGCAAATTGCTTGATCCCAGAAGTTCAAGACCAGCCTGGGCAATATAGTGAAACCCTATCTCTACCAAAAATGCAAACATTAGCATGGCATGGTGGTGCGTGCCTGTAGTCCCAGCTATTCCAGAGGCTGAGGTAGGAGGATTACCTGAGCCCAGGAGGTCAAGGCTGCAGTGAGCTATGATGGCACCACTGCACTCCAGCCTGGGCAACGGAGCAAGACCCCGTCTCCAAAAACCAAAAAGACCACTCACTTTCTCCCGCACCACTGTACCTCTCTCCCTCTATTGCCGCCAAACTTTAAGTGCCATGAGGGTGGCTCTGCACCCAGGAGTTTGCTTTCCATCCATATGTTCTTTCTCCAGATACTATTTCTGGGAACTTCCATCTCCATCGCCTCCCCTTTGGCTCTGCCCTGTCATCTCTCGTGCACCTCCCCAGATATGCTCAGCTCCTGCTGCCATTCCCCCACCCCACCCCCAGGTCCTCATCTGTTTAGCGGAGATCCCAACCCCTTCTGCTGCTTTGCCAACTCCTCACACTACCAGCATCCTCAGCCCTGACCCAGGAGGCTGCACTTCCACAGGGCATCCATCACTCCTGCTGGGGACAGGGGCCTCGGGGGTCTTGGGTCCTAAGCAGACCAACTGGACCAAGGAGGTTAGAGCTCCACTTGCCACTTCCAAGCTCACATGAAGCTCATGGGACATGGGATCTGGCTTTCCCCACAGCTGCACAGAGGGACTGGGTACACAGCCTGGAACTATAGAGGGCTTAACACTCCTCAGGCTGGAATTTAACCAGCCAGAAACACAAGATAGCTGGCAAATCAGTTATCCACACTATTCCCTATCCAGGTAGACTATTCCAAGAGCACTCACTGCAGGCTGGCCTCTGTGCAATGCTGATGTCCTGTAGGATTCAACGCACAGCGCTGCTTTCTGGGGCAGCTACTGCCATCTCTGTAACACTCTCTCTGTACATGTTCCCAGGCCTCGCCTTCTTCCCCTCACTCTTGCTGCTTTGGGGTTGGACCTTACAATAAACAACAGAACAGAAACCCTGCCACAGGCACCTCTCACTTGGCCTAAGACTTTTCCCAGCTTCTCTCCTTGCCTCTGTGTCTCCTGGCCGCAACCTGCTTTCCACACAAAACAAAGTGAACTTAAAGCACAGTAAGGCAGTACTCCTCTCTTGCTCTGACTGCTCCATTGGGCGGAAGGGGATGTACAATTTGTGAGAAATTAATCAAGCCGTACACTTAAGATGTGTTCAGCTATCTGGATGTTTTCTATCCTTCACTAAAAAGCTTAAAGTAGGCGGGGTGCGGTGGCTCACGCCTGGAATCCCAGCACTTTGGGAGGCCGAGATGGGCAGATCACTTGAGGTCAGGAGTTCAAGACCAGCCTGGCCAACATGTTGAAACCCTGTCTCTACTAAAAAAAAAAAAAAAGAAGAAGAAAGAAAGAAAAGAAAGAAAATTAGTCGGGTGTGGTGGCACACGCCTGTAGTTCCAGCCACTCAGGAGGCTAAAGCAGGAGAATTGCTTGAACCCAGGAGGCGATGGTTGCAGTGAGCCAAGATAGTACCATTGCACTCCAGCCTGGAAGACAGAGCGAGACTCTGTCTCAAAATAAATACATACATAAAGTTTGAAGTAAAACAAAGCAAAGTCTTCAATGGGTTGCCATTCAAATCACAATAGAACTCCAAATTCTTCCCGTGGCCACAACACCCTAGGGAAGTCGGCCTCTGTCCACGCCCCACTCCTGTCCTCTACCGCTTTTGTGTTTACTCCAGAAGCTGTGGGGCACTGGCTTCTGGAGGCTGGAGCTGAGGTCACTGCTGTCCCTTTATATAGAGTTTCCTCCACCCGGAGTGCCCTTTGCCTGGCTGTGTCCTCAGAGGGGTCCCTTAATTCCCTGACCCGAGCAGAACCCTTCTTCCTTTTTTCTTACCCTCCCACTGTTGTTTATGTCCTACAGAGCACTTATTATAACTTCCAGCTATAACAGTCAGCTATAATTTTAAGTGCTGTCTTTCCTCTGGTTTTTTCCCTTATATTAACTATTATACTACCTTGACCCATGCAGATACTGTTTCTAGTAAGCCTTTAATCAATATTTCCTGAATCAATGAACAAAATGTTTGCAGCAAAAATACAAGGTGGTTTTTTTTGTTTGTTTTTGTTTTCATGTTTTCAGGTGAGGAAACTGAGTCAGAGAGCGCTTGTAATGTCCTCAAGGACGCACGGGCATCAATCAGAGAGGAGGAGACTTGTGCCCAGAGCTCCCTGGTGCACTTTTCCTGTGTTAATGCATTGAATCTTCACAGTAATACATGGGCTTGTTCTACCCATTTCACAGATGCTGAAATTAAACACACAGAGGACCAGCCACAAGTAAAGAGGGGACAGAGGGCAAACACAAGAATTCAAGCCCAGGTCTGTCAGTCTAAACTTCCAAGTGTTTAACCAGGATATAAACTGCTGGGTCTCAGGAGTTAAGATGTTTAAAAGATAAAATAAAGTCCTCTGCTGGCCCAGATTTTTAATGTTTCTCAGTGAAGGCTTACTGGCTCCCAGTTTCTTTCCTTGTAGATGCCTAAAGCCACTTGTGGCTTCCAAGCAGCAAAACCTTGTAGACCACGGAGCCTTGGACATGCCTCAACCCAGTCCCTGCTGCCCATCTAGTGACAGCATAGCACGTTGCACAGGCCGTTTGTTTTTTGACATTGAAATAATCTGTTGCTCGGTCAGAGTTCCCAATGAGACGATTCTACTCTTACCTCCCTGGTTGTGGACTCTGCTGTCAACTATACGTGACACAGTGAGGAGGGTAAGGAGCTGACTTCCAGCCTGGGAAACCATCCCAGCCCCATCTCTGCTCAGGGATAGTGTTGGGGGCCTGGGGTACACAGATCGAAGTCTCTGTGGTTCGTTTTACCTACATCCCAGTCTACAAAGCAATAGCGCTGAGCAAGTCATCTTCACTCCCTAAGGGTACATTTCTGCATCAAGGGCTGCCAGGAAGGAGGGGTGAGAACGCAACACAGCAGTGAGTACAGGGAGCCTGCAGGGCTCCATGGCTGTGCTCTGCCTCCTGCAGTTTTACTTGACTGCTCTCCTGCCTTGTCTGGGCTCTGGTTAACCCCTCTCTAAAGTGGGCAATGTAGGCGGTAGTGAGGTGGAGTCTAGATTCACTTACGATAGATAATCTACAAATGCTCTCTCATTGAATCTTTGCAACATATCTATGGGGGAGATTTTTGCTTGCTGTTTTCCAGATTTCTGCCCAAATCCACACAGCGAACAGCAGAAAAAGGTTTACAACCTATGCCTATTGGATTCCACAAACTGTATTCTTTCAATTCCATTTGTTCCCCCTCCCCAGAAAAAAAAGAAACAGCAACGCCATTCTTGGGCACAGAAGAGTTTAGGGCCTTCCTCTGGACCTCCTCCAGTTTTACTTCATCCCACAGAGGAAGAGGAGGGACCAGGGAACCATTCCCATTTGGACCCCATGCTCATCTTCTAGACCACACTTCAGGATCTGGACCTTGGACCTCCCCACCCAAACGATCTGAACCTGGCCCATTCTCCTTCTAAAGTACAGCCTCATTGTCCATCTGTATTCCTGAGGGTGGACTGGACCATTCCTGGGGTCTCCTGGGCCCAGGGGGCTTTAAGGGGCAGCTGTCTGTCAGGTTTGTGGACAGAGCTTGATCTTATATATCAGGAGGTCCTCACACATGCAGATGAAGCCGTCGTTGGCTCAAGACCAAGCAGGAGATACAAACAGAAGGAGGCCAGGCCGTGGACTGGGGCTGGGAGCCTGGGCGTGACTCTCCTTGGGCTACCATGATTTTGCACGTCACTTTAAAGAGTCCCAGGATGCTGAATTCAAACCCGCCTCCCAGGTTTTTGTGCAGGCAAATTCGTCAAGTTAGAAGGAAAGAAGTGATTTTTCCAGGACACTTTTAATATCTTGATCTACAAGATATAAATAGGAGCTGCACATAGTATGTAAGCTTCCCTTTGTTGTCTTGCCCTAGGCTACTCTGGTTAGGGCTGATCTGAGGGCAGAGCCAGGTCCAGCCCAGACCTCTCAGCCCAGATGAGCAGAGGCAATGGATGGAGGTGCTCAGTTCCACATTCCAACCTCATCTCCAGCCAGCACAGTCCTTCTCAGCTGGGAGGTGTTTCACTCTCAGCCCAACCTGAGCACAGGCAGGAAAATGTCTTTCTATTCCCCAGATTTAGGGTCCAAGACAGAAAATGTCTTCAGTAGAAAACACACATGGCATTGGGTGCTCAGGGGAGCCAGAACTCACCTGCAGGGGGTCGTGGCACCCCAGGGCAGTGCCAATGAGCTCCTCTTATTACCTTCCACCCCTTCGGCCATTTATGTTTACATCTGTTGTTAGATTGATGTAAATAAGAACCTATTATAAACAAATAGACATCCCATGTGTCTATGACAGAGCAAGCAAAATTGACTGGTTGGATTCCCAGAAAATGGAAGTAGACATTTCACAAGAGTAGACAGACACTCAAAATGCAGACAGAGTTTTAACAAAGTTTTTTTTTTTTTTTTTCTGGGCGAGTACATGTAGATTGTTCCAGGGTAAGGGGCAAAAGGAAGTGGTCTTTATTGTCCTGAACATCCCTTTCTAGGTTTGGCTGTCTGTGTGTGTGCATCTGAGTATGTGTATATGAGTGGGGCTGTGTAGTATGTATGTGAGCACATGTGTGTCTGTGTATATGTTTGTATGCCTGTGTGTGAGTGTATGTGTGTGTCTTGTGTATGTTTGTATGCATGTGTGTGTTTGTATGCCCGTGTGTGAGTGTATGTGTGTGTCTTGTTTATGTTTGTATGCATGTGTATGTGTATGTATGTTTGTATGCCTGTGTGTGAGTATATGTGTGTGTATGTTTGTATGCCTGTGTGAGTGTATGTGTGTGTATGTATGCCTGTGTGTGAATGTGTTTGTGTTTGCATGCCTGTGTGTAAGTGTATGTGTATGTTTGTATGACTGTGTGTGATTGTATGTGAATGTTTGCATGCCTGTGTGTGTGTATATGTATGCCTGTGAGTGTATGTGTGTGTGTTTGTATGCCTGTATATGAGTGTATTGTGTGTGTGTCTGTATGCCTGTGTGTGAGTGTATGCGTGTGTATGTTTGTGTATGTTTGAATGTCTGTGTGTGTTTGTGTGTGTGTTTGCATGCCTGTGAGTGAGTGTAGTATGTGTATGTTTGCATGCCTGTGTGTGAGTGTAGTGTGTGTATGTTTGTATGCCTGTGAGTGTATGTGTGTGTATGTTTGTACGCCTACGTATGAGTGTATGTGTGTGCATATTTGTATGCCTGTGTGTGAGTGTATATGTGTGTGTATGTTTGTGTATGTTTGTATGCCTCGTGTGAATGTATGTGTATGTTTGTATGCCTATGTGTGAGTGTGTGTGTGTGTGTTTGTATGCCTGTGTGTCTATCTGTGTATGTTTGTATGCCTGTGAGTGTATTGATGTGTGTATGTTTGTATGACTGTGTGTGTGTTTGTGCATGCGTCTGTGTGGGGGTAAATTCAAAGAAAGCAGGGTCAACATAATCAAAAGGACAAAGACAGAACACATATCTTACAGCAAAACAAGTCACCTAAAACCTATAGCTTTGACACTTGTTTTCCTTCAGTCTTCCAGTAACTGCGAGGTTGTGTCAGAAGCATCACAATTAATCAACCACATTTCTTGGAAATCCCCAAGACATCGCATAACCCCACATCCCTACTCATTCTCTGACAAGTGTAAAACAGGTTCTGCCAGGATAAGGTTAGCTGCAGGACATGAGAGGCACTCGGAAGTGCAGAGTTCCTCTATGACTTTCATTACATATATGCACATTTACATAGAGACATGTATTTATATAGGGATTGTCTATGTTTATGCATATGTCCTTTTACAGCTACCTATTTAATTGTAGCCACTCTATATTTCATCTCTTTCTCAACTCAAAATGAAAACCCCCATGTGAAATGCAGAGTCTCCATGAGCTGAAGGCTTGGGCATGGCATGACCCTAGACGATGAGATCGTCACACCTGTAAGGTGCAGTCTCCACTTTACTTGGGATGGCACCAAGGACAGAGTGATGTGGCTGGCACAAGGCCCCATGGCCAGGCAGCATTGATTCATATCAAACCTCAAGCCAATTCTAGTTCCACTAGGACATGAATCTGTGTCCAAAACCTAGGAGGGTGTGATGCTTTTTGAGAATACATGGCTAAACCCTAACAATGGGAGGTAGGGAAGTATCTGTCATTAGATGTCACACAGAGTGGGCAGCTGGTCATGCATTTTGACCAAGACATGGAAGGGAAGAGAAGAGGGACCCTCTAAGAGGAACCACACCACTCAGCACCCCAGGGAGGAAACTGAGGCCCCCACAAAATGTCCTAGCCAAGGGCACCTCAGGAGCTGGAGGCAGCAACTCCAGATTCTCAGTCATCACCTCAGAGTATAATATCAAATGTTGGCAAACTCCTGTAAAGGGCCAGATAGTAAACACTTTAGCCTTTGGACCATGCGGTCTCTGTCGTTACAACTCAACCTGCCATCCCAGTGTGACAGCAGCCATCGACAGTACGTTAACAAGTTGACATGGTTGTTGTCCAGTAACACAATTTGTAAAATTGGTTTCTGGCCAGTGATCTGGCCTTTGGGCTGTAGTTTGCTGTCCTCTGAATTCGACCATGTAGGGTCTTCTGCTCCTGAATGGACCAGTTCCCATACAGAACTCAAGACAGGTGAACTTCTCGACTCTGCCCAACTCCCTCCCTGTGACATGGTGCTCAGATACAGTCACGGTATTGCCAAGCACTTTGATTTGTGGCATGTTCTTTTTTATATAGACTTGCCATAAAAATATTAAGTAGGATAACAGTAAGAACCACAGTCAGAACCACAACTTGGTAACTATCTACCAGATTGGTAACTATCATTTCAGATTACAGACAAGGAAACCGAGGCTCAGAGAGGTGAAGTCCCTGACTGAGATCCCTGGCTGGCAGGTGGCAGACCTGGGATTCCACTCTAGCCCCACTGACATTAGACCACAAGTCTTAGCAATGACATGTGATAACAAGAGTTAACCTGTGATTTGCACTGATGTGCCAGGCTGCAGTGGGAGCATTTTATGTGTGTGTTCCCCCTGCTCTAGAGACTAGGTAGTATTATTATTGTCTTTATTTATTTATTTATTTTGAGACGAAGTCTCACTCTGTCGCCAGGCTGGAGTTCAGTGGCACGATCTTGGCTCACTGCAACCTCTGACTCCCTGGTTCAAGCAAGTCTTCCGCCTCAGCCTCCTGAGTAGCTGCGATTATAGGCACATGCAACCAAGCCCAGCTAATATTTGTATTTTTAGTACACATGGGGTTTCACCATGTTGGTCAGGATGATCTCGATCTCCTGACCTCGTGATCTGCCCACCTCAGCATCCCAAAGTGCTGGGATTACAGGCGTGAGCCACCGCACCCGGCCTATTGTCTTTATTTTATGTGGAAAACTAAAGTTCAAAAGACTAATTTGTCAAAATAAACAAGAAAGCCTGGATTTCACTGAAGCTTTCAGACCTGAGTCCACCTGAGCCTGGATTTCACTGAAGCTTTCAGACCTGAG
>NW_012107220.1:0-2061 GCF_000951045.1 Mandrillus leucophaeus
CCCTGGCAATGGATGTTGTAGAAATTATAGTAAAAACAAATGAAGAAATTATTTGTGACATCCTATAAGATTTAACATGAGCATATTTGAATTCAGTTTTGCTTCAAAAATCTGAAGAATGGATTATCAATAAAGCTACCATTTCATATTATATCTCATTCTCCATTAGGTAATAAGTTCAAAACTCGATCTTCTCTCTACCTCTTCTAGCTCATTACCGTATCCATTTCTCTGTTTAGTTGTTCCATAAGTATATATGAGCTAGAACTTTTTGCATATTATTACTATTGAGTGAAAAAGGAAAAAGCGTATGTAAAGTTCTTTTTCTTTTTTTGCTAGTATTTGAAACATTCATCTAAGAGTGGTTGACATTTCATCACTACATAACATTTTAAATATAAACAGTATTTTTCCTTCCTCACAGATGTCTTTTAAGGCTCCTCATGGGGTGTGCGTCTGTGGTCTGCTAATACTGCTCCATAATGTGCTGTGAAATATAAATTGCCCTAAAATTAATTTATTGTCATCTCAGATGTGAGATCACATCCTTCTCTTGTATGTGTATTTATCACTAAGTTTAAACAATTATTACATATTATGAAATTTTTAAAAGATTGCTTTTCCCTCATGAGCGTCCAAATTTAGTGGTGCATCCCTTTGTAGGCTCTGTAGATAATATCTCAGGTTTCATTGTTATAGAAGCAGTGGCTCTTTAATGTTAATGGCCTTATTTACAGCACCTCAATTTCACTAATAGATTACTATAAAGGGTATACTGTCAATGTGAATGTTGTGTATTTCTTATATAATTACGGAAATGATCCAATTAGTCCACATGACTCCTTGACATGCTTCAAACAAAGAATGAGGAGAGTTCTTGAACCAATTTATATTGATCAGATTATACATTTGACTAGGATTCCCTAATCAAATATTCTACATGGTGACTACAAGGTGGAGGAATTGAGGAAAGTTAACGTTCTAGGATGACTTTGATAAAAGACAATTCAAAGGATTTCAAGTGGAACTTAAATATTGCTATTCATTATTATTTTGATTGTATATTCTGGTATAGAAGTTGTAAAATGATGACACAGATTGTTAAAGCTGATTAGCAAAGTCATTTGCACGTGCAGAATTTGTGAGCGATTGCCAAGGTAAAGTAGAAATTTGCTTTAATTAGTCATATAATTCAGTCCCCAAACCTGCTGTGGAAGAAAGAGCAGGGGATTCTGGCTTGAATTTCAAGACTGGTTGTCAAAACTGATCAAATCCACCATATAATCGCTCAGCACTTTGCTTTACACTGCATGGGTAAGCAGAGCATATGGTGCAATTTCTCTCAACTCAAATTGTTTTCAAAAGGGTAGAAATACTCTTAAATTAACTTCTGATAGTAAAGGAGGAGGAGAAACTGGGAAATGGTACATTCCATATATAATCTTCATTTCAGAAAATTTCTAACTTAAGTTCAATATGTATTCTCTCTAAAATCACTTGCAAAAATAATTTATTTTTTGTTAAATTTTATTTTTTTATAATAGATTCAGGGAGTACCTTTGCAGGTTTATTGTAAGAGTATTTTGCATGATGCTGAGGTTTGGACTTCTATTAATTCTGTCACCCAGATAGTGAACATAGCAGCCAATAGGTACTTTTTCCGCCCTTGCTCCCATTCCCTCTCTCCATTTTGGAGACTCTATTGTTCCCATCTTTATGTTCATGTGTACCAAAGGTTTAGCTCCTACTTACAAGTAAGAACATGTAATATATGGTTTTCTGTTTCTGTGTTAATTCACTTAGGATTATGGCCTCCAGATGCATTTATGTCGCTGTAAATGACATAGTTTGTTCCTTTTTATGGTTGCATTGTATTCCATGGTATATATGTATCACATTTCCTTTATCCAGTCCACCACTGAAGGACACTTAAGTTGATTCCATGTCTTTGCTACTGTGAGTAGTGCAGTGATAAATATACAAGTATGGGTGTCTTTTTGGTAGAACGATTTATTTTCCTTTTGGTATATACCAAGTAATGGGATTGCTGGGTCAAATGGT
>NW_012107220.1:6041-6444 GCF_000951045.1 Mandrillus leucophaeus
CAAATCCCACAGATTTTAGCATGCTATATCTCTATTTTTCATTTGTTTCAAAGATTTTTTTAAATATCTGCATTCACTTTGATGTTTACATGTAAGTCATTTAGAAACAAGTTGTTTAATTTCCGTGTAATTGTGTGGTTTTGAGAGTTCCTCTGGATATTGATTTCTATTTCTATTTCACTATAGTTTTAGAAGATGCTTGATATGATTTTGATTTTTTAAAAATTTACTGAGACTTGCTTATGACTGTGCATGTAGTTGATCTTAGATTATGTTCGAGTGAAGATGAGAAGAATATATATTCTGGTTGTTGAGTAGAGTATTCTATAGATGTCTATTAAATCTAATTGGTTGAGTGCTGAATTTAATTGAGTAACAGAATTCATTTGTTAATTTTCTGCCT
>NW_012107221.1:0-1355 GCF_000951045.1 Mandrillus leucophaeus
AAAAGATGTAAAACACTGTTTTAAGATGTAACAGTTCTACTTTCAAACACAAATTAATTGACCTTAGGGTTGTTACCTTCTGCTTAAGACACATGTTTGGAAGAGGAGTTTCAATTATATATAAATATGTTGAGTGAACAATAGGTTAATTCTCCTGACTTTGTAGAACTGAAAAGTCTACATATTACTGCTGTTGAAAGATAGGAGCATCTGACAAGTAAAGTGAACGAGTCTTTGTGCAAGGACTGTTTAAAATGTTTGGGGCAGGCTGGGCGTGGTGGCTCAGCCTGTAATCCCAGCACTTTGGGAGGCTGAGGTGGATTGCCTGAGGCCAGGAGTTCAAGACCAGCCTGGTCAATATGGTGAAACCCCGTTTTTACTAAAAATACAAAAATTAGCTGGGCATGGTGGTGCATGCCTATAGTCCCAGCTACTCGGGAGGCTGAGGCAGGAGAATCACTCACACCTGGGAGGTAGAGGTTGCAGTGAGCCGAGATTGTGCCGCTGCACTCCAGCCTGGGTGACAGAGCAAGACTCCGTCTCAAAAAAAAAAAAAAAAAAAAAAAAAAAAATTTTAATCTCCTCCTTCTTCCCAGAATCTTTTCCTTTACTCTGTTCTTTTTGATTTGTAATATCTAGTTCTTCCTAAACAGTGTAAAATCAGAATAATGATAGTAGATCTCCTTGGCTTAATTCTGGCTTCAATAAGGATTCTTAAGTGTTTCATTTTATTTTGGTTTGAGATTTTTTTTTCCCCATCATCTCTTCCTAAGGAATTTTTCCCTTTTTAGCTTAAGTTTTTTACTTTCCTTACTTTCCTAGATTGAGCCTAGATTTTTTTTTTTTTACTACTTCTGTTTTTTTTTTTTTTTGAGCTAGAGTCTCACTCTGTTGCCCAGGTTGGAGTGCAGTGGCGTCAGGGCTCAAGCGATTCTTGTGCCTCAGCCTCCTGAGTAGTTGGGACTACAGGCATGTGCCACCATGCCCAGCTAATTTTTTGTATTTTAGTATTGAGATAAGGTTTTACTATGTTGCCCAGGGTGGTCTTGAACTCCTGAGCTCAGGTGATCCAGCGCCTCACCCTCCCAAAGTGCTGGGATTACAGGCATAAGCCACCACATCTGGCCTATTTTCACTACTTCTTAATTGCATAGTTTGAATTGAAAAGCATTTCCTACATTTTTTTTCATAGAGTACCTACACACACACATGTTTTAAATAATAAGATAAAATTGCTGCATTTGGTAGCTGGGCTCTGTGGCTCACACCTATAATCCTAGCACTTTGGGAGGCCAAGGTGGGAGAATCCCTTGAGCCTAAGAGTTTGAGACCAATCTGGGTAACACAGGAAGACC
>NW_012107222.1:0-2064 GCF_000951045.1 Mandrillus leucophaeus
CTTTTAACTTTTAATGGAAATGAAGTCTCACTGTGTTGCCCAGGCTGGTCTCAAAACGCTTGGGCTCAAGCAATCCTCTTGTCTCAGTCTCCCAAAGTCCTGAGATTACAGGCCTTGACCCAGTGTGCCCAGCTCATATGGCGATGTTTAATACATGATGTTTATAAAAAACTTTTGGCTGGGCACAGTGCCTCACACCTACAATCCCAGCCCTTTGGGAGGCCAAGGCAGGAAGATCACTGGAAGCCATAAGGTAAAGATCAGTTTAAGCAACAAAGCGAGACCCCGACTCTACAAAAAAATTTAAGAATTAGCTGGGCATGGCCAGGCATGGTAACTCATGCCTGTAATCCCAGCACTTTGGGAGACTCAGCTGGGCAGACTGCTTGGGCCCAGGAGTTCAAGACCAGCCTGGGCAACAGAGTAAAACCCCATCCCTACTAAAAATTAAAAAATTACCTGGGTGTGGTGGTGCAATACCTGCAGTCCCAGCTACTTGGGAAGCTAAGGCACAAGAATTGCTTGAACCAGGGAGGCAGAGTTTGCAGTGAGCCAAGATGGGGCCACTACACTCAGCCTGGGCAACAGAACAAGACTCTGTCTCAAAGAAAAAAAAATATTTAGGCCGGGCACCGTGACTCACACCTGTAATCCCAGCACGTTGGGAGGCCGAGGCAGGTGGGTCACCAAAGGTCAGGAGTTTGAGACCAGCCTGGCCAACATGGCAAAAACCCATATCTACTAAAAATAAAAAAAATTAGCCAGGCGTCGTGGCACATGCCTGTAATCCCAGCTACTTGGGAGGCTGAGGCAGGAGAATCACTTGAACCCGGGAGGCAGAAGTTGCAGTGAGCCAAGACTATACCACTGCACTCCAGTCTGGGCAGCAGAGCGAGACTTCACCTCAAAAAAAAAAAAAAAAAAATTTTTTTTAATCGTAAATAAAATTACGGTTACACTATAATCTCAACTACATAAAAACAAATTTTAAAATTATATGTTAACAGTAATTTTTCCTTTGATGATATAATAAATTATCATGGCTATGTTTTCCCCCACCACAATGAACTGCTTTTATTGTTCAAAAAAAAGAAAAAGGCGGCCAAGCATGGTGGCTTACACTTATAATCCTAATACTTTGAGAGGCTGAAGCAGGAGGACTGCTTAAGCCCAGGAGTTTGAGACCAGGCTGAACAATGCTGTGAGACTCAGTCTCTACAAAAAAAAAATGTTTTAAGTTAGCTGGACATGGTGGTACATTCCTGTAAACCCAGACATTTGGGAGGCTGAGGTGGGAGGACTGCTGGAGCCCAGAAGCTCAAGGCTTCAGTGAACCATGCTTATGCCACTGCACTCTAACTTGGGTGACAGAGTGAGAACCTGTCTCAAAAAAGAAAAAGAAACTTTACTTTTTGAAAAAGTTTATTGGAAGCCGAATGCACTGGCTCATGCCTGCAATCCCAGCACTTTGAGAGGCCAAGACAAGCAAATCACTTGAGACCAGAGTTCGAGACCAGTCTGGCCAACATGATGAAACCCTGTCACTACTAAATTACAAAATTTAGCCAGGCATGGTGTCGCACATCTGTAATCCCAGCTACTCAGGAGGCTAAGGCAGAAGAATCCCTTAAACCCGGGAAGTGGACATTGCAGTGAGCTGAGATCTTGCCACTGTACTCCAGCCTGGGTGACAAGAGTGAAACTCTGTCTCAAAAACACAAACAATTAAAAAAAAAAAAAAAAAGGAAAATGAAACAGTGTATTGGGTCACGTGCAGTGCCTCATGCCAGTAACCCCTATACTTTGGGGAGGCTGATGCGGGCAGATCACCTGAGGTCAGGAGTTTGAGACCAGCCTAGTCAACATGGTGAAACCTTGTCTTTAAAATGTAAAAGTTAAAAATCAGCTAGGCGTGGTGACAGGCGTCTGTAATCCCAGCTACTCGGGAAGCTGAGGCAGGAGAATCACTTGAACGCAGGAGGCGGTTGCAGTGAGCCGAGATTGTGCCACTGCACTCCAGTCTGGGGAATAGAGCGAGACATGCGACTCCATCCTTTTTTTTTT
>NW_012107222.1:4509-6370 GCF_000951045.1 Mandrillus leucophaeus
GAGGCTGAGGCAGTCAGATCGCTTGAGGTCAGGAGTTCAAGACCAGCCTGGCCAACATAGTGAAACTCCGTCTCTACTAAAAATACAAAAATTTCAAAATTAGCCGGGTGTGGTGGTGCATGCCTGTAATCCCAGCTACATGGGAGGCTGAACAGGAGACTTGCTTAAACCCAGGAGGTGGAGACTGCAGTGAGCTGAGATCACACCACTGTACTCCAGCCTGGGCAACAGAGCAAGACTCCATCCCAAAAAAAAAAAAAAAAAAAAAAGTTGGGCTTATATTCAGCAAGTGACATTAATATTTTACCGGTATTTCTGACTTTATAAGAAATACCATTCTATTCCTAAATAGAATAGGAAGTTTTATATAATTTGGTCAACTTTCAAATAAAGGATATTAAATACAGGCAACTTCTTCTACTCTTAACCTATGAACCATCACCACTTAATAACAAATGTCACTCTAGAATTGGCTCTCAACAGACAAGTATATTCCAAATGAGCTTTGGCTAGTCTTAAAAGGTTTCCCAAATATAATGAATACAAAAGATCCAGCTCACTGACCTGGGGTTTCAGGTGCACAAAGGCTTCTTCAAAAAGCATGGCTATGTCAGGACTCTCTGACTCGATCAGCACCTGCAGCTTCAGCTGCCACATTGTCCCAGAGTCTCTAAACAATTCAGTTCCAGCTACTGCCACTTCCAGAGCTTCCCTCAGGAATTTATGACACAGCAACGAAACAATCTAGACAAGACGAAGGATGACTGGTAAATTAATTACTGAAACCCAAACAATCTACATAAATGGAGACAAATAAACACCTCATTTGAGGCAAGAATTTCACCAACCTTTCCACTACAATTTAAAATAAAAAAGAGGCCACGCATGGTGGCTCACACCTGTAACCCCAGCACTTTGGGAGGCCGAGGCAGGCAGACCACGAGGTCAGGAGATCGAGACCATCCTGGCCAACATGGTGAACCCCGTCTCCACTAAAAATACAAAAGTTATCTGGTTGTGGCAGTGGGCGTCTGTAATCCCAGCTACTCAGGAGGCTGAAACAGGAGAATCGCTTGAACCCAGGAGGGAGATTGCAGTAAGCTGAGATCACGCCACTGCACTCCAACCTCGGCAACAGAGCAAGACTTCATTTCAAAAAAAAAACAAAAGAAAAGAAAAGAGCTATGTGATAATTTATAGGTATCAAAACAAATTTTCCATGGCTGTTAAACAGGCTCAAAGTGAACAATTTAGAATTTCTCCTCTTTTCACTGCTCCTACCCATGATACCCATGAGGGTTATCCAAAAACAGGAAGACGTAAAAACCAGAGACCATAAATAATTTAGACTGTAAGTTAGGTGTTGTTTTTTTTTTTTTTTGGAGACGGAGTCTTGCTCTGTAGCCCAGCCTGGAGTGCAGTGGCGCGATGATCTCCACTCACTGCAACCTCCGCCTCCCGGGTTCAAGCAATTATCCTGCCTCGGCCTCCCAAGTAGCTGGGATGACAGGCGCCTGCTGCCACACCTGGCTAATTTTTTGTATTTTAGTAGAGATGGGGTTTCACCACGTTGGCCAGGCTGGTCTCGAACTCCTGACCTCAGATGATCTGACTGCCTTGGCCTCCCAAAGTGCTGGGATTACAGGCATGAGCCACCATGCCCGGCATAAGTTTTTAATAAAACAGTTCATAGCCGGGCGCGGTGGCTCACGCCTGTAATCCCAGCACTTTGGGAGGCTGAGGCAGGCAGATCACCTAAGGTCGCAAGTTCGACACCAGCCTGACCAACATGGAAAAACCCTGTCGCTACTAAAAATACAAAATTAGCCAGGCATGGTGGTGCATGCTTATAATTCCAGCT
>NW_012107223.1:0-11432 GCF_000951045.1 Mandrillus leucophaeus
AAGTGGGTCAAATGGTATCTCTAGGGTTGGAAACACAATTATCTGACCTGATAAAAATGATTGCAGCTGTTGTCCCTTAATGTGTGACATATGTTCCACAGTTCTTAGAGCAACCCTGAGTTGAAAGAGAAGTTCTAATATGAGAAATATCTAAATGTTATTTTATTTTAAGAAAAATATAAACTGTATTATTTTCCTATTCCTTGACACCATTATAGTATCTTTTTTCTTTTCCGTCTTTTTTGGTTGTTGTTGTTGTTGCTTAAACTTGGTAGAAATATCAGATTCCTCACGTAATGCAAAGCACTTTCACAAATTCCCCTAAACTTGCATACTTAAAGACAACAGGACTGTGCATCTTCTCCAGGATTCCAGACATTTCTCTGTGGCATTTCTCTTCAGCTTAGCATGCTTTATTCAAGTTATATAAGCAAAGCAAAAAATAAATCAAAGAGCAATTTTAAAAGACTAAGGTGGCAGTACTAAGTGCTGTTGAACTTATTTTGAAGAGTTTCTTTTTACACTTCAGAGATGTTATTCTATTACGCATACAGGTAAGAAAAAAAAGTGCCAACTGACTGAACCTTGCCAAATTATAAAACACTGCTCAGAAAAATTTTGTTTCATTCTCTAAATGGTCTAATTCTGCTTTTTTTTCTTTTTTTGCTTCATACTATTAGGTAAGATCTTCATTTGTTTGCTTCAAAAACTAAAATAAATTGTAGAAGTTTATTTAAGTATTCTGATAAAAGTAACTTAAATAGTCATTATTATATTAATTATTGAGAAGAGAGTAAGAAAGGAATTCATATTTATCCAAATGAGTGCAAATTACCTCATTTCAACATAGATTAAAATCAAATTTTTAATCAATATCTAAAAGTCAGTCCCTGGAGAAGACAGTGTAACATTTTACTACAAATGTTATTATAATAAAAAGTCATATTTTATGTATGTTAATATGAGTAAAATCTTCTCAATTTTTCTCAAAATATGACACAGTTTCATTCAAATAAAAGATTTATATTATTACTTTAAAAATCTGTAGAAATCTAAACTTCTCATTTGATGGAATGACAGGAACTGAATTTACTTCCCACCTGAAACTATAGAAAAAAATACAGAGAAAACACATGAAAGGATGATATTCAAAACTCCAAAAGACAACCAATGAAGCACAGTGATCCTGAGACATGAGAAACAAATGAGGTAAACTCTGTAATTGCCTCAGCTTACTGCACTGAAAGAGGTTCCTGGCCACAGCAGAGGGAGGAGGTGCAAAACCAGAGCCAGGGAAGGTCTCTGGGTTGAAGGACATAGCTCAGAGTCCCTGGAGAACAAGTTAGTTGAAGTGTGAAGGACAGAACACTGAGAGAAGAGAATTGCACAGAAAGAACCATGAAGATCTGCAAAGGTTCTCTCTTGAGTATTCAGCTGAATGCTGATCATCACTTGCAAGTAAAGAAAGTGTATGAAGCCAAAGGATGAATTGTCTGATGGATTACAGGGATCGGTTTATCTTTTCTACAGAGGGGGCAAAACTGTATGTTCTCAGCCAGATTGGAAATGTTTATCATTTGTAGGACATTGGATAGATTAGGTAGAATGACCTTGACTCAGTAATGGGGAATAATTAGCCTTAGCGTACATACTTATCTAGCCCTGCCACACATCATAAAAGCAAGATCTGAAAAATCAAACTATTTTTAATTTGACTTGGTCACAGAAAAAAATCAAGAACATTTATAGGAGAATAAAAATATCCAATATCACACAAACTACATTTCATAACGTCTAGTATTCAATGAAATAATTCTAGCAATACAAAGAAGCCAGAAATTGTGATCCACGATGAGACGAAATATTAACTGATCAAAACTAACCCACAAATATTAGATTAGCAGACAAGGGAAATAAAACAGTTACCATAGCCATATTTTGCAAAAATCAGTGGAACTAAATACAGAGTTCAGAAATAGATTTACAAAAATATGGCTAATCGATTTTTGTTAAAGATGTGAAAACAATTTAGTGGATAATTAATAACCTTTTCTTCAAATAATGAGGAAGCAATTGCATATCCAACTGCAAATAAATAATTTTGTACCTAAGTCTCATACTTCATACCAAAATTGTCTCAAAATTCACATCAACAAAATGAAGGACTAAAAATATATGATGATGTCAATAGAAGCCAAAAAAGCATTAAATAATATTCAGTATTCTTTCATGATAAAAGAATAAACAAACTTGTTAGAAAAAGAATGAACCTCAACAGGATAAAGGCCAAATAAACAACAAACTCACAACATGATATTGAACAGTGAAAAACTGAAAGCCTTCTCTATAAGATCTTGAAAAGGAAAAGGATTCCAAGTTTCAACACTTTTATTGAACATAGTACTGAAAGTCCTAGCCAGAGCACTTAGAAAAAAAGAAAGAAAGAAAGGGCACTCAAATTGGAAAGGAAGAAGTCAAACTATCCTTACTTGCAGATGATGTGATCTTATATTTAGAAAAACCTAATGACTCCACCAAAAGGCTAGTAGAACTTGTATTAGTCTGTTCTCATGTTGTTGACAAAGACACACCCGAGACTGGGTAAGGGCGGATCACGAGGTCAGGAGATCGAGACCATCCTGGCTAACACGGTGAAACCCCGTTTCTACTAAAAAATACAAAAAATTAGCCGGGCGTGGTGGTGGGCACCTGTAGTCCCAGCTACTCGGGAGGCTGAGGCAGGAGAATGGCATAAACCCGGGAGGCGGAGCTTGCAGTGAGCTGAGATCCGGCCACTGCACTCCAGCCTGGGTGACAGAGCAAGACTCTGTCTCAAAAAAATTAATTAATTAATTAAATTAAATAAAGAAAAAGAGGTTTAATGGACTCACAGTTCCATGTGACTGGGGAGGCCTCACAATCATGGCAGAAGGCAAAAGTCATGTCTTACATGGCGACAGGCAAAAAGAGAATGAAAACCAAGTGAAAGGGGATGCCCCTTATGAAACCATCAGATCTCATGAGACGTATTCACTGCCATGAGAACAGTATGAGGGAAATTGCTCCCATGATTCAATTATCTGCCACTGGGTTCCTCCCACAACATGTGGGAATTATGGGAACTATAATTCAAGATGAGATTTGGGTGGGGAGACAGGGTCAAATCATATTATAACTGATAAATGAGTTCAATAAAATCCAAAAGTAGACACAAAATCGACAAAAATCAGTAGTGTTTACATAGGCTAACAATGAGCAATATGAAAAAGAAAGCAAGGAAACAATCTCATTTATGGTAGTTACAAATAAAATAATACTTAGGAATAAACTTCAATTAAGAAGTTTATTAGCTCTTAGGATATCTCAAAGTGTAAGATCGGTACAATGAAAACTATAATATATTGATGAAAGAAATTGAAGAGGACACAAAAATGGAAAGACATAATAAAGAATCAACGTTTTAAAAATAAAGATCTGTAATTGTTAAAATAGTTTTACTACTCAAAGAAATCTACAGATTTAATGTTTTCATTATTAAAATACCAATGACATTCTTCACAAAAATACAAAAAATAAATGCTAAAATTTGTATTAAACCACAAATAACCCAGAATAGCCAAAGTAATCCTGAGTGAAAAGATCAAAGCTGGCGATATCACATTATCTGACTTCAAATTATACTACAAAGCTATAGTAACCAAAATAGCATGGCACTGCCATAAAAACAAGCACATAGACCAATGGAACAGAGCAGAGAACATGGAAATAAATACACTTACAGACAACTCATTTTTGACAAAGACACCAATAATATCCAATGGGGAAAGGACAGTCTCTTCTGCAAATGGTGCTGAGAAAACTGAATATGCATATGCAGAAGAATGAAATTAGACCCCTATCTCTCACCATAGACAAAAATTAAATCAAAATGGGTTAAATATTTGAATATAAGCCCTGAAACCAGCAAATCCCTAGACAAAAACTTTGAGGAAATGTTTTAGGACGTTAGTCTGAGCAAAGATATTTGTGTAAGTTCTCTAAAGCACAACCAAAGCAAAAATTGACAAAAGAAATCACATTAATTTAAAAACTTCTGCACAGTCAAGGACACAATCAGAAAATGAAGAGATTACCTGTAGAATGGGAGAAAACATTTATATAAAATGTGGTACACATACAAAATGAAATATTATTCAGCCGTGAAAGGAAATGAAATCCTGTCATTTGCAACGTCATCCATAGAACTGGAAGACATTACATTAAGTGAAATAAGCCAGGCATAGGAAGACAAATAATCACATGTTCTCACTCTTGTGTGGGAGCTTTAAAAAAATGATCTCATTAGGGTAGAGAGTGGAATGGTGGGTACCAGAAGCCAGGAAGGACAGGAAAGCCTGGGGCATAAAGACAGTTGGTTAATGGGTACAAAAATATAGTTAGGTATAAGCAATAAGATCTAGTGTGCAGTAGCACAAAAGGGTGACTAGAGTTAACAATAATTTATTGTGTATTTCAAAATAACTAGAAGAGTGAATTTGGAATGTTCCCAACACAAAATGATAATGAATGTTTGAAGTGATACACATCCTGATTACCCTGATTTGATCATTGCACATTGTATGTATGTATTAAAATATCACATGTACTTCATGAATATGTGCAACTGTTATGTATCCATAAAAATTTTTTGAAATATTATGTCAATATGGATTATAGGTCTAAATGTAAGATGTAAAAGTATAAAAGAGTTAAAAAACAAGAAAATATTTATGACTTGGCATTATCCAAGTAGTTCCTAGACATAACACGAAAAATGTGATTCATAAAATTAAAAAAGATAAATTTGACTTTAACACAATTAATTTTTTTTCTCTGTGAAAAACACTTACTTAGAATTTAAAAAAAAAACAGTAGCACACTGGGCAAAGGGAAGATATATTTCAAAACAAACATTGTAAAACAAACATTGAAGCTGGAGCTTGCACAATTCCAAAAATATAAAGAATCACCAAACTCAACAAGAAAAATAAATTTCTTTTAAAAAATAAATAAATAAACTCAACAATTAAAAATGCGCAAGGATATTTCACTAAAAAGGACTTAACAATGGCAAATAAAGATTTAAAAAGATGTCCAGCTTCAGAAGCCAAAAAGAAAATCCAAATTAAAGTTCCAACTTGAAACTGATACTTTTTAGCAAGTTAAATCGAGTAATATGCTAGAAAGATAATATAGGATAACCAAGCAACATTTATCAATTAAAGATAGCTTAAATATTTGAATATCAATCAATATAATAATCACATTAGTATAGAAAACATGTTTATCTCAACAGACACACAAGTTTGACAAAATTCAATATCAAATACTTATGAAAATTCTCACAAACTGGGAATAGAAAGAAGCTTCCTCCACCTGCTATCAGAAATAATATTTAATGATAATATACTGAATGTTTCCTCAGTAAGATCAGGAAAAATGCAAAGATATCTTCTCTTGTCACTATTATTCACAATGTAGGATATTCTAGCCAAGAAAACACAGAAAACGCAGGAAAGCATCCAGATTAGAAAGACAGAAGGAAAATCATATTAATTTGTAAGTGGCATGATTCTGTATGTGGTAAACCCAATGGAACCCTGAAGTAAATTCAGCAGCTTTGCAGGATAAAACGTCAATATAAAAATCAATTATATTTTACGTGCTAGGAATGAACAATCAGAAAGTAAAATTAGAAAACTAATATCTTCAATAACATTAAAATGTTTAAAGTATTTAGAGATAAATCTGGTAAATATGGGAAAGACCTGTATACTAAAATCTATAAAAACTTTCTGAGATTAAAAAAGCAGAAGTCCTTAAAAAGAGGTATTACCATAGTGGAAGATCAGACAGTTTTAATATTGCTAAGTTGTCAATTTTCCTGTTTGATCTACGTCATCACGATAATCCCACAGCTGGGTTTTTGTAAAAATTGACAAACTGATTCATCAGCAGATGTAAATGACATAGAATAATTGAAGATCATTTAAAAAACGACAGTATTGAATGATTAACACTATATTTTATTAAAATTTAGAAGGGATTGGGTGTGTTGAGGGTGGTATGGCCATAGACTCAATTCATTAAAATTTAGCAGAAGCTACAGTCTTCAAGACAGTGTGACAATGTCATCAATAAATATATCAATGTATATATCAATAAATATAACAATGTAACAGAATAGAGAGCCCAGAAACAGACTCACACATATGAAAAAACATTTTCACAAAGATGAAAAGGCAATTCAGTGAAGAAAGATGCATCTTTTGAACAAACAGTGCTTGAACAATTAAATATCTATATCTATACGTATGCCTATCTATATAAAAAACTTTAATCTCATCCCTCATGTTACTTGGTTACTTAAAAATGATCATATACCTAAATTATAAACGTAAATTATAAAATTATAGAAGGAAATATTCAAGAATATCTTTGTGACCTTATATTAGACAAAGAATGTTAAAATACAACACCGAAAGCGGCTGGGTGTTGTGGCTCACACCTGTAATCCCAGCACTTTGAGAGGCCGAAGTGGGCAAATCACAAGGTCAAGAGATAGAGACCATCCTGGCCAACATGCTGAAACCCTACCTCTACTAAAAATACAAAAATTAGCTGAGCGTGATGGTTCAATTTGATCTATGTCATCACATCTGTAGTCCCAGCTATTTGGGGGGCTGAGGCAAGAGAATTGCTTGAACCCAAGAGGCAGAGGTGGCAGTGAGCCGAGATGGTGCCACTGCACTCCAGCTTGGCAACAGAGCGAGACTTAGTCTAAAAAAAAAAAAAAAAACCAACCACAACAAAAGCATCATCCATGAAAGGATAAACTAGATTTGTCAAAACTTATAAAATTTCTATTCTTTGTAAGACACTGGTAAGGAAATAAAAAGACAAGCCACAGACCAGGAGAAAATATTTTGCAAATCATGTATCTGACAAAGGATAAATTATTGGTAAGAACATTGAGAAACTAAAATTTTCATACACTGCTGGTAAAATATAAAAAGTACAATTGTACAAATAAGCAATTTCTTAAAAAACTAATTATACACTGACCATGTGATCCACAGCCATTGCACTTTTCACTTTAAACAAAGAGAAACAAAAGCATGGGGTATATAATCACAGCTATACAAATTGCCATTACAGCTTTATTTTTATAACTCATGAAGAGAAAACAGCCCAAAAGGCTGTGAATGGATAAGCACATCAAAAAGCATGTGAATGGATAAGCACATCATGGTATAGCTCTCCATTAGAATAGTACACAATAAAAAGAAATGGGATATTTACCTAGGCAACCACATGGATAAATCTCAAAATAAATATGCTAAGTGGAAGAGACTGAATTCAAAAAAGAGTACATGTTCATAATCTCTCATACATAAAATTTCAGAAAATGCATCCGAATATATAGTGACACAAACTAAATTAGCAGTTGCCCAGGGATAGCGCGTGATAACAGGGTTTTGAAGGACTAGAGAGGCAGTTACCAAGTGGCATGAGAAAACTTTGGGGGTGATAGATATGGAAAAGTTATTACCTTCATTGTGAGGACAAAATTATCTCATGGGAGTATACATAAGCTAAAGTGTATCAAATTATATACTTCATGTGTATTAATTGTATGTCAATTATACATAATAAAATTTATTTTAAGTGTAAAATAGTAATAAAAATATATAAAAATGTAATGCTAAACATTTTATAAAAAATGGATGTACTAATTCTTTTTTAAAGGTTCTTTCTACAGTCATTCTTTTTAACAACTTAATATCATTTTTGCTTGTTTTTAAAACACCAGAAAAATATTTTTGTTGTTGAAAGTTTGAAACCACCACTGCTTAAAACATCCTCTCCAATCATTGTAGATGTTAAAAGAATAATTCAATGAATAGATAGGATTACCAACCTGAAAATCAAAAAACACTTTCAGATACATATTCTAATGCTAGCTGGTTATGTCAATTCAGAGAATATTTTTAAATTCTCTTATTTTACTTTATTTTATTTTACTTTTAGTTCTGGGATACATGTGCTAAACGTGCAAGTTTGTTACATAGGTATACATACTTCATGGTGGTTTACTGCACACGTCAACCAGTCATCTAGGTTTTAAGCTCCACATGCATTAGGTATTTATCCTAATGCTCTCCCTCCCCTTGCCCCCTACCCCTGACAGGCCCTGGCGTATGATATTCCCTTCCCTGTGTCCATGTGTTCTCATTGTTCAACTCCCACTTATGAGTGGGAACATACAATGTTTGGTTTTCTGTTCCTGTGTTAGTATGCTGAGGATCATGATTTCCAGCTTCATCCATGTCCCTGCAAACGACATGAACTCATTCTTTTTTATGGCTGCACAGTATTCCATGGTGTATATGTACTATATTTTCTTTATCTAGTCTATTATTGATGGGCATTTGGGTTGGTTCCAAGTCTTAGCTATTGTAAATAGTGCTGCAATAAACATATGTGTGCATGTGTCTTTACAGTAGAATGATTTATAATATTTTGGGTATACCCAGTAATGGGATTGCTGGGTCAAATAGTATTTCTAGTTCTAGATCCTTGAGGAATTGCCACACTGTCTTCCACAATAAGTTGATCTAATCTACACTCCTACGAACAGTGTAAAAGCATTTCTATTCCTCTGCATCCTTGCCAGCTTCTGTTGTTTCCAGACTTTTTAATGATCACCATTCCAACTGGCAGGAGATGGTATCTCATTGTGATTTTGATTTGCATTTCTCTAATAACCAGTGATGATGAGGTTTTTTTTTCATATGTTTGTTAGCTGTATAAAGGTCTTCTTTTGAGAAGTGTCTGTTCATATCCTTTGCCCACTTTTTGATGGGTTTGGGTTTTTATTTCTTACATATTTGTTTAAGTTCCTTTTAGATTCTGGATAGTAGACCTTTGTCAGAGAGAGTGAAAAATTTTTCTTCCATTCTGTAGGTTGCCTGCTCACTCTGATTATAGTTTCTTTTGCTGTGCAGAAGCTCTTCTGTTTCATTTGATCCCATTTGTCAGTTTTGGCTTTTGTTGCAATTGCTGTTGGTATTTTAGTCAAGAAGGCTTTGCTCATGCCTGTGTTCTGAATGGTATTGCCTACATTTTCTTCTAGGGTTTTTATGGTTTTAGGTTTTACATTTAGGTCTTTAATCCATCTTGAGTTAATTTTTGTATAAGGTATAAGGAAGGGGTCCAGTTTCAGTTTTCTGCATATGGCTAGCCAGTTTTCCCAACAACATTTATTTAATAGGGAATCCTTTCCCCATTGCTTGTCTTTGTCAGCTTTGTGAATATCACATGTTTGTAGTTGTGTGGTCTAATTTCTGAGCCCTCCTTTCTGTTCCATTGGTCTATATATCTATTTTGATACCAGTACCATTCTGTTTTGGTTACTGTAGCCTTGTAGTATAGTTTGAAGTCAGGTAGCCTGATGTCTCCAGTTTTGTTCTTTTGCTTAGGACTGTCTTGGCTATATGGGCTCTTTGCTGGTTGATACAAAATTTAAAGCAGTTTTTTTTCTAGTTCTGTGATGAAAGTCAATGGTAGCTTGATGGGAATAGCATTGAATCTATAAATTACTTTGGGCAGTATGGCCATTTTCACAATGTTGAGTCTTCCTATCCATGAGCAGAAAATGTTTTTCTATTTGTTTATGTCCTATCTTATTTCCTTGAGCAGTGGTTTGTAGTTCTTGAAGAGGTCCTTCAGGTCCCTTGTAAGTGGTATTCCTAGACATCTTATTCCCTTTGTAGCAATTGTGAATGAGAGTTCACTCATGATTTGGCTCTCTGTTTGTCTATTATTGGTGTATCGGAATGCCTGTGATTTTTCAACATTTATTGCATATCTTGAGACTTTGCTGAAGTTGCTTATTAGCTTAAGGAGTTTTGGGGCTGAGATGATGGGATTTTATAAATATACAATCATGTCATCTGCAAACAGAGACAATTTGACTTCCTCTCTTCCTATTTGAATACTCTTTATTTCTTTCTCTTGCCTGATTTCTCTGGCCAGAACTTCCAATACTGTGTCAAATAGGAGTGGTGAGAGAGGACATCCTTTACGTGTGCTGGTTTTCAAAGGTAATGCTTCCAGCTTTTCCCCATTCAGTATAATATTGCCTATGGGTTTATCATAAATAGCTCTTATTATTTTGAGTTATGTTCTATCAATACCTAGTTTATTGAGAGTTTTTAGCATGAAGGGGTGTTGAATTTTATTGAAGGGCTTTTTTGCATCTATTGAGATATTCATGTGGTTTTTGCCATTGGTTCTGTTTATGTGATAAATTACATTTATTGATTTGCACATGTTGAACCAGCCTTGCATCCCAGAGATGAAGTTGACTTGATCATGGTGAATAAGCTTTTTGATGTGTTGCTGGATTCGGTTGCGAGTATTTTATTGAGGATTTTCACATTGATGTTTATCAGGGATATTAGCCTGAAATTTTCTTATTTTGTTGTGTCTCTGCCAGGTTTGGGAATCAGGATGATGCTGGCCTCATAAAATGAGTTAGGAAGAAGTCCTTCTTTTTCTATTGTTTGGAATAATTTCAGAAAGAAAGGTACCAGCTCCTCTTTGTACCTCTGGTAGAATTTGGCTGTGAATCCATCTGGTCCTGTGCTTTTTTGGTTGGTAGGCTATTAATTACTGCCTCAATTTCAGAACTTGTTATTGGTCTATTCAGGGATTCAACTTCTTCCTGGTTTAGCCTTCAGAGGGTGTATATGTCTAGGAATTTATCCATTTCTTCAAGATTTTCTAGTTTTTTGCATAGAGGTGTTTATACTGTTTTCTGATGGTGGTTTGTATTTCTGTGGAATCAGTGGTGATATCCCCTTTATCATTTTTTATTGTGTCTATTTGATTCTTCTGTCTTTTCTTCTTTATTAGTCTGGCTAGTGGTTTAACTATTTTGTTAATCTTTTCAAAAAACTAGCTCCTGGATTCATTGATTTTTTTGAAGAGTTTTGCATGTCTCTATCTCCTCCAGTTCTGCTCTGATCTTAGCTATTTCTTGTATTCTGCTAGCTTTTGAATTTGTTTGCTCTTGCTTCTCTAGTTCTTTTAATTGTTGTGTTAGGGTGTTGATTTTAGATCTTTCCCGCTTTCTGATGTGAGCATTTAGTGCTATAAATTTCCCTCTAAACACTGATTTAATTGTGTCCCAGAGATTCTGGTACATTGTGTACATTCTGTCTTTGTTCTCACTGGTTTCAAAGAACTTATTTATTTCTGCCTTAATTTGTTATTTACCCAGTAGTCATTCAGGAGCAGGTTGTTCAGTTTCCATGTAGTTGTGCGGTTTTGAGTAAGTTTCTTAATCCTGAGTTCTAATTTGATTGCACTGTGGTCTGAGAGGCTGT
>NW_012107224.1:0-946 GCF_000951045.1 Mandrillus leucophaeus
ACATCAACTGGAATTAGTATAGACTCAGAGTAAAGGACACCGTCCAATAAGACTGTTCCCCGCTGCAGACACCAAGCACGAGTCCCAGGTTGTGGTCTGTACGTACTTCTGATCCACCTGCATAAAAGACCCCCTCCGGGTGTGAGAATTTACTATTAGGGCTCACGGAACTCAAGGAAACAGTTCCTTAGGTTTACCAGTTTACTCTTTAATAAAGGATAAGATAGATGAACAGGGGCACAGGGTGATGTCCAGAGGCTCCCCATGCAGGAGCTTCTTTTCCTGCAGAGTTGGGGTACACTCCCTCCCACCGTGTGGACGAGTTCTTGTTCACCAGCCTGGAAGTTTCCCAAACTCTGCAGTTCAGGGATTTTCATCACATAAGCACGATTCATTATGAACTCCATCTCCAGCCTGTCTGTCCTCTCCATGCTGCTAATCCTGGCTGGGTCTCTTGAGTGACCAGAACCAATCCAGGAACCCACGAGGAGTCACCTCATTACAACAGAAGACGCTCCTGTTACCCAGGAAATTCGGAGGGATTTAGCAGCTCTGTGTCAGGAAACAGGGTCAAAGACCAAATAATAGAACAAAAGATTCTCCCAGGACCCCTACTGCTCAAGAAATTTCAAGGGTTTTAGGAGGTCTGTGCATGAAACAGGGACAGGGGGCAGAGACCAAACATACATATACATATACATATGTATGTATAAATATATATGTATAATGTGTATATATATTATGTTTATATATTATATACACACACATTTTTTGAGACGGGGTCTCACTCTATCACCAGGTTGGAATGCAGTGGCGCCATCTCGGCTCACTGCATGCAGCCTCTGTCTCCCGGTTTCAAGTGATTCTTCTGCCTCAGCCTCCTGAGTAGCTGGGACTGCAGGCATGTGCCACCATGCCCAGCTAATTTTTGTATTTTTAGTAGAGA
>NW_012107224.1:3931-4823 GCF_000951045.1 Mandrillus leucophaeus
TGGTGCAGGGTGATGCTGACTGGTTGGTTGAGGGGGTAGAGCTGTTTGAGGTGGAGCTATTTTGGGGGGTGAGGTTATTTGGGCCTAGGGCCATGCATTCATCCATTCTCATGCTGCTAATAAGAACATATCAACAGTGCGTAATTTATAAAGGAAAGAGGTTTAATTGACTCACAGTTACACATGGCTGGGGAGGCCTCAGGACACTTACAATCATGGTGGAAGGGGAATCAAACATGTCCTTCTTCACATGGCAGCAGGAAGGAGAAGTGCTGAGCAAAGTCGGGGGAAAGCCCCTTATAAACCATCAGATCTCATGAGAAGTCACTCACTATCATGAGAACAGCATGAGGGTAGCCATCCCTACGATTCAACTGCCTTTCACCAGGTCCCTCCCATGACAGCTGGGGATTATGGGAACTACAGTTCAAGATGAAATTTGGATGAGGACACAACCAAACCCTATCAAGCTGAGGTGGAGTTGGTTGGGGGTTGGGGCTGTTTAGCGTGGGGCTAGTTGGAGTGTGGGGTTGGTTGGGGGTGAGGCTGGTGCAGAGGGAGTCCTCACTATTGTAACTTTACCCTCATTACCTCCTGGGACCTCCTGGAGAGGGTCACATTTGAATATCTTTATCTCCCCTAGGCCAACTGTTTCTGAAACACAGGAGGAATGTGATGTATTTTGAATTATTATTCTGGAATTTTAAATTTTTTCTTTGAAGTCATACAACCTTCTGACTGCCTTTTATCTCTCTCTCTCTCTCTCTCTCTCTCTGTCTCCCCTTCTCTCTCTGTGTCAGTATCCCTGGAGGTCAGAGCAGGGCAGGGGAGGCAGTGGACCCTTCCATCCTCACAAGGCTTTGGGCCAAGTGAAACCCCCTCCCTCGGAGGC
>NW_012107225.1:0-734 GCF_000951045.1 Mandrillus leucophaeus
GCCTGTAATCCTAGCTACTCAGGAGGCTGAGGTAGAAAAATTGCTTGAACCTGGGAGGTGAAGGTTGCAGTGAACTGAGATCATTCCAGTCTGGGTGACAGAGTGTCAAGTTCCACTCTATCTCCAAAAAAAAAAGAAAAAGAAAAAAAAAACAATAGTTACATAGACCAGGTGTGCTGGCTATAATCCCAGCACTTTGGGAGGCCGAGGCAGGCGGATCACCTCAGCCCAGGAGTTCGAGACCAGCCTGGGCAACATGGAGGAAACTCATGTCTGCAGAAAATGGAAAAATTAGCTGGGAATGGCGGTGTGTGCCTGTAATGCCAGCTACTCAGGAGCCTGGGGTGGGAGTATTACCTGAGCCTGGGGAGGCAGAGGCTGCAGTGAGCTGTGATCGCACCACTGCACTCCAGCCTGGGTGACAGAATGAGACCCTGTCATAAATAAATAAATAAATAAATAAATAAAACAAGTTGTATAGTTTTACCTTTTACCTTTAAAGTGTACATTTGTGTAAGGTGTGAGGGAAAACACATTTTTTTCCCATATAGTTAGAAAGTCAACCAACAGTATTTAGTGAAAAAATCTTACTTTTCTTATTGATTTTCCTTGGCACTATTGTTGAAATCAATTGCTCATGTACGGTTCAGTCTACTACTGGACTCTCTATTCTGTTCCAGTGATCTATTTGTCTATTCTTATAGCAATATAACCAAATTGATTACACTAGCTTT
>NW_012107225.1:2535-3576 GCF_000951045.1 Mandrillus leucophaeus
TTTTTATTTATTTGCTTACCTGGCCTTCTTTAAAAATATATATATATATATTGAATTTAGGTCAGATGTGGTGGCTCACACTTGTAATTCCAGCACTTTGGGAGACCTAAGCAGGCAGGCTGCTTGAGGCCAGGAGTTCAAACCCCGCCTGGCCAACATGGTGAAACCCCATCTCCACTAAAAATACAAAAATTAGTTGGCTGGTGGTGCACACCTGTAATTCCAGCTCCTTGGGAGACTAAGGCTCGAGAATTGAATGAACCCAGGAGGTAGAGATTGCAGTGGGCTAAGATCATGCCACTAGACTGCAGACTGGGTGACAGAGTGACACTCTGTTTCTAAAACAAAACAAAAACAAACAAAATCATCAAATTTGTTTATAATAGTTTGGGGTTAATTCATCATCTTTGATGTTATCAGTTTTTTTTTTTTTTTTTTTAATTGTTGTTCTTACTTTTTTCTCGGACTGTTACTTGTTTTTGCTTCTTCACATCTCTACTATTTTTGTGCAGATACTGAGCTTTGTGAATGTTACATGGTTACACATACAGATTTTGTCTCATTCCTTTAATGTTATTGATAGGGACAGGGGGCAGAGAAATTCTAGGCAGACAGGGGCCGCTCCTTGGCAAAGCCCCACTCTCAAGCATAAAAGCCTGTGACTGTGGCCCAAAGTGAGAACTTATATCCCTGTTTTCCTGCTGAAATGTATCCTTTTCCTAAACCACCCATGGCCTGTACTGCACCCCATCCTGTGTCTATAAAAGCCGCAGAATCAGCTGGCGGAAAGACGAGGAGCAACTGGACATCAGAGACTATGTCTGGACATTAGAGAGAAGCAGCTTGACTTCAGAGGGACAGCTTGAGGGTGTAACTTCAAAGAAGAATCCAGCTGGAGACTGCTGAACTTCAGGGGAAGATTACCTTCCCACCCCATCCCCTTTTTAGTTCCCCTCCCTACTGAGAGCCACTTTCATTGGCAATAAACCCCATCCCCTGCATTTACCATCATTCAAATCATTCCTGAGACCTCATTTCTCC
>NW_012107226.1:0-315 GCF_000951045.1 Mandrillus leucophaeus
TATTAACTTCTTTCTGTAGAGCACAAGATCTTTTTCTCCTGAAAGAAGAAATGCTTCCTTTGGTGGCCAATACTATGAGGAAGGAAAAGTTAGGTCAGAACCCTGGATAGTATGGAGAAAAAATTAAAGAAGATAAATACATGATGATAATTAGAGGAATGATAGATAGATGATAGATTCGATGGATGGCAGAAGATTAGAAGATATAGACAGATTAGATGATAGATAGATAGATAGATAGATAGATAGATAGATAAATGGTGATAATAGATAGATAGATAGATAGATAGATAGATAGATAGATAGATAGATAGA
>NW_012107226.1:365-1591 GCF_000951045.1 Mandrillus leucophaeus
AGACAGACAGACAGACAGACAGACAGACAGACAGATAGATAGATAGATAGATAGATAGATAGATAGATAGATGGATGACAGATAGTAAATAGATGATAGACTGGATGGATGGATGGGTGGATGGAAAAATGACAGATGATACACAGATAGATGGATATATAAGTGAGAGAGAGAGAGATGTAATGAGAAAGACGCAGAGGGTGTGAGAAAGGAAGGAGGAAGAAAGATGGGACAGGAGGAACAGAAACCATAATATTGGAAGTACATTTTAATAAGCTCTATTTTAGAATGAAACAGAAATTCTGAAACAGCGTAGAAAAGTACCAAATGCCTGTTTGTTAAGCTTGAAAGAAAAGGGTAAGTGGTAGCATAGGGAAGACAGATTTTCCACGAATACCCAAGTCTATGTCCACAGTTCCAATAGGCTCTAAACAGGTGCTTTTCCAAGCAATGCCAATAAGGAATACATTAAGTTTGCTACTTGAAATTCTTACTGGCCGGGCGCGGTGGCTCACGCCTGTAATCCCAGCACTTTGGGAGGCCGAGACGGGCGGATCACGAGGTCAGGAGATCGAGACCATCCTGGCTAACACGGTGAAACCCCGTCTCCAACAAAAAAAAAAAAAAAAAAAAAAAAACTAGCCGGGCGAGGTGGCGAGCGCCTGTAGTCCCAGCTACTCGGGAGGCTGAGGCAGGAGAATGGCGTAAACCCAGGAGGTGGAGCTTGCAGTGAGCTGAGATCCGGCCACTGCACTCCAGGCTGGGCGACAGAGCGAGACTCCGTCTCAAAAAAAAAAAAAAAAAAAAAAAAAAGAAATTCTTACTAAAATTAGTAATACAGTCATTATGATTTATTTTTAAAAACCTACTATTTCAAATTGCAGTGTTTGTATGAATACATTATTTCAGCAATCCGATTTGACACAGGTGTCGAGGTTGACAGCTGTTGCAAACCAGTGTAAATACTGCATGTGAAACATAGCACCTGATATTTTTATTTCTATTGTTTTGTTTCTCATGAATCAGTTTGTAAGTGACCATCATCTGATAATCAGATAATTTTAAAACTGAAAAATCATCATTGAGACCTGGTAGTTTTCTTTCTGACATGTGAACCCAGTGCTGACTTGTTTAAAATTCTGGTGGGAAGCGATGATAATTCATTAAGGTTTGGGTGTCATGTTTGGCCGATTTGTAATGAGTACGGATAGGATTCACACTGTATG
>NW_012107227.1:0-1779 GCF_000951045.1 Mandrillus leucophaeus
TGTGCCTCTCAAAAAAAAAAAAAAAAAAAAAAAAATGCCAGGCGCTATGGCTCACACCTGTAATCTGAACACTTTGGGAGGCTGAGGTGGACAGATCACGAGGTCAGGAGTTGAGACCAGCCTGGCCAACATGGTGAAACCCCACCTCTACTAAAAATACAAAAATTAGTTGGGCATACTAGCTCGCGCCTGTAGTCCCAGCTACTTGGGATGCTGAGGCAGAAGAATCACTTGGACCCGGGACGGGGAGGTTGCAGTGAGCCAAGATCGCACCACTGCATTCCCGCCTGGGTGACAGACAGAGACTCCATCTCAAAAAAAAAAAAAAATAGCTGAGCGTGGTGGCAGGCATCTGTAATCCCAGCTACTAGGGAGGCTGAGGCAGGAGAATCGCTTGAACCCATGAGGCAGAGGTTGCAGTGACCCGAGATCGCGCCATTGCACTCCAGCCTGGGTGACAGAGTGAGACCCAGTCTCGAAAAATAAATAAATAAAAATTAGCCAGTTGTGGTGGCACATGCCTGTGGTCCCAGCTACTCAGGAGGCTGAGGTGGGAGGATTGCTTGAGCCCAGAAGGTCAAGGCTGCAGTGAGCTGTGATCACACAACTGCACTCCAGCCTGGGTGACAGAGCGAGCAAGATCCTGCCTAAAAAAAAAAAAAGAAAGAAAGAAAGAAAGAAAGAAGGAAGAAAGGAGGGGACAGAGGGAGGGAGGGAGCATTTAACAGTGCAGGGGCTGAGGGCAGGCTGGGCAATGAGAAAGTTACCTGTGAAGAAAGAAGGGAGGGAGAGATTCTTGGTCCTGTCTGATGGTCTCAGGGCTAAGGGAGGGAGGATGCTGGGACTTAAATGGAAAGAACATCTTGAACTAGAAACATTTTATTTCCTGGATTTTCACATCAAGTGTGCATGATAAAAAAAATGTGGATGATTATTCTTGCTGTTATAGGAACCGGAGTTCACAATAAAATGAGGCCAAACTGCCTCTTTACCACCTCCATGAATACTGTCATCAATAACTGTGGGGATTTTTTTTTTTTTTTTGCTTTTCCTGATCACTGTGTCATTCCTTTCCTGGGGGCATAAAATGATGACTGTTGAGGCAATGCAGTGAGTGGTAATGTACATGGCAATGTTACTGTGCCACAATCATAAAGGATTTGATTTTTCCTTGGAAGGGTAGTAATTATTGCGGCATGAATCATCTTTTTCTCGAACTTCTGCCTAATATTTTGGGAGGCTATTTCATACTTTTCCAAATGTTTGCATTCATTTTCCTATTTGATCCCTACTGCAAATAGGGAGAAATCTTTGTCTTAGCATAATATTCTTTGACCTCAGCTCTAGACAAAAGCACTATCCTACCAACCAGTGCATTTAACAAAGATCAGTGAGCGTTAAACAAAGACCAGCCAGCACCTTATATGATTCAGGGTCACTACCCTCATAGTGCCTTGGCTTTACTTCAAAGGGATCTGTACTTTGAGAGAAAAGTCAACTACCTAGATCTCTGTTCCTTCCTTGACCGAACAAGTTTCTCCTTCTGCCCAAAGCCAAGCCTTGCCTGTCTGTCTTTCTTTCTTTCTTTCTTTCTTTCTTTCTTTCTTTCTTTCTTTCTTTCTTTCTTTCTTTCTTTCTTTCTTTCTTTCAATCTCTCTCTCTCCTTCCTTCCTTCCTTCCCTCCCTCCTCCCCCTTCCTCCCTTCCTTTCTTCCTTCCTTCCTTCTCTGTCTTTTCTTTTTAACAGGGTCTTGCTCTGTCGCCCAGGCTTAGAATGCAG
>NW_012107227.1:2624-3295 GCF_000951045.1 Mandrillus leucophaeus
ATTCTCCTGCCTCAGCCTCCTGAGTAGCTGGGATTACAGGGCCCCGCCCCCAGGCCTGGCTTTTTTCTTTTTCTTTTTTTTTTTTTGAGAAGGAGTAGTCTTGCCCTGCAGCCCAGGCTGGAATGCAGTGGCACCATCTCAGCTCACTGCAACCTCTGCCTCCCAGGTTCAAGTGATTCTCTTGCCTCAGCCTCCCAAGTAGCTGGAACTACAGGTGTGCACCACCACGCCCAGCTAATTTTTGTGTTTTTAGTAGAGACGGGGTTTTACCAGGTTAGCCAGATGGTCTCAATCTCCTGACCTCGTGATCCACCCGCCTCAGCCTCCCAAAGTGCTGGAATTACAGGTGTGAGCCACCGCGCCCGGCCCACAAGACCTTTTTCTAGAGCAATAAAGAGGAAATGAGAGTCCTCTTTCCACCTGGGTGGCTAATTAGGCTGCAAGCTTAGAACCATCCTTCCATCCCCTTGGGAGAGACTGAGAATGAAGATAATGCGGTGGAGACTAGGGGCAGCCAAGGGAAACTAGAGCCATCTACATCTGAATCCACCTTCTTGGGACCTACCTTTCTCTTTCTCTTTCTTTCTTTCTTTCTTTCTTTCTTTCTTTCTTTCTTTCTTTCTCTCTTTCTCTCTTTCTCTCTTTCTCTTTCTTTCTCTCTCTCTCTCTCT
>NW_012107228.1:0-1068 GCF_000951045.1 Mandrillus leucophaeus
CTGGACCTCCTGGGCTGGAGCGATCCTCCCACCTCAGCCTTCCAAGTAGCTAGAACTATAGGTGTGCACCACCATGCCTGGCTAATTTTCTACTTTTGCAGAGACAGGCTCTCACTATGTTGCCCAGGCTGGTTTCAAATTTCTGCCCTCAAGCCAGCCTTTGCTTTGGTCTCGCAGAGTGTTGTAATTATAGGCAGGAGCCACTGCACCTGGCCTTGTTTTTCTTATAATCTCTCAATAGTTAACACATTGCAAATATCTTCTCTCAGTCTGAAACTTGTTTTTTGGGGTTTTTGTTGTTGTTGTTGTTGTCGTTTTCAAGACGGAGTCTCACTCTTTTGCCCAGGCTGCAGGCATGATCTTGGCTCACTGCAAGCTCTGTCTCCCAGGTTCAAATGATTCTCATGCCTCAGCCTCCTGAGTAGCTGGGATTACGGGCATACGCCACCACGCCGGGCTAATAGTTGTATTTTTAGTAAAGATGGGGTTTCACCATGTTGGCTAGGCTGGTCTCAAACTCCTAACCTCAGGTAATCCACTCACCTTGGCCTCCCAAAGTGTGAAACTTGTTATTTGACTTTGTTTTTGGTTCACAGAAGTTTTTAATTTTAATGTAGTCAATTTTTCCAATGTTTTGCTCTATAGTGTTTTGCTCTGAGGTCATATTATATATTTTCCTATTGAGATGTAAGTGGAAGTAGGCCAGGCTCAGTGGCTCACGCCTGTAATCCCAGCACTTGGGAAGCCCAGGCGGGTGGATTACCTGAGGTCAGGAGTTCGAGACCAGCCTGGCCAACATGGAGAAACCCCATCTCTACTAAAATTACAAAAATTAGCTGGTTGTGGTGGCGCGTGCCTGTAATCCCAGCTACTCCGCAGGAGAATGGCGTAAACCCGGGAGGCAGAGCTTGTAGTAAGCTGAGATCCGGCCACTGCACTCCAGCCTGGGCGACGGAGCAAGACTCCGTCTCAAAAAAAAAAAAAAAAAAAGGTAAAAAGGTAAGTGGAGATATTAAGAGTCACAATGTCTACAACTCACTTTTTTTTTTTTTTTGGAGGAATCCCTCC
>NW_012107228.1:1118-1376 GCF_000951045.1 Mandrillus leucophaeus
GAGACCAGCCTGGCCAACATGGAGAAACCCCATCTCTACTAAAATTACAAAAATTAGCTGGTTGTGGTGGCGCGTGCCTGTAATCCCAGCTACTCAGGAGGCTGAGGCAGGAGAATTGCTTGAACCCGGGAGGCAGAGGTTGCAGTAAGCCGAAATCATGCCACTGCACTCCAGCCAGTGCAACAAGAGCAAAACTCCAACTCAAAAAAAAAGGTTAAAAGGGTCGGGCGCGGTGGCTCAAGCCTGTAATCCCAGCAC
>NW_012107229.1:0-345 GCF_000951045.1 Mandrillus leucophaeus
GTACTGTGATGAACATACACATGCATCTTTATGGTAAAACAACTTATATTCCTCTGGGCATACACAAAGTAATGGGACTGCTGGGTTGAATGGTAGTTCTGTTTTAAGTGCTTTGAGAAATCTCCAAAATGCTTTCCACAGTGACTGAACTAATTTACATTCCCACCAGCAGTGCTAAGTATTTCCTTTTCTCCACAACCTCCCCAGCATCTGTTATTTTTTAACTTTTTAATAATGGTCATTGTGACTGGTATGAGATGGTATCCCACTGTAGTTTTGATTTGCATTTCTCTAACGATCAGTGATATTAAGCATTTTTTCATATAGTGGTTGGCCGCATATATG
>NW_012107229.1:1695-4925 GCF_000951045.1 Mandrillus leucophaeus
TTGGTTCTCAGCTTGGATGTTACTGGCGTAAAGAAATGTTACTGATTTCTGTACAGTGATATTGTATCCTGAAACTTTGCTGAAGTTGTTTATCAGATTTAGGAGGCTTTGGGCAAGAGACTATGGGGTAGAAAAACATTTTTTAAATTAGGATTGGTCCAGATCTTAAACTGTCACTGCAGGACACAGGTGGTCAATTAGTGATCCACAGTGGACTGAACCTAAACATGGGAACAACATGAAGCTGAAAACTTGAAATGAGTGGAAACTTTATGGATCAATAACCTCTGCATATTTCAGTCTGATGTGTGGAAGTGATACACTTAAAAAGGAAACACTTATATCTTGCAACAAAAAGTAAAGTTCCATTGGCTAATACAACATGATTGATGTTTTACTAGGGTATTTAATACCCTCACTGATTAATGAGTATTAGAATTTTGGCTGAGCTGCCTAACCAGATAGGGTTTAAGAATATACGATGGTATTAGGAGAAATGAAAAAAGAGACAGATGGAAAAAGAGCCAAGATTTTAAGAAACCACATACAATTACAAAAGCTGTGTTTATAGAAATTTCAAGGCATCCGAGGTACATAAGATATTATACTGCAACCTGAAATATATCACTTTGATACAATCAATTCTGCATAACTCCTGTATTTACAGAATGGAAAGCAATCAACTAATGGGCAGCAAGGTTGACATTTAGCATAATTCAAAGCTGTTGTTCACCATTGTGGTAAAGCATGACAGACAGGGGCAGAGAGTCAGCAAGTGGGGCTTGTGATTTACACACCTTGCAAGATTAGATTAAAGGCACTGTTATCAGCCTTCAGAGGGAACCCACCACCCACATTTCATTTTGGTAAGGATAGCAAGTCACAAAAGTGTGGCATTTGAGTACCCTCCTTGAAACAGTTTTTACAAAAGTTAAACATTTTTTTTAAAAAAGAGTCAACCAATAATCAAAAATTTACCAAGCCCCTCTTATATGCCTAATATAGACTAAAAACACTATGAATGGAAAATAATTTTAAGTTACGGCCTTTGCCCACTGTGAGCTGACAGTCTTCTTGGATAAACAAGATGAACACATACTAAAGTATCTATAAGACAGCGCTAGATTCTTATGTACTTCAGGACATAAGAAAACAAAAACGGATGGACCGGCAAAGACTCAAACAACCATAGCCGACTGTTACTGAGCACTTCCCACGTGCAAGGCATTATGTTAAGAACTTGCTCACATGACCGCATTTCCTTCTTGCACAAACTCATGAGATGGGTAAGTATGATAAGTATCACCATTTTTCAAAGGAAAAATATGAACAGAAAGTCATTTGTCCAAAGATTCACAATTATTAGGTAGTAGGGGCAGGATTAGTTTCACATGTACTGAAATCCAGAACTTAAGTAAAAGGCCCCATGAATGTAAACTGGTGTTTAGTGGAATTACAATCTAAAAGAGATTGAAAAGGGGGGAAAGCAGCATAAAAGACGAGGTTACAAATAGCATAAGATGGCAAAGCATGTACTCAAAACTCTTCCGCTGGGTACAGTGGCTCACACCTGTAATTTCAGCACTTCGTGAGGTTGAGGTGGGAGGATTGCTTGAGTCCAGGAGTTTGAGACCACCCTGGGAAATATGGCAAGACCCTGACTGTAGGAAAAAAATTTTTTAGTTAGCTGGGTGTGCTGGCATGTGCCTGTGGTCCCAGCTACTTGGGAGGCTGAGGCAGGAGGACTGCTTGAGCCCAGAAGGTCAAGACTATAGTAAGCCATGTTCAAAACACTACGCTCCAGCCTGAGGAGATCCTGTTTTAAAAAAAACAAAACAAAACAAAACTCTTTTCATAATCATAATGCTCTTTTAAAAAAAAAAAAAAAGAATGCCAAGAGCATATAAAGTGTTATTCTACTCTCTGGTCTTCTGAAGGGTTTTATAGCAATTTCCAGACTCACTTTGAAATGTATCATACAGTGTCTTTTTTTTTTTTGAGACGGAGTTTCGCTCTTGTTTCCCGGACTGGAGTGCAATGGTGAGATCTCGGCTCACTGCAACCTCCTCCTCCCGGGTTCAAGTGATTCTCCTGCCTCAGCCTCTCAAGTAGCTGAGATTACAGGTATGCGCCACCATGCCCAGCTAATTTTTTGTACTTTTAGTAGAGACGAGGTTTTTCCATATTGCTGGTCAGGCTGGTCTCCAACTCCCAACCTCAGGTGATCCGCCTGCCTCAGCCTCCCAAAGTGCTGGGATTACAGGTGTGAGCCACCGTGCCTGGCTGAGTTTCATATTTTTAAGGCTCTGAAAAAGGGAAGTACATTAAATATGCAACACTCACAAACACCTTAACCTTATATAAGACAAACTGAGTCGAACTGGAAGCCAAAAGTAATGAATCTAGGCAATTACTAAAAAAAAGATTCTCTAAAATCAAAATGCATGTACATCAATGTTGCCAACATGTCAAGGAAAGGGAAGGAAATAATTTTTTGATGTTAAATGAAGAGTAACAATTTGAAAAGCTGTGCATTGCTGCCTTAGTCAAGTAAAAAAAGAGCAGAGTATGGTTTCCCCTCTCTTCATATTGCAGTACAGTCTTCGGGGCATCTTTGATGAATGGGTATGCCTATGGGAATCGCACTATATTCATTTAGTACCTCCATCTCAGCTCAGGAGGCTGAGGTGTGCCTTGGTTCATCTACAGAAGCCTCATCATCAAACAACCTCCGACAGCAAACCAAAGTAAAAGGGGGTGGCACTTCTTTAAGAAAGGAGACTGCTTCTCGGCGAGATTTTCCATAGAGCTGCGTGCCATTGACCTAGGAAGACAAGGGGATAAGTCAGAACTGAGGTAGCCCCAAATGAAAAAACAAAAATCTCTTATTTATATCAATCTACCAAATGAAAATAGGACACCATTTTATTTTCCCTGTAAACAAGGGGACTCACTTTAATCATATTATGATAAAATAATATGCAAATAAAAATGTTAGAAATCCTTAAAATTTTTAAAATCTAAGGCTAAATCTTTGCATGTCTTGATGGATAAAATATAAAATGCATGCAGAGTATGCCCGTACTGGGTAAGGATCTACCTAATTTTTTGCAGCACTGTGGTTTCTCCTTTCAATCAGCTCTCCTTAAACACACTAAGTATCATTTACAGCCCTTTAAGACTGTTTACCTTTGCATTTTCATTTTATAAGAATACCATTACAGAAATTT
>NW_012107230.1:0-1230 GCF_000951045.1 Mandrillus leucophaeus
GGAACATCACACACCGGGGCCTGTCATGCGGTGGGGGGAGCGGGGAGGGATAGCATTAGGAGATATACCTAATGTAAATGACAAGTTAATGGGTGCAGCACACCAACACGGCACATGTATACATATGTAACAAATCTGCACATTGTGCACATGTACCCAAGAACTTAAAGTATAATAAAAAATAAAAATAAAATAAAAAGACATTACAAGTGAAATTAAATATATATCAAACTGCATAAGGAAACACAATATATCAAATTTTGTGAGATGCAGCTTAAGCAGTGCTAAGTGGAAAATTTATAGCTTTATTTTTATATTAGAAAAGAAGAATGGTTTGAAGTGAATAATATAAGATTTCACCTTAAGGAGCTATAAATTAAATTCAAATTGAATAGGAAACATAAAATAGTAAAGATAAGGAACAGACATAATTGAATTAGAAAAAGCCAAAATGATAGACACAAATCAAGAAAGCTGAAGATAGTTTTTAAAAGAATAAAATTCATAAAAGCCTAGCTAAAAGTAATCAAGAAAAAAAAAACACAAAACATAAGTTACCAATTTCAGAAATTACAGAGGGTGCATCATTACACATGCTACACGCATTTCAAAACTGTAAAGGGAATATTATGTACAACTTTATGCCAACAAGTTTGATAATTTAGATAAAATGGAAAAAGCCTTTGAAAAACAATTTACCAAACTAACGTGAGACTTGACTTTTTGAATAGTGTAAATACCAAAGTTAATTCAAAACATAAAAGCTTCTCAAAACGAAAGTTTCAGGAAGGGATGTCTTCATGGATGACTACCACCAAATACTTAAGGAGGAAACAATACCAATTTTAAACAAATTGAACGTTAAAAAACACTGCAGAGATAAATTAAACACCTAAATAAATGAAGAGATACATGTTCACAAATTGAAGGTCTCAAAATTGTTAAGATTTTAATTCTCCCTATATTGATTTATAAATTCATCACTGTCACAATGAAATCATAACAGGCTTTAACATTCATAGAAAAGCTGATTCTAAAGATTTTAAGAATGTATGAAGGACCTAGAGTAGCTGAAATGATCTTGTAAAAGAAGAGCAAAGTCGGATGAGCTGTGCTACCTAATTTTATGTCTTAGCATAAAAATATGACATGACATGAAATTAATCATGACAATGCGGTTTTGGCATAAGGATAGGCAAATAGATCAATGGAACAGAATAGATGAGGAGT
>NW_012107230.1:3925-4232 GCF_000951045.1 Mandrillus leucophaeus
TGTGGACTTTGTCTGTAGTGGGGAGGGGGTTAAGGAAGAAAAACTGGTAAGAGGGAGAGAGGCAGGGTCCTGCATGGTTGGGGGCCAGACCAACAAGTATACAGTTAGCCATCGGGGGGGATAAGGAGTGGGTGAGGACTAAGAAATGAAGACTAATGAACACTTTGCCGCCACAGACAAGACGGAAAAGGGTTTTGGTGTTTCTACATGTGTTTAGGGTAGGTGTGGGTAGCAACATCAAGGTCTGAATTCCCAGAACCCAGTTAGGAAGAGGGTTTCATGTGTGATGTGCGTGGCAATAACACAC
>NW_012107230.1:8727-36365 GCF_000951045.1 Mandrillus leucophaeus
ATCACTTGCTTTTATTGGTGTCTAAATCAGTGAAACGAAGTGTTAAATTTAAGGAGTAAAATTTGGGGGGATAAAGACGTTTTTATTACATTTGAAAATAAAAGACTTTACTGAATTTGAACAATATACTCAAGCATGAAATGTATTCTTTAATTGCTCATTAATACTACATAAAAATCAAAACGCTAAAATTTTATAGCAGTTGCATAATTTAGTTGCCTACATTTCAATTTTACGTGTTTTAATTTTCTTAAAATTGTCTTATGACTTTTACTATGACAACTATACACAAAATGTTTTATAGAGAAAATCTACACTTTATTTTCTTTCTAGTTATAATTATTTGTGTTAATTCATGTGTATTACTAAAAACATATTCTGTTGAGGAAGGGGCATTAAAAATATACCTCACAACTCAGTGTATACACTAAAAATCATTCAATTATGCACATTTATTAAATGATTAATTGTACATGAAATGAATGAATTGTATGGCATGTAATTACAGCTCAATTAAATTGGCTTTGTGTGTGTGTGTGTGTGTGTGTGTGTGTATCCAGGTGAGAACTATATTAATTGTGTCATGGAGGGGAATATTTTTTATCTAAAATCTTTCATAATTTGGTCCCGGTCTCTGGTATTTTTGGTTTTCTTTTTTTCTTTTTGTTTTAAACAGCTCTATTGAGGAATAATTAACCTACAATAAACGCATTTTTGAAGTATGCAGTTTGGTAAGTTTCCACATACACATACATCTGGTAAACCATCACTTCAAATAAAATAATGAACATATTCATTTATAATCTCCTAAAATTTTCTCAGGCCTCTTGATAATCTCTCCTTTCCATGTTTCCTGTACCCTACTTCCCAAGCAACTGCTAACCTGCTTTCTGTCACTAAAGGTTAGTTTATATTTTCTAGATTTTTATATAAAGGGAATTATAGAGTAAGTAGTCGTTTGTGTCTACCTTCTTTCACTTAGCATAATGATACTGAGAATCATCCATGTTGTTGTGTATATCGATAGTTCATTTTTATGGCTGAGTAGTATTCCACATTTTTATCCACACACCACTATTTTTTATATATTCATCTGTTGATAGACATTGAAATTTCTTCCAGTTTTTAGCTATTACAAAGAAAGCCTCTATAAACATTCATGTACAAGTTTTTGTATGAACTTGCGCTTTCTTCTCTTTTGGGTAAATACCTAGAAGTGGAATAACTGGAACACACATAGGTGTATGTTTAATTCCTTAAAAAACAGCCAAACTGTTTTTCAAAGTGATTATTCCAACAGTGCATGATAATCCCAGTTTACATTTTCACTGACACTTTATATTGTCTTTTATTTTTAGCTTTGTATTGTAATGTCTGTGTCATTATGTCCCACTGTGGTTTTAACTAATACTTCTGTATGATGAGCATCTCTTCGTGTTCCCATACATATATGTATATATATGCATGCGTGTGTATATATATGTATGGAGACATGAAGAGATGCTCATATACATGAGCATATATATACATATGTGTGTGTATATATATTATATATACATACATATACACATATACTTTTGTAAAGTTTCTCACCAAATGTTTTGCCCTTTTAATTAAATTGGCTCATTTGTTTTCTTTTTAGTTTCAAGAGTCCCTTATATATTTGGCTGTACATTTTTTATTGAATATATGACTTGCACATATTTTGTCCTAGGCTGTAACTTTTCATCCTTCTATCAGTGTCTTTCTCATTTCCAACATTTTTAACTTTGATGAAACCTAATATATCATGTTTTCTTTTATGAAAAGTACTAGAGGTTCTAACTTTTATAATCTCTAAGTGTATATCTTTCGCCAAATTTGGAAAATGTTTTTTTTTTTTTTTTTTTTTTTTAGGCGGAGTCTCGCTCTTTCACCCAGGCTGGAGTGCAGTGGCCAGATCTCAGCTCACTGCAAGCTCCACCTCCTGGGTTTACGCCATTCTCCTGCCTCAGCCTCCGGAGTAGCTGGGACTACAGGCGCCCGCCACCTCGCCTGGCTAGTTTTTTGTATTTTTAATAGAGACGGGGTTTCACCGTGTTAGCCAGGATGGTCTCGATCTCCTGACCTCGTGATCCACCCGTCTCGGCCTCCCAAAGTGCTGGGATTACAGGCTTGAGCCACCGCGCCCGACCTGGAAAATGTTTAGACACTATTTCTTCAATATGTTTTCTGCCCTACACTATTTATCCACTCCTTCTGGAATTCTGATTATGTATATGTTAAACTTTTAGATATTGTTCCACAGATTCCTGAAGCCCTGTTCTTCCCCTGCCCACCCACCGATCCCCCGAGACAGTCTCACTCTGTTGCCCAGGTTAGAGTGCAGTGGCACAATCTTGGCTCACTGCAACCTCCACCTGCTGGGTTCAAGCAATTCTCCTGCCTCAGCCTCCCAAGTAGCTGGGACTACGGGCATGTGCCACCATGCCCAGCTAATTTTTTGTATTTTTAGTAGAGACAGGGTTTCACCATGCTGGCCAGGCTGGTCTCGAACTCCTGACCTCATGACCCACCCACCTCGGCCGCCCAAAGTGCTGGGATTACAGGCATGAGCCACCGCGCTCGGCCGCCCTGTTCATTTTTTAAAATATTTTTTCTCCCTTTTGTTCAGATTGAATTGTTTCTATTGATTTTTCTTCAAGATCACTGATTCTTGCATTTGTCATCTCCATTCTACTTTTGAGTTCATGCAATGAGTTTTTTATATTAGTTATTGTGGTTTTAAGATCTAACGTTTTCATTTCTTTCTTTCTTTATATCTTTTATTTCTTTGCAGACATTTTTTATCTTTCTACTTACTTCAAAAACATTTACCCTTACTTGATAGAGCATTTGATAGCTATGTTAAAGTTTTTGTCATATAATTTCAACAACTGCATCATACTGGCATTTGGCATATGTTGACGTTTCTATGGAAGTGGACAATTTTTTCCGGTTCTTAATATGCTGAGTAATTTTGGATTCTCTACTTGACATTTATCTCAATTGGTCTTTCTATTTTGAAGAGAGGTGTGCTAAGATCTCTTGCTATAATTGTGGATTTGTTTAATTCTCTCTGTATATCTGTTAGGTTTTGTTTGTATATTTCAAAGTTAGGGGCATACAAGTCCATGATAGTTATACCTAGTTGATGTGTTTTTATGCAATGTTTCTCTTTATTAATTATTTTCTCTTCAATTCTACTTTGATATATTATTACCTCACTAATCTTTTTTTGGTTAGAATTCACATAGCATTTATTTGTTCTATTTCATTAACTTCAATGTTCTGTTGGTTTGGTTTTAGGTATATATCTTAGAAACAGCATATAATTGGACTTTGTTTCATAAATAATTAGATAATCTTTTCTTCTATATACCTGAATTTAATCTGTTCAGATTTATAATGATTGCTGACATTTTTAGAAATTTTCTCTCATTTTATGTTTTTTGTATAGCATCATTTTGTTTCATTTTTTCTCTTGACTTTCAGTTTGATTTATAAAGTTTTCTATATTTTTTCTTTACATATTTTGAAGCTATAGATAATATTTCTAGTTTTTTACCAGTTATTTTTAATATTTTAAGGATATATAAAATTGTACCTTTTTCTAACACAACCTAAAATTATTTAGAATTTTCATTCACCTACTGAATATGATGTAGACCTTGGCACATTATAACCTCAAACTAAATACTCTAATACTTTTCATTTTATCTTGAGCATTAATTTTGTATTTTCTCAAACATCAAAAAGTAATTCTTACATTCAATTAATATATAAATATATAATCTATTTTTGGTTTTTTTAACTTTTAGTTTCAGGGGTACATGTGAAGGTTTGTTATATGGATAAATTACATGTTGGAGGGGTTTGGTGTACAGATGATTTCATCCCCCAGGTAATAAGCATGGTACCTGACAGGTAGTTTTTTAATTCTCACCCTCCTCCTACCTTTCACCCTCAAGTAGGCCCTGGTGTCTATTATTCCCTTCTTTGTACTGATTGATACTCAATCAGTACCTGATACTGATTATTAGGTATCCATGTTGTATTAGTCTGTTCTTGCACGGCTATAAAGAAATGCCTGAGACTAAGTACTCTATTAAAAAAAAAAAAAAGGTTTAATTGGCTCATAGTTCCACAGGATGTATAGGCAGTACGGCTGGGGAGGCCTCAGGAAACTTTCAATCACGGTAGAAGGTGAGGGGGAAGCAATCAGGTCTTACATGGCCGGAGCAGGAGAAAGAGAACAAAGGTGGAGGTGCTACACACTTTTAAACAACCAGATCTCGTGAGAACTCAGTCACTACCTTGAGAACAGCAGAAGAGAAATCTGCCCCCATGATCCAATTACCTCACACCAGGCCCCTCCTCAAACATTCGAATTACAATTCGACATGAGATTTGGGTGGGGACACAGATCTACACCAGATCACGTGTGTACTCAATGTGTAACTCTCACTTACAAATGAGAACATGTGGTGTTTGATTTTCTGTTCCTGCATTAGTTCACTTAGGATAATGGCTTCCAATTCCATCCATGTTGCTACAAAGGATATTATCTCATGCTTTTTTATAGCTGCATAGTATTCCATGGTGTATATGTACCACATTTGCTTTATCCGGTCTACCTTTGATGGGCATTTAGGTTGATTCCATGTCTATGCTGTTTCAACCTGTTCTTATATTCTAAACTCGCCCTTTCTTCTTATTAAGTACATATTTTAAGAGTTCCTTTAGTGAGCCTCTCTGACCTGTAAACTAGCAGGCTGAGCATGTCTAAAAATACTTTCATCTACTCTCACTCTTGAAATTATTTTCATCTAGCACTTTAAGATAATACTATTTTTTACTGATGATAAATATACTGTGAGTCTAATTGATTCTTTCATAGGTAATCAATGTTTTCTGGTAGTTTTAAAGATAGTATCTTAATCCTTAATCCTCTGCAGTTTTATTATGATGTGTCTAGCTGTATATTTTCATTTATCCTGCTTAATACTCATGTACTACAGAACTGATAACTCAAGCATTCAATTATGGATGTTTTTTCAGTTATTATATCAGCAAACATTTCTTCTCTGTGATGCTCTTCACTACTTCTGTCATTCCCATAGAATATTTGTTGAAACCTCTCAATCTATAGCTCATATGTCATTATTCTATTTTTTAAAAATCGTTCTCTTTGCTATATTTAGAATTTCTCAGTACTCTATCTTGCAATTTGATATGTTCTCTCTGACTATATGCAACCCAAAGTTTATGTTCTTTTGAATTTTTTATTTAAATGACTTTTTTTCATGTCTAGGATTTCTAATTGGTTCTTTTATATTCATGTGGTCTCATTTTTCATTTCTTTACGCTTGTTTATTTCATAATTTTCTATTTTCAATAAAAGTTGTTCATTTACCTCTTTCAGCATCCTAAACATATTTTTAAATGACAAATCTTTTCATAAAATCATTTCATTCTGAATGAATTCATATTCTGATTGTTCATTTCCTTGGTGACCTCACTTAAGTGTAGATACTTTACATGTGTTTTGAAATTTTGGTGTAGAAGCTCATTTTGAATAGAATATAATTTTATTTTTCTTCCACATGTTCTATTCTGCATCCTTCCTTTTTATTGTCATTTCATGTTGCTCCTACATAGTTTCTAGGATGGTTGTCCAGAACAGGTCTTATAACAGATTTTCAAAACTCCTGTTACATAGTGATATTGAAGATATAGTAGAGCCAATGGCAGCTTGGGCCAGTTCCTCACAAGAAAAGTATATCTTTGGTCTTCTATTCCCCCACCTCCCAGGCCAATTGCTTCCTATAACATTCTAGCCCTATCGATGAGTGATAATAGCAGTTAAATTTTTCTTATATCTAGACTCATATATACAACTACCTACCTTACTTCTCCGCTTGGGTATCTGGTAGGCATCTCAAACTCTACATGCCTAAAGTTGAACTCTTGGTTTTCAGTCTCGCCCAAACTGTCCCCCAGTGTTCCTCATCGAAATAAATGGCATCACCATATACCCAGTTGGTCAGGCCAAAAACCTTCAAGTCATCCTTAAATCTCTTTCTGTCACTATCCTACATCCAACCTATCAGCCTGAAGTGTCAGTTCATTCTTCACAAGATATCTAGAATCTAGCACTTCTTACCATTTCCATCACTACTTCCCTGACCCAAGATACCACTACCTTTTCATTATCATTCCAAAAGCCTTCTTACTGGTCTTCACGCTTCTGCTCTTGACCCCTTTTAATCAACATTCTACAGTACATCCAGAGAACTCACTTCATGATATAAGTCAGACTGTATCACTCCACTGCTCAAAACCCTCCAATGACATCTATTCACATTCAGAATAATCTAAATTACTGTCAGGGCCCACAAGCCCCTACCTGATCTGGTTTCTCCTTATTTCTTCAAATCATCTCCTACCACTTTCTACTAATTCCATAATGTCTTGTGGAGATTAAACATTATCATGTGTGTAGAATGTCTCCCACAGAGTTTCACCATGTACATTGCTCAATATATGTATACCTATTATCATAGTTGTATAACAAAGAAGTTAACAATGGGGCCTGGCCTAGAATGATGGGATTTGGGCAGAGAACAATATAAGTAATCATGAAAAGAAAAAAATATATATGGTGATGGAATGCTTAGAAGGGCTAATAAGAGAAGCTCAAAGTGAAGGAAGTGAGATGCTGTGCCTTGCTGCCATGACTTTTAATTCCCTCCTGCCCACCATACACACATAACACCATGACCACTGCCCACTTTTTGTTCAATTCAGTACTCATCTGAGTCATGTGGGAAAAGTAACCATCTTTTCAACCTTTTCATATTAGAATCAACCACTAGCAAGCAAAAGCTTGCAGATTTTGATACATCAATTAAAAAGCTAGGTCTTTCTGCATTCCTATAAGGACCATTACAACGAACACCCATACAAATCTATGTCCTTCAGTTGGAGTTGTTTCAAGTAAGAGTTAAAATGTAATATTTCAAGACAAATTCCTTATGGTAGATAGATATTCCTCCCCTCTTATAGGTCTTGCTTTGGCAGAGCAGCCGAGCACTAGTTCTTTTTTTTTTTTTTTTTTTTTTATACTTTAAGTTCTAGGGTACATGTGCATAACATGCAGGTTTGTTACATATGTATACTTGTGCCATGTAGCTGTGCTGCACCCATCAACTCGTCAGCACCCATCAACTCATCATTTACATCAGGTATAACTCCCAATGCAATCCCTCCCCCCTCCCCCTTCCCCATGATAGGCCCCGGTGTGTGATGTTCCCCTTCCCGAGTCCAAGTGATCTCATTGTTCAGTTCCCACCTATGAGTGAGAACATGCGGTGTTTGGTTTTCTGTTCTTGTGATAGTTTGCTGAGAATGATGGTTTCCAGCTGCATCCATGTCCCTACAAAGGACACGAACTCATCCTTTTTTATGGCTGCATAGTATTCCATGGCGTATCTGTGCCACATTTTCTTAATCCAGTCTGTCACTGCTGGACATTTGGGTTGATTCCAAGTCTTTGCTATTGTGAATAGTGCCGCAATAAACATACGTGTGCATGTGTCTTTATAGCAGCATGATTTATAATCCTTTGGGTATATACCCAGTAATGGGATGGCTGGGTCATATGGTACATCTAGTTCTAGATCCTTGAGGAATCGCCATACTGTTTTCCATAATTCTTTACTAACAATTCACCGGCATTCTCAAAATCTTGCTGATTTTGGTACATAATTTACAAATCTGTAAACCCTTCAGAAGGGAGTTCTCTTGATTCTACTAAAAATAAGCATAAAATGATTCTTGCTCATTGATACTGCTAATTCCTACATAGTGATCTTCTGTCACCAGTTCTCACAAAGGAAGGTCTACACAGAGAGCCATTAGAGTAAAATCTATTGGTATCATCTGATGGCTACAAGTCTTTTGTATTATAAATTGGTCACGTGAAAAAAACAAAAGATTAAACTCTTCTTTAAAAAACAGGTTTTCACTAAATAACTTACCCATGTAAACAAATACCACCTGTTCCCTCGAAACCCATTGAAATTAAAAAGATAAAAATTGAAACAGGTTTTCAAAATACTCTTCTCAATATTATTAGAATTTTATATCATCCTAGAGATATAAGCACCGGAGTTAAAATAGCTTCAATATGTTTTGATTTGAAAAAAATATCATCATGCAAAGTTAACTTGAGGGGAAATTCATGCTAGCATGTTAAGAGAGGATTACTGCCCAATGTTGTGATAAAGCAGGCAGGTACCAAAATTCCTGACCCAGCTCAGCCCTAGGCTTGTCATTAAAGTAAATAATTGCACAGCCATCTTTACCTTGATGATGGAGACTCAGATAAAGATTTTTCCAACTAAAAATGACTGGGCACAGCTGTCCCCTATTTTGTCTAGTCAACATTAAGCATGGCAGATAAGTGAATATTACTGCATTAATTGGAATTAATCTTTGCAGAACTTAAAGAAAAAAGGCTAAGCTCTATTTCTATGAAGATGAAAGCAAAAGGCAAGGACAAAGTGGGACCACTTGGAAGGCCAAAATCTGAGAGTTTGTGGAAAAAGGGCAGGATCTATATTTTTAATTAATAGCTTTTAGGCAAAGGCCTCTCAAAGACCTTGCATAGGAGAGGGTGGTATTTGGAGTTCACTACTGAGGTCAGTAAGCAATTGGGTTTTTTTGTTGTTGTTTGTCTATTAACTAGGTGTGTAGCAGGACATAATGAGGAGGGAAAATGGAATACCATCCAACAAATTCCCTTTCCTTTGAGACTAACTTTAATTTCCCATTGCCTCTACTTATATTGAAAGTCCCAATTATCCAACTAAATTCCAGTTAAGCCATGCCAAAACAACCCTCCAGCTCAGTTATTAAATATAGTAAATATTCAATAGAAAGTAATAGAATTCCTCATTTGAAGAAGTTGATTCATTAACAAATTCTAGTTGTACTTGTACAGTGTATATTCACCTTCCTTTGTGAAAGATGGTGAACATATACACCCTGAGACAAGTACTGATTGTATCATAATTGATAAGACCCAGTCCTTTCACACAAGGAACTCATATTCTATTGAGGAGAGAGACAAAGTGTCATTCAAATATTCCACAATAGTGCAGTGATAAAGAAATGAACCTGTGCCATGAAAGCACAGATAAAGGTCACATAACACAGACTAGAGATGACAGGGAAAGCTTCCTGGAGGAGGCAAAGCAGGGTAACAGCATAAACAAGGGTCCAGAGGTGATAACCAGCAGGATAAGATTAAGGCGAGATTAGGGCATTTTGATTTCTTAGACTACAAAATGGAAGCAAGAAGTGGCAAGTCATTAATATATATAAAAACATTTATAAATATGTGTATATATACATTATTATATACACATACATTTCCTGGCTCTATCAGGTGAGAAGGCCTAGAAACAATGACACCCCAGTAGCAAAGAACACTTCCTGCATGCATATTTTGGATTCTATTACCATTCTCCAATAAAAAGAATCAGGCATCCTTGGAGAAATGGCTGATTCTAGGACTGGGGCAGGAAATACTGAAGATGAGCACAGAGTATCCTATAGTGCCTGAAAGTAAGGAATTACTCAAAAGAACAAAGGAAGGAAGCAAAGAGGGAAAGAAAGAGGGGAGGGGAGGGAAGGGAAGGGAAGGGAAGGGAAGGGAAGGGAAGGGAAAGGAAGGGAAGGGAAGGGAAGGGAAGGGAAAAGGGAAGGAGGACCAATAATGATGGGATGTGTTAAAGGGATACAAAGACAACTGAAAAAGAGCTCCCAATGGCCAAAGCTGGAATGCTTTGAGCAACAAAATAAAGTAATATCAGATTATATTCTAAAGTATAAAAAGTTATCCATGAGTCCATATTGGTATAACTCAATGAATGAATGAATGAATGAATGAATGAAGAAAAAGAAATAAATATCCCAGGCAGAGAATTCCAAATAGTTTATATAGATATTTCACCCTAAATGAAGTGGAATATAACTGTCTGACTCCATAAGTGTGACCTTCGTGTGGTGACTTTCTTCTGAGTAAAGTATAGAAAGGGGGAAGAGTAACTTTACGGTGGAGAAACCTAACAAACACTGTCTTAGCCAGGTTCAAGGTCAACATCAACAGTGCTCTCGTATTGATAGTAGGTATCTTTGATATGATGTGATGAAAGAGCACTTTACCTCTATGGTCTTCCTCCCAGAAACCCATGTGTGTTAGTCCATTTTGTGTTGCTATAATAGAATACTTAAGGCTTGGTAATTTATGAAGAAAAGAAGTCTATTTAGTTCACAATTCCACAGGCTTGGAAGCTCAAGAAGCACAGTGCTGGTGTCTACTCAGCTTCTAGTGAAAGTCTCATGCTACTTCCACTCATCATAGTGGAAAACAGAAGGGGAGTGGACAGGTACAAGGAGATCACATGGTAAGAGAAAAAACAAGAGAGAGAGAAGCCAAGGCAGCCAGACTGTTTTAACAACCTGCTTTCATGGGCTCTAATCCATTCCCACGAGAGGGAGAACTCACTCACCACTATGGGAGGGCATTAATCCATTCATAAGGTATCCACCCCTATGACCAAAACTCCTCCCACTGGGCCCCACCACCCAACAGTGCTACACTGGGGAATCAAATTTCAGCATGAGTTTTGGCAGGGATAAACCACATCAAAACTACAGCACCATAACTCCAGTCTAATTACAAGAAAACAATTAGATGAATCTCAGTTGAAGGACATTTTGGAAAATACCTGACCAGTGCTCCTCAAAACTGCCAAAGTCATCAAAAACAAGTGAGAAATTGTCAAAATCAAGAAGAGCCTAAGGAAGCATGATAACGAAATGGAATATGGTATTCTGGATGACTTCCCAGGTTAGAAATAAACATTTGGTAAAAACTTTAAAAATTTGAATTAAGTGCGCACTTTCGTTAATAATATTAATATTTGTTCATCAATTGTAACAAATGTGCTATACTCATCTGAAGTGTCAATAAGAGGGGAAACCGGTTGCAGATTATATGAAAACTCTGTAATATCTTCACAATTTTTTTATAAATCTAGAAATTTGTTATATAATTTTATTAATAGTTTATTATATTTATGTCACTATTCATATTTTATTACTATTTTAAAATTAGTTGGTTGAACTTGTGTGGTGCTATATTTGGGTTCTCTATTGTCTTCCACTGATATATAAGTCTATCCTTCAGTCAACACCATACGGTCTTGATGACTGTACCTATATAAGAAGTTTTGAAATAGAGTTATTCCTTTTACTTTCTTCTTCTTTTTCAAAATTGTTTTAGCTATTCTCATTTACTTGCCATTTCATAAAAATCTTTTCTATATTTAGATAAAACATTGCAGGGATTTTGATAAGAATTGGGCAAATTTTTATAACAATTTGGGGAGAAATGACGTCTTTACTATATTGAAACTTCCAATCCATGAACACATATGCCTCTCCATTTAGATATTCTATTATTTTTATTACTATTGTGTACTTTTAAACATACATGTTCTGTATGTCATTTTTGAGTAGTTTCATATGATCTTGTACTTTTAAAATTTAACTTAAACATCTTCATTGCTGGTATATACAGTATATACAAATGTAACTTCTTTTTGTAAGTTTATTTTGTATCCTGTGACTTTCTGAACTCACTTGTTAATTTTATCCATTTTGTGTAGATTCCTTTGGATTTCTTATGTAGATCGTCACGTCAACTGCAAACAGAGATGGCTGATTTTTCTTTTCCGATTTGCATGTCTTATTTTTATTTCCTCTGGCATTATTGAACTAGATACATCTTCCAGTCTTACGTTGAATAAGAGTTGCGAGAGCAGACATTCCTGCCTTATTGACAATCTTTGGGGGAAAACATTCTGCCTTTCACTATTAAGTGTAATGTTAGTTGTAGATTTTTATAGATATCCTTTATCAAATTGAGGAAGTGGTACCCTATTTCTTGTTTGCTGAGAGATTTTATCACAAGTAAGTTAAATCCCGGGAAACTTGTCCTGCATCAGTTGATATAATCATATAATTTTTCATCTTTAACCTGTTGATTACATTAATTGATTTTTTAATGTTGAACTAGCCTTACATTCCTGGAATAAACCCCACTTGGTAATGGTGTACAATTCTTTTTATATATTTCTGAATTCTATTTGCCAATGTTTTGTTAGGGATTTTTGCATCTATATTCAGAAGGAATCTTAGTCTGTAGACTTTTTTTGTACGGTCTTTGCCTGGTTTTGATATCAGAGTGATACCAGTTTCATATGAGGAATTGAGAAGTGTTCTCTACTCTTCTATTTCTGAAAGAGATTGTGAAGAATTGCCATTGATTATTCTTTAAACACAAGGTAGAATTCTCAAGTGAAGCCATCTTACTCTGGTGATTTATTTGAGTTTTAAATTATGAATTCCATTTTTAAAATAATTATAAGGCTTTTCAAATTATTTCATATTGGGTGGCTTGTGAAAATTTGCATTTTTCTAGGAATTAGTCCACATTATCTATGTTGTCAAATGTATGTGTTCGTACTTGTTTGTAATATTCCCTTATTATCCTTTTGATGACTGCAGGTCCTGTAGTGAAGTTCCCTATTCCATTCCTGATTTTTGTGATTTTTTTTTTCCTTCTCTCTTTTTTCCTTGGTCAGTATTGCTAAAGAAACTTTATCTGTAGGGATAGAATGGTAGAGAATCAAGAACAGAAAGCTCAGATTTTAGAGTCATACAGACTGTGTAAGACAGATGTGAAGTGCCTAGCTCATAACAGGCCTCTGACAAATGGAAACTGTTGTTATTATGAATGTCTAATGATGTTTAGATGCAACTGCCCAAAAAAATAAGATAGCTCCAAAATCCTGAGCAGGCTCAGGAGGATGGAGTCAAGGAGGTTAAGAAAGGCTGAGACACTCCTCATTTCTAGTCTCAGCTCCCACCAGTTACTCACAATATTATCTCAGACAGAAAGCCACCGACCTCCCCCAGCCTCAACTGGCTCATCTGCAAAATGGACACAGTAATGGGTACCTACCTCTTTAGGGTTGTGAAGATAAAATGAGAAAATGTATGCAAATCACCTGTCATTTACTGAGTGCTCAATAAACTGTAGTTATTTTGATTACCCTATCAAGGTGAAACCATTTCCAGCCAAAGCATTAATATCAGTGATTTTCTTTATTTGATGAACCAATCTACATCTGATTTTCTTTATAAGTATCTCTTGGGGTAGAATTGCAATGTGTCCTTCACTTTCTCTTACAAGGAATATACGGCTGGAATTCTATGCGGAGGAAATTAATCACCTCCACAAATCCATTTAAATAAGCACTTCTATCACAGTGATATTAAAGAATGCATCATGGTTTGGTCCTGTCAGCACAGAAACAGAGCTGCAGGGATGAAAGCAGACTCAAGACCTGGCCATCAGTTGTTCTGAGCTTTTTTTCTCCAGAAGTCCTTTTACCTGCCTTATTTTGCTGAGGCTAGAAAGCTTTTGGAAGCAAAGTGGCTGTGGAGAAAGAGCACTTAAGGAAAGGCTTCCCGTTCCTGAATGACAGAAATTCTGCCTGGGGACAGGAGACAAAAATCCAGCATCTCACTGAACACTGCACAAACAGACTCCAGCCTCTCTTCTTGGGACTGTGATTTCCCTTGGCTAAGTGGACACCCTTGCTCCTCAGGAGGGATTTGACCTTCTCAAGAGCTGTAAGACACAGCTGCCCACATCCAGTTGGCCAGGTCCAAACACAGGGCACTTAGGACCTTGACTGTATTCCCAGTTCATTTTCCGCTGTCTGCAGAAAGCAAATGCACACCTTTACAAAGGTCAGGCCTAGCCTTAACCTCCAGTAGCCCAAAGGTATACAGGCTAATCAAAGTCTAGTGGCACTGTAGATAAGAGTCCCATGCTGAACGTAAACGACCCATTCTGCCACATCCTGGCTGTGTGACCTTTGGTAAATCTCTCAACTTCTCCGTACTTAAATTTCTTCATTTGTAAAATGGAAGGAGTAAGAGTGTCTGCTAATAGCTCTTAAAAGTTTAAATGAGACAATATTTAGCAAATACTGAATGCAACAGATGTTCTTAGCAATTAGTAGCTATCATGTTGATTATTAACCCAAGTTGTGTTAAAGTCAAATGCATCAAGTCAAAGCATTTTCTTAGTCAGGTCTCTGGCCTTGAAGGAGAATCTACTCAAGTATTTTCAGTGCTCAAAAGATTTCCCAATTTGGGTCAACAAATAGCTGACAAAAAATTGAAGGGTTATCCTAATTTTGTTTTTTTTACAAAAGTGAATGTGAACATGCTGGAGAAAGTATACTCTCATATATTGGTGGTAAAAATATAAATTGTTATAGCCTGTCTGGAAGAGAATCTGGTATTATCTGCTAAATTAAATATATAGCTACACTTCATCCTAGCAATGCCACTCTTGGGAATCTACTCCACAGAAATAAAAGCACTGGAAATGGAAGGTATGTTTGTGAGAAGGGGTATGGCCGAGTGAACTGCATATCCAAACCATGGCCTTTCATGCCAGCACTTAAAGGAATGAGGTGGTTTCCATGGTGCATTATTAAGTGAAAAAAGCAAGATGTAGTAGTATATATATGATACTTGGATGCCACTGTTGTAAAATCAAATAACCAAAACCTCCCTTTTGTATATCTAATATAAATGATCTATATAATTATGCAAATATGGAAGAAGACATGAAAAGATACTTACCAGGTTATTCACATTGGTTACCTTTTGGGAGCAATATAAAGGGTAGGAAAAAAAGGCTTCACATTTTTTTAAAAAGGTATCCACAGTGAAAACTTGTATTCTGTAGTACTCTTTAGGTAAAATAGCATGTGTGTGCGCACAGGCACACATGCGCAGGAAGATGTGATAAAGGATGGTTGCCAAGATGTTACTGGTGTATATTTCAAGAAAGTGAAAAATAGGAAAATACTGATTTACTTATTAGTTTACTGATTTATGTATTCATTTATTTCACACAAACAGAACCCGCAAACTTTCCTTAGTGTAAATTTTCCCTTAAGAACTGACAATAGTGGTCCTTTTAGGAAGGAAACCGGACTGGCAGCTGCAGGGCTGACTGGATGGAAGAAAAATGCACTTTTCACTGTCCTTCGTTGCTTTTGAATTTCACACAATATGCATGTGCTACTGACTCAAAATAAGAAATAAAACTTAATTTGTGTTGTATCCCAAGAACCACAGACTCTCTTAGAGGCCAATGATTTACCATCACTTTCTTCAGTGGGCACCACCAGTCTTCTCTTGTTCCTTTAGCACATCCTTTTCTTTTCCACTGTAGGGTCTGGGTTCCTGCAGTCCACTCTGTCCAGATAACTTCCTTCACACACGGAGGGAGGAAAGGAAACGTATTTAGTTGCCTTCTTACCTGCCCTTTTGATCTTGGCTCGAACACTATCTTCTCACCCATGCAACTAAAATAAATCTGCTGTTCTATCTCCCAGTTGTGCACTGTATATGTATGATTTGGTTTGGCTCTGTGTCCCTACCCAAATCTCATCTTGAATTGTATTCCCATAATTCCCATGTATTATGGGAGGGGCCCAGTGGGAGATGACTGAATCATGGGGGCAGTTTCCCCCATACTGTTCTCCTGGTAGTGAATAAGTCTCACAAGATCTGATGGTTTGATAAGAGGAAATTTGTTTCACTTGGCCCTCATTCTCTCTTGCCACCGCCATGTAAAAAGTGCCTTTTGCCTTCCACCATGATTGTGAGGTCTCACCAGATATGTGGAGCTGTAAATCCAATAAACCCCTTTCTTTTGTAAATTGCCCAGTCTCGGGTGTGCGTTTATCAGCACTGTGAAAATGAATACAATGTATATTTTAATAAAGTTCCGACAATGCTCAACACTCACATGATTTCTCTCACTCTAGATCATATGTGTGCAGTTTCACCTATAAGAGTATTGCCCTTTGCCTTGGGGTGGACTTAGGAAAGCTCAATTCTGATTGGTTTCAGCAGAACCATACAAAAGCCCAGAAGCTGCATTAGCAGCTTTACCATTCATCCCCTCATTTAGCAGAAATGTAATAAGCCGGGCACAGTGGCTCATGCCTGTAATCCCAGCACTTTGGGAGGCCAAGGTGGGTGGATCACCTGAATTCAGGAGTTTGAGACCAGCCTGACCCACATGGAGAAACCCCATCTCTACTAAAACTACAAAATTAGCTGGACTTGGTGCCAAATGCCTATAATCCCAGCTACTTGGGAAGGCTGAGGCAGGAGAATCACTTGAGCCTGGGAGGTGAAGGTTGTGGTGAGCCAAGATCATGCCATTGCACTCCAGCCTGTGCAACAAGAGCAAAAAACTCTGTTTCCAAAAAAAAAAGCATCTAGACGGGCCCTGGCTTCGTGCTGTGTCTTAGAACAAGAGTGAGCACAAATTAAGTTACTCCTTGATATGGTGGTCACAGTTCAGTGGGAGAGACAGGCATTAAAATTAGTTAACAAGTAAATAAATAATTACTTAAGTTGTGCAACTGCAAAGAGAAAGGAGTGCAGGCCGGGCGCGGTGGCTCACACCTGTAATCCCAGCACCCTAGGAAGCCAAGGTGGGCAGACCACGAGGTCAAGAGATCGAGATCATCCTGGCCAACATGATGAAACCCCGTCTCTACTAAAAAAAAAATACAAAAATTAGCTGGGTGTGGTGGCGTGCGCCTGTAGTCCCAGCTTCTTGGGAGGCTGAGGCAGGAAAATCACTTGAACCCCGGAGGCGGAGGTTGCAGTGAGCCGAGATCGTGCCACTGCACTCCAGCCTGGCTACAGAGTGAGACTCCGTCTCAAAAAAAGAAAAAAAAAAAGAAAAAAAAAGAAAGGAGAGGAGAGGAGAATGCAGGGAGCTATCACAGCAATATACTAAAATATGTCTTGCTCATATGTGTGCTATATTTTTAATATACATGTAGCTATGATTGATTCACTTAAAGTGCAGTTGAATTCATAGGTTTATTCACCCATGTACTTTTTCCTCAGTCGCTATATTCTAATAGCACAACTATTATTGATGTGGCAGTTGGGAGGGTGGGACAGGAAGAGGTACCTCATGAAAACTGCAAACATTAAAAAGGGGTCTCTGCACATGTCCGTACTTTGAGAGAAACCTTGGGCTAAGTGAATGTTGGATTGCTATGCCACAGATCCCAAATGAATTTGAAAATTATTGTTGATATTTAAATGTCTTTATCAAGCTCTCCCAAGATCAGCTGTTTGATTTGCTCAGTAAAAAAATGATGGTTATTTTTAAAGGAATCTTCATACTCCAAAGAATTCTGAACCAACAGCCTAATAATGCTCTGGAGCCATAAGATGCATTCATTCATTCATTCATTCATTCATTCATTCATTCTCTCTCACACACACACACACACGAGCACCCGGCAAGTATTAGTAAGCAGCAACAGTCTATGAAAGGAGATTGCAAGCTCTGCTGCTGCTCCCATCTCTCATCTCGCAAAGACAGCTAGGAGCAAGATGAAGGGAAGACCACCACCCGTCCACGCTCAGTGCTGGGCTAGTACCCGATACAGTTGGCAGACGTGTTCTGTACTGGGGACAGGGGGAACTGCCCCCGGATTTTAACCTGGGGAATGATGACCCTAGGACTCACAGTTGTGTGCTTGGCCCCAAACTGACTCTGCAGGAGATACAGAGGAAATAAAACATTCCGTCTGTGCCCTCAGAGAACCTGCAACCTACATGAGAGTCAAGATTTGCTTGCAGGAAATATTTCGGACTGGAGTACCTCGTTTAACTGGACTTGCAGAACCAAAACTTCCATTTAAATTAATTTATCCAATTAACTGCTAATTTCTGTTAAGTGTTCAGATTCTTTTTATTTAGATTCTTTTTATTGGAAAGCCTTCTAAATGTATTACAAATTTGTCTTATTCGACAGAACATCCTAGGTATAATTTAACCTTTTTCTGATGACTCAGGGTCATTTTTTGAATATCCTTTATTGTACCTCATCTGCTTTCGCATTATTGTGAATTCTCTTTCTTTCCACATCTGGCTGTCAGCTGTCACTGCTCATCCACAGTTAATGAGCCTGTCTCTTCCAACCCCCTCAGCTCTCGGCTAATCACTGATAATAACAGCAAAAACCGCATTGATCCACTGTTATATGCCAGGCCTTGTGCTAAGTGCTTTGCATGGATTAATTAATTAAATCCTCAGAATAACCCTGGAGGCAGGTACAATTATTACCCCCAAATTGCAGATGGGGTAACCAAGGCCCAGAAGGGTCAAGTAATTTGCCTAAGGTTACACAGCAAGCGTGTATCAGAACTAGGATTTGGACTCTGATGTGCTGGTCTCAACATTTTAAGTTCTTTAGCACCACATCAGTGCTTTTCAAACCTTTTTGACAGTGAGACACGAACAGAAATATATTTTTATTACCATCCAGTAGACAGACACATATGAAACTGAATAGAAACTCCCAACAACACATTTATTACGTAGAACACACTCTGATATTCTATTCCATTCTATTCCATCATTATCATCACTAATGTTGGTCGTGACCCACTAAAATGATTTCCCAGCCCATCAATGAGTTACAATCCACGGTTTGAAAAATGCTGCAGCACATTTTATGCTAATCTACAATGAGTACAGGGTAACCACTATCCATGACACCTTGATGTGAACTAGAAAAAGGTGCTCCTTCCTCAAGATGCTTAATTCTATCTGCCAAAAATTATCATAATGTGCTGACTTTGAGTAAGACACTACTGTTGTAAGGCAGAGAATGGTTAAAAATAAATCAGTAAATCTTGGTGTCAACATTATGAATGGTGTCCCAAATAAACAATGATGTTGTAAGCACCCTATACACAACTGTACATATATGCCCTGGTGGACAGAGAAGCCAGATGACAAAATCGTTTAGGAGGTATTTGTTCAATTGATAGATGATGTCAGAGTACCTGTGTACCGGGGATTTGTGACAGCCCTTTTGCCTTCTTAGGGCCTTTCTGCTCATTTCCCAATTAGAGTAGCCGGATAAAATATAGAACACCCATTTTAATTGGAATTTCAACTAAATAACAACAAAAAGGTTAGTATAAGTATATTTGGAATATTTGGAATATACTCATGCTTTAAAAAATGTATTATTTTTGGAAAATAATATTTGGAATATACTCATGCTTTAAAAAATGTATTATATATTTCAAAATTGCTAAATAGTATATCTTAAATATTCTTAACACAAAAAACAAGTATGTCAAGTGATGGATATATTAATTAGCTTAATATAATTATTTCACAATGTTTGATACATGTAAATATATCAAAACATTACATTGTACTCTATAAATATATACAATTATTATTTGTCAATAACATTTAAAAATTAAAGAAAATTCAAAAACATTCACTGTTTATCTGAAATTTAAATTTATCTGGGCACCCTGTATTTTTATTTGCTAAATTTGGCAAACCTATTCTCAATGCGTAGTTGAATTGATGTAGTTCTTGCTGCTCTCTCTTATGCATCTGGAGCAGTCATCAAATGACACAGGGGTTTGATGGTAATTCTGCTGTAAGAGCTCTAGACCAGTCACATGGTATGACATGGTTCAGGGTCAAGTGGGTAATCCCGAGAGGAAGAGGAAGGACTGGAATTGATGAAGGATATCAGTTATAAAAGCACACACAAGCATTGACTGCTGGAGTGATCAAGAGAGGCTCCCTGGAGGAGACAGACTTAGAAGGATGGGAATAACAGGGAATACATTCGAGAGCTGTTTGTTTCATGAGAAAAAAAAATCCTGAAGCTGAGATGGATTACAAAGTACGTATCATGCTCATAGAGAGATAATTTTGTGTACAGCAGGGTTTTGATTAAAGATCGTTTAGAGAGGGGCACGTGAGGGCAGTCAGGAGTACTTTAGCTAGCATTTCTGTAAAATGTACAGAGAGTACTAGACCATTACAGGAAAATCACAATAGTACTGAACTTATACTAAATACTGGGCATCATACCAAGCGTTTTATATGCATCATCTAGGTTGATTTGCACAAGAAAACTACAAGACAGACACCACTAGCATCCTCATTTAATAGCTGAAGAAACTGAGGCTCAGAATGGATGTTAAGTAACATACCCAGAGTCACACAGTTTATACATTGCAGACCTGGGATTTGAACCTAGATCTTTCAGACTCTGGAACCTGCACTCCTCACCACCACACTATGCTATTAGAAATAACACAGAACAATATACAGGAATGTTGTGGAACAGTTTCTGAGGCGCTCAAGGTACTTTTATGTTAGTGACAGAGGGACATGACTCAGGTTAACAAGGTGTCCTTTAACCCTGTGTCCCTCCTACTTTGACAAGGGAAAAAGCAAAACATGTTGTGAAGTGACAAGTCCATGCCATCCCTAAGGGTAAGCACATTTCCTTGGCCTTCTTTCCCACTCTTTCCAAAAACTACAACCTGATAAGAGAAGAAGAAAACCTGACTGAAAAAAGAAGAATCCAGAAGTGCTGCTCCTAATATATGGTGTTGCCCCCACAGGTTTAAAGTCCCACAGTAAACAGAGCAAACACTTGAGGATCACAGGAGCCATTCTCCTGGTGAACATTCTTTCTCTGACAGAAACAAAAATCCTTGGAAAGCCAAAATGCCAGTTGTGTTCTTTTAGACTCTTCTTGCTAGCTTTGCTACCCATCTGCAATCCATTCAATCTGAACCTTGTTACTAGGTTAACAGATAACACAGCTTTAATTTATTTGCCAAGACACTTGGCCTCCAAAACCTTCTTATTATTTACTTACACATGATTGTTAAGATACAATGCGTGCAGTTTGCAATAGGAGCATTAGCCACGAATGGATCTATGTTAGCAAAGTTTGAGAACCGGTTGTTACTGTGATTATTTGTTGTCAGTTCCTTTTCTCCCATCCATCCACCCTCATCAGACCAGCTGTGCTAGGCAAAGTGAAGCCAGGGAATGAGCTGAGGGGCTCTGTATAATGTGCTAGTATACCAGTTCCTTGGGAGAAAAAACTAAATCCCCTATTTGGAGCATTTGCCAATTTCCACAGTGTAAATGCACTCACCACGGCCAATTTCAAGCTTCCAATGTGACCTCACTGAATGTGAAGACGGGAAAAGATACTAACAATAGCTTTCCAGAGCCAGTGCAAGCCAAGTAGGCTCTAGCAACACACAGTCTGTGCACAGCATCAAAAAGGAGTCGGCACTTTCAATAAGGGAGAGGGCAAACAAATGACAGTTTATCCAGACTATAGGCTACTAAGCAGTTGCTAAAAATCTGATGTGGATCTATATTTATTTATTTATACATTTTCTTTTCTAAAATAAATATATCTATATTTATTGACATGAAAAAATCTTCAATATACTATTATTAAGATTTTCTTAAAGTCACCAATCAACATTAGTATATCATTGTAATTTTTTTTAAATGTGTGTGTATCCTCATAAACAGAAAAAATGATTTAAGCATATATACCAAGATATTAACAGTTATCTGTAGGTGGCAGAATTATGTACATATTTTAATTTTCCTTTTTCAATTTTTCTATGTCACAGTTTACAATGGGCATATATTATGTGTATATGCATTTTTTTAATTTAAAAAAACGGGAACTTGAACACCTTATTTCATGAGTTCTCTTCCATTCCTTCAACGCTTCTCCAGGTTGAAGTGGTAGGGCTAGGCTAAGGCAGGACTCAAGCAAACCAGGAGAACAACCCCACCATGGGTCTTACTCCACTTTCCCGAATGCCACTCAAGTAAGGGTGGGGGTCACACGTCCAATATTACAAAGCAAATGAGTGTCAGTATCCTGATCATAGAATTATCAAAGCTGACTGTTCAGGGCAGGTCTCTCTACAGCAGCTGCCTCATGGACAGAACTGTACCAGGTTATTCCAGTTCAGACATTTACAAATGAAGAATAATATGAGGCAAATTGAATTTGGGGCATTTGCTAGCAGGTTCTGCAATCTAAATCGCAGCACTAACATAGATTCCTTACCACTGTCTTCTGAGAAATATGGGTCTTACTTCTCTATTTCGTTTTTTAGGCTAATTGGCCAACACCGTTGTCCTTCAATTACACCATGATTTAAATAGACTTGTAAGCTAATTCATGGTATAATTGAAAGGCAATAGTGTTTGCCAGTTAGCCTAAGAAACTAATCATCATAAATAATATTGCTTCTATGGTGAAGCATGCCCCAGGTTTCCAACTGACTTACATACTAACGTCTGGAACATGACATGATTCATTTGTAAATTGGGGGCCGCCAATTGGGGACCAGGTGGTCTGATCTAAACAGATCAGAGCCTTATGCTTCTCATATGGAAATGTCTTTACAGATGTGCTATTGTGATCAATGAATAATTTTAAGGCATTTGGGAAATGTTAATTATTGATCCTCGCTTGCCTGACCAAAGGAGGATCTACAAAATATCACACAAATTCAGTTCGGTTTATGCGTTACATTACCAAATAACTGTTCTGGTTGTCTTTTTCTCTGTGTGGCTGTTTTCAAACTGTTATAGTTACAGTTTCAGATTCATTCAAGGACAGCTTAGATAAAATCAGAGATTGATTACTATCTCCAGAAAACGTATATGAAAAACTCAATTAAAGAGAAACACAGCTTCCTCTTAGGCAACAGAAGGGACTGAGTTATTATAGTTTCCCAGTCATAATCTACATTCTGCAATGCCATTTCTTGTACCTAGTTATTACTGTGCCTCCCCCTCCTCAGCTCTCTGGTTTATTCTTGCAAAGAACTTCAAAAAACATTTTCAGGGTATTTCCACAGGAATAATAACAAACCACTAACTGTTTTGGTGGGAAAGTGTTATTTTAACTTATGCTTCAAATGTTTATCTTTCGGTACGAAAGCTCTCTAACCTGAAGATAACATAGTTGATTTCTAGACCCTCACTAGACATGCTTCTGTTCTTGGTAAATGATGGCTATACTCTACTAGAGACCCTATTGAATACAGTTCTAGACCAAAGAGGAGACTGTGAGGACCCAAACTAAGTCTGAAGGCAGGAAGAAGCTTCACAGTATGAAACCAAAACTTTTAGCCTAGGAATCAGAAGACACAGGGGCCAGTTTTGCTTCTGTGACTAACTGGGTATATTTCCTACAGCAAGTCCCTTCTTTTCTCTGAGCCTCAATCAATCTCCTCATCTAGAAAGTTGGCGGGATTTCAAACTGAGTTTAGGAGGAAAGGCAGGAGTCAGCACACCTTGAAGGTGATCTAATGGGAGGGCCATCTGGTTGAGCAAGATTATCCATCAAGAGGTTCATCTTCCCACCTGAGGGCAGGCCATCAGATTCGCTCTTGGAGGAGTAGTCATCAAAAATTCACAATTCCTTTTTGTCCTAGATGGCTGACAAAAGCAAAAGGGGCAGCTGACAAAGTGCAGCCAGTTCTTCCTTGAAGGGAGGGAAGCCCAGAGGGTGCTAACACCCTGAGCTCAGAGGTAAAAAGTGGAAAACAAGGAAGAGATCACTGCCCCCATCTTGCAAAAGGCTAAACTTCTGAATTGGGGCAAAGGATGGAGGAAAATTGAATATTTTATATTGTTTTTCTTCTTTTTTCAGGTTGTATTGGAAGAGATTTAATCTCTGGATTATTTTCAAGGTTTTTTTTTTTTTTTTCTTTTTTGAGACGGAGTTTTGTTCTGTCACCTAGGCTGGAATGCAGTGGTGTGATTTCAGTTCACTGCAACCTCCGCCTCCCGAGTTCAAGCAATTCTCCTGCTTCAGTCACCTGAGTAGCTGGGATTACAGGCGCCCGCCACCATGCCTAGCTAATTTTTGTGTTTTTAATAGAGACAGGGTTTCACCATGCTGGCCATGCTGGTCTCAAACTCCTGACCTCAGGTGATTCACCTGCCTCAGTCTCCCAAAGTGCTGGGATTACAGGTGTGAGCCACCTCGCCCAGCCTATTTTCAAGTCTTTGAGAGGAAAACTTGGTGGTAATTTTGTCTTACCTGTCTCGAATTTTGTTTTACCTTGGCTCCTCGAAAGCAGGAGCCAAGCACAGAGATGCTCTAGAAGGGTTTGCTAAATAGTAGCACAGTTCCAGCAAAATTGCAAAGACATGATCTTAACAGAATATAAATGAGCACTAAAGTGAATGAATTGCCTTAAATACTTTCTGAAATGAGGTAGAGAATAAAATAGTAAAACCAGATTAATGTCTTCACAACGGTTTCTTGACTTTTTAAAGCGCAATGTCCCTAAACTAGTATTACCCTTTGAGTGAGTTCTGGAAACCCAAAGCACTCTCTTTCTTCCATGAATCCACACCACAGATACAGAAGTAGCCTGTGAGAGCACGGCCCATGTTTTAAATTGATATATTTCTGTATCAAGTCAGTCATGTATTAAAGGAATTCAGCAGAGTGGTTAAAACTTATACCTGAGTTAGATGCCAGAATTAGCCAGAGTCCAACAGGAAGTCAGGAGCTGACCACAGTGCCTGGCCCACAGTAGACCTTCAACAAATAGCAACTGCTGCTGCTGCTATGACTGTTCTCATTATTAATGACTCCTCTCAGAAAATAATCCTAAAATCTTCTTTACATAAAGGCAGTTCAAGGAACACTATAAATGTTTTTGATCCTGACTGAAACCGTGGAATATTCTGGACGAATCACCTTTAAAGTTCTGTAGTCTTTTCTAGTCGCAGCGAAAGAAATCCAAACATGCCTGGTAAGCTCTTGCAATCCTTCCTAATTGCTGCCTGGCTCTCTGCCACAGCTGGAGGACACGCTGTTCCAAGACTCCGTCTGCTGCTGTATGATTGATCACAATATGTAATCACCAAACCCAGAGAATGAAAAACACCACATACCTGTTTATGCAGGATTCTGATATTATTTGTAAAATAGACTGACAGAGACTCTGCGGAAACATACTCCTTTCCAGTCAGTTGCCCATTAGTAACAGGCTTTACTTCAATTGATCTGTGTGTTAAGAACAATTGCTATTTGATCTGGTGGCTTCATGTCATGGGAAAATAGGAGTTATTTACTAGGCTTGCTGGATTTAGAAAATAGAACTATAGGATGCCCAGTTAAATCTGAATCACAGAGAACGATTTTTGGTTTTAGTGTAAATGGATCCCAAATATTGCAAGGGGAAACTTACACTAAAAAGTTATTTTTTGTTGATCTGAAATTCAATTTAACAGAGCATCCTGTGTTTTATCTGGCAATCCAATTTTTATACAACCATTCATCTTTACTCGCAACATGCCAAATATATGAATTTGATGACATTTTATGTATTATCTAAAAGGTATCCATTTAGCTGTCAGTACTATTTTCCATCACAAACACCGATTACATCTTTGAATGTTATAGGAGTTGACTCCTTGTTTTAAGAAATTTTAACAAAATTTCTACAAATCCATGTGATATGGCTTTTATTAGCATCAGGCATAATTGCATCACCAAATCACCAGAAACTACCAACAAATCCACGGTTAAGTATAAACTCTGGGTAGGCCACTTTGAAATGAATCTCATGTCGGAAACCAGAGCTCCAAACCATCCCACTGAGGAAGGCTTCTGCCAGTTCACAAAGGTCATATTTACCTGTAGCTAGTGGCATTTCCTTGTTCCTAGATAAGATACAACAAAGGGAAGTGTTTGGTTCCAGGTGAGTGGGAAAGGGTGTAAGAAATAAGAAGATAACAGTGTTTGGTTCAGGTGGGAATGTATCAACCAAACTACTCTGCTACATGCTCAAGAGGCCACTGACTGACTATAATGCTGCTATTTTCACCCATTAAAATCTAGTCATTTTCAATTCACATTTATGTATAGAAAATTCTGACTGCACAAGCACCATAACTTTCCTTTTCCAGAGGGGGAGGGGGCAAAGTGAGGTTGGTATTTATCTTTAATGTTTACAACAACTAGAGAAGTTCAATAGCATATCCTGGCTGTGTCCTGGGTGGAGTCTCTAGTTAAGAATCTGCAAGGCAGGAGTTAAAATGGGTATGTGCCACTAATGTACTCCTGCTCATTATTAAAAATCAGACAGACAGCTTTGTGGCACCATCCACAAGGCAGAGAATAACTGAGAAAGGCAAACATAAACTTGTAAGAAAAACATTGAAGAGCTACAGGCTTATCCCTCTTCACACTATCACAGTGCTCCTAAAGAAAACTGTCAAGTGTTTGTGAATCAAATCGTTTTAAAACCAATAAAATGGAGCCTGGTTTTTAAAAGTGGAAATGTGAAGTTTCTCAAACCTAGATCTGCTGTTCCTTGATCTGCTGTTTAGATACATCTGGAAAAAAAAAAAAAATCTGTATTAAAGAAGATTTTAACCTCCCAATGTCCTTTCCACTTTTTTGTTGGGGGAGGAAGGACAGGAAGATGAGCTAAGTAAGTCAATACTAATGAAAGTCTTCAAACATCTTATGTGAATAGGCTCTATTTTTTTCTGCATGTCACTTCTTAAAAGCCCCAAAGTGTGTGTGTTTTAATGTAATTGTGAGGAAACTGAACGATCATTAACTGTGGTCACTCGTTTACCAAATTAAACTTTGGGCTGTGAGGTATCAACTTCCTCATCCCTACTTTTCACAACTGTCTTTAAACCTTTTCTCCAGTTCCCTTGAGACAGGAAGACATGGTATCCTTTAGCTTGGAGATTTGTCAACAACACACACCCATTGGAGAAGTAATGTTTGTATGCTGGGGAAAGAACAGGATTTGGGGCCAAAATCCTAGATTTCAGTTCTGGCTTCATGACTTACTGGCTCTGCAATCACTGACAGGTTACTTATTCTCAGATAGACTAAATAGCCTTATCTGTAAAAATGGATTGTTCAGTTCTAATGATAAAATGCATGTGGAAGTGATTTGTAAATGGTAAATCAGTATAAAAATGTCGTTGATCATTCTTATTACAGGACTCAAAATAGAATTTCCACCTTGTGTTAACAGGGTGGGAACAGGGCAAAGGTGACCTTTGAAGAGGCTCCTGGTGCTTTGCTGAAGGCCATGGTCTGGAATGTTAAGCATCATTCTGGCTTTGAAACTGAAGGACTGACCCTGCAACCCTTATTTACATGCGTCCCATCAATGACTTTTCATGAGTCTAAACTAAAAAGTCAGCGCCTTTTTGCACACAACTCCTTCCTGTGCAGTTGAACCTCCCCCTCTTCTGACAAAAGATGCGTCTTTCCCAAAAGAGGACAAGGAAACACAGACAGCCTGTTCAATTTTATGTAGACTGCATCTTAACTGCCACCAGATCCCACTGGCCAAATATTCGAGGCCATCAATGGCCTACGCCAGTTTCGAGAACACATTGTTGTAACTGCTTACATCTCACTGGTGAAAAACTGTTTTAATTAGATGAAAATCACCATCATATCTAGGGAATGAGATTTTCTCCCAGTTTAAACAAACAACATGATTACAGGCAAAAAAGGAGTATATTGTATGTGGTACTAT
>NW_012107230.1:36422-70958 GCF_000951045.1 Mandrillus leucophaeus
CAGTCTCACTCTGTCACCCAGGCTGGAGTGCATTGGTGTTACCTTGGCTCACTGCAATCTCCGCCTCCCAGGTTCAAGCGATTCTCCTGCCTCAACCTCCCCAGTAGCTGGGACTACAGGTGCCTGCCACCATGCCTGGATAATTTTTGTATTTTTAGTAGAGACGGGGTTTCACCATGTTAGCCAGGCTGGTCCTCATATCCTGACCCCAGGTGATCTGCCCGCCTCAGCATCCCAAAGTGCTGGGATTACAGGTGTGAGCCATTGTGCCTGGTGGTGTGCGGTATTATTTCTGAAGTATAATTTAAAAAATAGCTAATGCTAAAAAGTGAAACACACTAATTGCATGAATGCAGTGCATATTTGGGAGCTATTATTAGAACAAGTCTGAATATAATTTGGAGCTAGAATTTTATTTTTGAAATCACAATTAGCAGTGCTAAGGGATAAATACATGTATCTGTTTGTGTGAAAGGCATTCATTGTATTCCCCTAGTTGCAGAAAGCAAAGAGCTCATTGCTTTTGCCGTCTCGAGAACTTGATCATGTAGCAAATCTACACATGTACTTCCTGAATCTAAAATAAAATTTGAAAATATTTTTTAAAAAAGAAGAACTTGGTTAAGCATAAGGCTTACAAATTTCCTCTCCTATTCAGGGACTTGTAAGCACCTAAAATAAAAGAAGGCACAATTGACCACGGGATATATGCAGTGAGAATATTTTAGATTTTGTAATCTAATATTGGATCGCAAAAGTCAATATTGGATTGACATTAATCCAACATTAACTTCAAATGTTTCTATCTAGGCAAAAGACAAGGCATTTGAAACTATGACATGTATGTTGTATAATAATTGCCATGATTGTACCTGTCAACCCCTTGCAGATATTTGAGTAATATTTTATTTGGCTTCTTAATTTTCATCCCAGAAGGAAGTATAAGAAACTTGAATGCATGTAATTTAATGTGCTTCTATAGTACTTGTTACCAGTTCCTTCACTGAATGCCTATTAGTTTGTCTTCATAGCCTCCCCTTTCCCTTTCTTTCCTTGGAATTGTCCCCTCCCTCTTCAATCCTCTTGCAGCCATGTTTGTACAACACAGCCGCCTTCTTGACCACATCCAACTGGTCTAGAAGTGGGCAGCTGTCCGTGAATTTGGAATTGAGACTAAGGGAGATTTGGTTTCACTCTGGGTAGCTGGGTCTATAATACGAATACAGACACGAGGTGAAAATTCCATTTTGAGTCCTGTAATAAGAATGATCAACAACATTTTTATACTCATTTACCACTTACAAATCATTTCCACATGCATTTTATCGTTGGAATTGAACAATCTATTTTACAGATAAGGCTATTTAGTCTATCAGAGAATGAGTAATCTGTATTCATAGAGATAATAGAGATAGCCATCTGCCGTCATATAGCCTGGGGAGCAGAGAAAGAAAGAATCAAGCTGACATGCAGAAAGGGGCACAGATGAGATGGAGTGAGACACGGAAAAGTCCTGACCAATAACACAGTGTCTGGTTCCAGGTCAAGCCTAGCTGCATTCTTACCCCTGGGTTCCTTGAGAACCCCAGAGTCTTTAGAATAAAATTTTTCTTTTTGCCTAAGCTAGCTAAAGTAGGTCTCTGTTATTTACAAGCAAAAGTCCAGGTGACTGCACATTCCAACTTTGACAGTCTTCATTTTAAAACAGATACACTCACCCTAAAGCAAAAAGAGTTTGCATTCAATAATCCACTTCGGCAGGAGAGATCCTGGTGTACTGCAGTGTCTAGCATATACTTGAGTGGTAGGTGCTCATATAATGTTTGCTGAATGGATGAGTGAATCAATGAATGAACGAATAGAGGCATGTGTTCCAAATAACCTGGAATGAACTTAAGCTGACATTCAGATAAGTCTCAGTGCCCATAAGTGTATGACTATTCAAATTTTAAATCTTATTGACCATTAACCTATGACTTTCAAAGCTGGTTGAAAGGCAGGGCTACATAGTGGTTACAAGTAACGGCACTGGAGTCAAACTGATTACATCCCAATCATTGCTTTGCCCTCAGGTCTCTCCAGACCTCAGTTTCCTCATCTGTAAAATGGGGATAACTTCAATATATATCACAGATATTTCGAAGATTACAAGAGATAATCCATGAACTGCACATGGTACATAGTAAGTGCTCAAATGTTAATGACTATTATCATAATCTGGGGGCAACTTTTAAAGACAAAGCAGCAACATGTTCAAATCTCACTTGATACACTCTTTTTGATGAGTTGCTCTTCTTATCATTTATCCAACTTTTCTTTTTGACTTCTTCTCAGCTGTAGGCTGCAGGACAGCTTAGTGGTAGACTTCTTCCTGAATATTCACCTGGGTGCCAGTACCTTTGCTTCATCTAGTGACAGTCCTCTGAAGACGCCTAAACATTCTGTTCCCTTCTGACCCCTCCAGTCACTTCTTTAGATTTTAAAAGTTTCTGTAACCCAAAAGTGTGATACCAGGAGAGCTGACACTACTCAGGATGAGATTTCTCTCTCATCACAGTATTTTCTGCCATACTACACATCTACTTAAAGTGTTTTTGAAGTGTTAATGTTGTAGGAATATCTATTAAAGTATTCATGCATGGAATGACACATCTTAGGTTTGTTTCAAAATAGTCAAGAAGCGGGGAGGTGAGTTGAGAAAGCGATGAAACAGAGAAGGTGTGAAAACTGAATGAGAGGAACCTGAGGGCTCGTGATATCAATCTAGTTTTTTACATGTCAGAAATTTTTCTTAATAAAAAGCTATGTCTAGAAATATTCTTGAGCACTCATTAGCCCTTCCTTCTGACACTTCCTTAGCCTGAGCTGTGTATAATTTTATTCACAAGGAGTATAGTTCTGCTTTTCTTACATCTCTTGCTTCAGGCAATGCCTTGAAATCATAAATGGCCGCCAAAAGAAGCAGAAGGTCCATATCCTGTGCACACAGAAGACATTTGAGCACAATTTGGATATTTTTTTTTGAAAAGTTTTAAACTGGTTTCATTTCTGTTTTGATACTAATGAATGAAATAGGTAAGAAGTCCTAGCAGAAACTGTCTCTTTACTGGGGACCTTGGCTGATAATTTTCTGTTTACAACCAAAATGATAAAACATGTGCTGCTCCGTGATACAGGTGTAGTGTGTTAGCAAATACCCATTAAAAGACACATGCAACAGAAGCTAAATCAAAAGCCGGATGAAAAACTGTCTCCACCTTGGACGACAGAGGGTTTTTGTTAATGCCTTGCCATCAATACACCAAATGTATCATAGCAACAGTAACCGGATGCTACTAACAAGAACCTCTTCCCAACGTTTAACCTTGCTGCAACCTTCACAGAAGGTTCTTGCCATGGCATTGCTGACAACAGCAGGCATCAGTTACGTTGTCCTAAACAACCAAGGACCATGGTAGAGTATCAGGAAGTGGCTGCCACTCTCTGACGGGGTCAGTCAGGGAAAAGGGGATACATTAGAAAGAAAATAATTATAATCTGTACCGTGATCATTGCCTTTATATGACCATCAGTGCCAATCATCTGTCTTCAAGGCCCAGTGGAATTGGGGATTGGTTTTCATGTGCCACCTTTTTCATACAAAGACCCAGGCTTTCAGCTGTTGCTGGTAGCGAGGGTCCACCGCCACACTCCTTCCTTCTCACGCCCCCCCCCCCCCCCCCCCCCCCCCCGCTTTAAAACAAACACGTGGTGGAAAGCCAGCTGGTAGGGTTAGGGAAACAGGGTATGGCCAAAGAAGGGAGCCAAGCTAACTGCTCCCCATGGGGATGCAGCCCTGACCTTGGCCTCATTAGCTTTGGGCTCTGACTGAGCTAAACCAGCCCAGATGGCTTTAGGAGTAAGGTGAAGACCCACTTCAGAAAAAAACTGGAGAAACAAATTAACAGCTTGCTAGCCTTGAAACGATGGGGAGGCGTGGGAGGAAAGATGTTCTAGTGGATTTTCATAGCGAAAACTTCAAAGAACTTTTCAAGTTGCATGTGTTTTACTATGATTAATATTATTATTTTCAGTGAAAGATGATGAAATCTAGTTTATTTTCCCCAAATAGAAGTGAGTTTTAGATTTCTAAAATATCAGAACAACAAAGCTTTTACTTTTTCCTAATACACTTTTCAAGGGAAAGAAGAGACCTACTATTGCTTTTAAATCTCACACCAACGCTACACCCTGTTAGGTAATATTATCATCGCCATGCCTTGAAAATTGTGACCTGGAGATGTTAACTAATTTGCCCAAGGTCATACATCTAGCAAATAGTGGAAGCAGCTTGAATTTAGGTCAGTCCACCCTTGAGGCCCTCCAGCTTTCCACAGCACCCCATTGCTTACTAATTCTGAGTAGCAGCAAGCAAGTACAGGAGTGTTTTATAAGAAGATCTGTGAGGTTTAAAACCAAGTTGACACTCCTTATCAAATCATTAACTCACGTCAGAAAAGATACACTGGAACACTTGATTTGCAACAACTGATTGTGTCTTCCGGTAGCTCCAAAAGTTATGTCAGTGACAGTCTTCAGCAAAATGGCTCCCAAATTTATTAGGCTAATTTTCTTCAAGGAGATTTAAAACATATTTTTGTTGTTGGAGGAAACAAAACCCATTCTACACTTATAGTTGGAGCAATATGGTGCACTGTTTTCTGTGACCCGATGCAAGTGCAGTTCAATGACCTAATTAATGGTTAGTGGACAACTCTGATGCTAGAGGGCAGAGCAGCCTAGTGGCTCCCAGGGTGGGTATGACAAAAGACAGATCAACACGAACACATGCGCAGCAGTCTGTAGATTAGAGTAATAGTTTAGTAAACGGCGGCTATTATTATGATTTGCATTATGTGCTTCCCTTTTATTCTCCCTTTGCCCATCCATGGGGAAACTTCTTCCAGTACTTCAGGCCAGGGTTTCTCAACCTCAGCACTATTGACATTCTGGACTGGACAATTCTTAGTTTCAGGGGCTATCTTATGCACTGTAGGCCATTCAGCAGTAGTGTTACAACTAGGGTGAAGTGAATGAAGCACTTGCCCTGGGCATGAAATTTAAGAGGACACCAAAAAAACTCATTAATCAAGATAAGTAATATCTTTAAGTATTTTGAAAACATCTAAATTAGTGCCCCATGATGAACAAAATATCAAAATTTTAAATATAGGTAAGATCAATATTCCTAAATGTTCCTTTTGTTTCAGGCTCCAAAATGACTCAGCATGGCACTGTAACTGATCCTCTGTTTAGCAGCTTCAGGGACTTCTACTGTAATTGATCCTCTGTTTAGCAGCTTCTGGGACTTCTACTGTAATTGATCCTCTGCTTTAGCAGCATCTAGTAGCATTCCCCACCCCCACCTCCATCCCCACCCCCACTCCCAGTTATGACCAGCAAAAATGTCTCTAGACATTTTCAAATGTCTGCTGGGTGGCAAAATTGCCCCTAGCTGAGAACCACTACTAAAGGCATAGAGGATTAGGGACACTCTCCCACATTTAAAAAAAAAAAAAAAAAACATAAAAAAAGCTAATGGGGTACGACGACAGTATGACTAAGGACAGGACTCTGTATCACACAGACTTGGGTTCAAATCTCAGGTTTGACACTTGGTAGATGTGTGACCTTATGCGCTACAGTCCTGTGCTTCAGTTCACCATCTGTAAACTAGAGATGATCATAAAATCTATGCCATAGGGTTGAGAACATTAAATAATGATTTGTGTAAATCGTTCAGGACAGTACATGATGCATGGCAAGACCTCAAAAACATTAGTCACTGTTATTACTGAGAAGTAATCAGTGGGCTGGGCACGCCTCTGCCATCAGTTTTTGTGCCAGAGTGACAGGACTGCTCATTTTTCTGAGCAAATGGAGACTGGTTCCAGAGGAAAGGACGTGGTGTTTCCAATGGCTTCAACTTCAGGTATACGAGTGCAGGTGATTATTCTCCTTACGGAAGAAAATATTCAGTTTGTTTCATGATTAAACATGTTCGTATGCTAATCTTAGTGTCTCTCATTGCCAATCTAGAGCTTTGAAAAACTTGACTGCCATTCAGTGAAACTGTTTGTTGTTAAGGCTGAAAAGTTCAACCCACCAACATATCCTTATACCATTACTTTAACCGATAACAGGAAAACTTACAAATCCGAGATACAACTAGAATTCAGCATCATCACAAATACTATTTTGAGCATAACTTAAAAACGAATATGGGCTGAGTTGTTTTCATCTAAATGCAGACTAAAGGAAAATAACAAAAATATCGAGCCACATTCAAATGCTTTAGCCCTTTAATGCCCATTTCAAGGAAAATCGTACATGGCTCTCTTGCTTTTAGCTTATTTTAGTTTTTCTTATGGTTTTGAATGTGGTAGATAAAATATTGCTTCTCTAAGTCCAAAGTCATAGTTTTAGTTTCTTAACCACTTCTTTGAAATATAATTCACACACAATACAATTTGCCTATTTAAAGTATGCAACTCAATGGCTTTTAGTATATTTGCAATTGTGCATCCATCACCACAACTAATTCTAGGATATTTTCAGAAAAGAAACTCTACATCACTTAGCCATCACTCACGATAACCACCACCATTTTCTACTTCCCCCAGCCCTTGGAAAACACTAATTACTGTCTGTACAGATTCACCTATTCTGAATATTTTGTCTATATGTACCCTTTTGTAACTGGCTTCATTCACTTGGCATAATGTTTTCAAGGTTCACCCATGTTATAGTACATATCAGTACTTCAATCCTGTCTGTGGCCGAGTCATATTGCACTGTGAGGATATATCATATTTTGTTTATTCATTTATCTATTGATGGACATTTGGGTTGTTTTCCTCTTTTAGCTACTATGAATAATGCTGCATAAACATGTGTATAAGTTTTTGGGTGGACATAATATTTTCAGTTCTGTTTGGTATATGCCCAGGAGTGAAATTGCTGGGTCATATGATAACACTGTGTTTAACGCTTTGAAGAACTGCCAGACTGTTTTCCAAAGTGGCTGTACCTTTTTACATTCCTGCCAGCAGTGTAAGAGGGGTCCAATTTCTCCACATCCTGGCCAACACGTGTTATTGTCTGACTTTTTGATAATAGTCATCCTAGTAGGTATGTAGTAATCTTTCATTGTGGTTTTGATTTGCATTTTCCTAATGACTAATGATGTTGAGCATCTTTTTATATGCTTGTTGGCCATTTGTATATCTTCTTTGGAGAAGTCATGGTTTCACTCTCATACTCGAGGTGTTTGGGAAGTATGATGCAGTAAGTAGGACCATCTGTAATAGAAATAGGGACGCTGATAAAATATATATTTCCATCGTCATTCCAAGACATGACTGAATTAATTAGCTTGGCTGACAGAAAAAAAAAAAATTCTTCTAATGGCAACAAAAATTATTCTATCTGTGTGGCCTTAGCTGAAGGTGAACAGAAACTAGGTAACGGGGAAAGTCTGTTTAGCGTGAAAAACAATTTATATTTATCTAAGCCTCAAAACTGCAGAACGTCTCATTGAAGACTGTATTCTGTACCTGTCAGGTCATTGGCATGTACGCTTGTGCACCTCAGTGTAACAGCAAAAGTCTAACTCGGGTGCTCTTTATTTCTTTCTCAACTTAATTGAGTCCATTTCACTGCGCTTTCAGTTGATCTCATAGAAATTTTTTCCTCCGTGTTTGGAAAAATAATTCATGTGTTTCTTTCCTCTGAAAATAAACTCACTAGAAGAACAGTATGAATATACAGTCCATGCATACTGGATTATCATATCAGGATCATTTAGGAGGATATGTAGTATTACAATTAAAGGTCTAGGGCTGAGATGACTACCCATCTCTGGAAGAACTCTGGATAGCCTGATAAATTCAGACATTTGGAAATACTTGTTCAGCAGTCTGTGACAAAGAGGGAAGGCAAAGGAAAACAGAGCTCCAAGAGTCATTAATCTAAATTAATTAACCCAGTGACATTGTCATAGAATTTTAGCCCCACTGCAGAACTCAGATGAATACAACGTTTCAGGTAGGTAAGCTTTTTTTGTGTGTGGTTGTGGGATGTTTATTTACAATGGACTGTGGAAGAGGGTTAATCTAATGGGATGCAGGACTGCATTGGATGGTGAAATGCTTTGTGACCAGCATCCATTTGAGGTATCAATTAACTTTTAATTCTTGGAGGGAAACAAAAGCAGCCTTGCACAAAGCCTAAATTGGGGGTGGTATAAGGGGCACAGAGCTCATGGAACCTTAGGCCTGCTACCTTTTTGTAGCAAGGAAAGGCCTCCTTATGTAACACAAAGGGATTGAAGAGTAGGGAGGGAGAAGGGTGAATTGGTGTGTGGCCTGTTAACTCAATGATGTTTCTAAAGCCTGAATGGAAGAGTCAAAGCCACCCAAGTCACAACAGCGCTAAGTCAACAGCTTGGCCGAGACAGCATGACCTGAATGGAAATGCAAATGGTTCAGTCCAATAACTTGTTGGGGTGTCACTTGGTCCACCAGCTCTTGCATCCCTGCAAATTTTCAACTGCATACAGGACAGCAAATCACCTGAGTAGACCCCGTATCCAAACTCCAGGGAAAACCCAGAAGATACCAATCCAAATTAAGAAAACCAAAAAACTTGTGTGGTGGTAATTCCCAATATAAAAACATTTACTGTGCTGAAGGTTTCCCTAAAGGATTCTTTTCAGCTATCCACCATGTGATTTTCAAAAAGCATCAGCTGTGGTGCTAAAGAAGCATCTCATGTTCAACAGGGAAGAAAATTCTTTCCATGAAGTGCTCTTGTGGACATGCCCGGCTTCCAACCACCAGCCAACATAGGAGTACATAATTAGTTTGTTTTCCAAAGAGAGCGCTACCTCATGCTTTTCTTCAGATTCGATCAAAACATGTACGTTCTAAATAGAAACATGTTCATTTGGAATCCCTCTGCATGAGCAGCTGTCTGGACCAGGCCTGGCCGAAGAGCCATTCATCCCTGCACTCCAGCCAGTAAATGCTCAGCTTTGTTCACCCCTACCAGCAGAGGCAGTCAGACTATGTCAATTGGACAGGGGGTTTTAATGATCTGAGGCAGGTGTCCTCAGAGGCTGCCCAGGTAAGGGGGGTCAGCCTGTGTGCCATGACTCACTCACTTGTCCTCAGTTTACAAAGCCCATCTTCCCCATTAATTACTGCCACTAGTGAGTTCATACACACAAGTGAAAGGAATCCACTCAAGCCTGCTTGGGGCCTCTGCTACTATTTAAGAGCTCTGAAGACAACCAAATGTCACTGTTTTCAAAGATGGGCAGGGGGGGTGGGTGGTCAGTAAAGCACTCTACAGAACTTCTACAAAATGAAATCATAATAATATGAAAGAAATAAGCAGCTGCTAAGGCCTAATAAAGAAGCTGCCCGAAGCACAAAGATGTCCTTCCGGCAAATGCTCAGCAAGGCTAAAAGAATCATATTGACAAGTTCCCAAAAGGTAAGGAAAAGGTTTTGTTCTTGCCCTTAGTGAGTTTTTCAAAAGTCAGTGCAGGAGACAAGCCAAATTGATGGAGAAGAAAAATCACCTCTTATTTTGTTTCACGTTTTTACATTCTCAAAACCCCACCCTACGTAATGCCTTATTTTATCCCCCACAATCCAGTGAGGGAGGCAAGGTACTAATAGCTTCACATGACAGATGAGGAAAATAAGTTCAGAGAAGTTAAGGGACTTACCTATAGTCACACAACTAATCACTGTGAGAGTCAGGGCCAGAATCCAGGTGTACTTACAAATGGAGCTGAAGTCTCAGCCACAATTAGAGTCGCAGAGGTGGTCTCACAAATCGCAGGGGAATGCAGCTGGATGCAACCTAGGTTAACAGTGCAAGCTTTGTCAGGAAGGAAATTGGCTTTTGATGGCCTGGAAGGAAGAGTGAGCTCTTTTGTACAAAGAGCTCACCACTGGCACTGGAACCCAATTTGTGATGCTCTGTTTACTTTGGCCAGACGGGAATTTAGTGTTTCTACAAAAACATTGCAGGACCCTGGAGTTTCTCATGAATGCAGAATAACATTTTCTGAATTCTCTTCACTTCTGCACAGACGAATTCTTCTCCAGGAATAACCAGTTTTCACCTGTCTGCTGACTTCAGGGCCCATTTGGGCATGTGTTATTTTATTATGACCCACCTTATTTCAAAAAGAATTTTAGGAGGCTGAATTAGTGTCCAGGGAAACTGACCTAATGTGAGATCATTTTTCATTATGATATAGTCTGCCCAACAGGCACAGAAAGAAAAAAGCTGCCTCTGTAGTCTAGTGATCAAGAATCAGACAATCTCTGGGTTCAAATCCCAGCTCGGCCAATTGCCATCTCTGTGGCCTGGGACCGTAACTTAAATATCTTTCGACATCAGTTGCCTGATCTGGAAATAGGGGGTAATAATAAAGATTAAATTAGATAGTACACAAAACCCACCCATACCAATGCCTGGTGTGTGAGGTGAGTTCATCAAATTGTAGCTGTTAAAATTATTAGCTTTCTTGTTTTGACATTTAAATGAGTTATTAACTACTAAATAGTGAGCACAGTGCCAAATACATGGTAGGTGCTATGTTATTATTAGCTGCTATTGTTGTTATCATTTTCTCATTCTGCTCTCCTCCTCACATCTTACACTATAGGCCAAACTCATCTCCCACCTTCTTGCCTTTGTACGTGCTATTACCTCTGATTGGGCTGAATTTCCCTTCTTGATTTTGTCTGACAACTTGAGTTCTCTTTCAAGACTTAGATCAGGGGGCAAGTCCTCTAGGAAGCTTTCTAAAAAGTCCCAAAGAAGAGAATGATGCCCCTCCTCTGTGCTCTTACGACACCTAATATGCTTCCCCAACAACAACACTCACCACACTATCTTATATTCTCAAGTCTTCTATACTATACTGTGTGTTCTTTCAGGAAAAGACAATCTCTTTCAACCCTTTAATTCTAACACCTAGCAGAGAGTAGACATGGATTCACATAGTGAAGAAATGATTTGTGACAGCAACCAGGATTACGATTACCAATAACGGAAAAGCCTGCCATTTTGACTAAACTACCTAAAGACTCCTAAAGGTAAAAGTGATTCCCAGTAGGGCCCTGTAAGTGAACAGGGAGCACAGGTTTGCTTCCTGACTCATCAGGATGACTTCCACCCATTGTCTCCCCAGGCAGCAGCTGAAGTGCAGCACTGGTGAAATCTGACCTGTCCTCTTGGACTAATGGATAGGTGAATGAAATCAAACAGATCCGAATAACAACAGAGTTATGTACTATTAAGTATACTGAACCTAAGTAGACCAGTTGATGACTAGAGTTAGGAAGTCATTACTATGAGGCTCAAGAATTAAAAACAATTTAAGCACTATAAGCAGCCAGCTGGAGTAGTGCCTCCAGTGGGTCCAGGACTCTTCCACCTGCCCTATGCAAATAATCTCAACAAGAGTGTCTTGAGGCGTGATAATCCAAATCTCAGCAACTATCATTTGCCAAGCACCACACACGCTGGTCAGCTATCATCCTTGCAACTGAGTTAGAGGAGAGCTATTATTTCCACCCATTTTACATGTGAGGTCACTCATATATTTCCACCCATCACACATATGAGGCTCAGGTTCAGTGACTTGCCCAGGGTTACAGAACCAGTCAAAGCCAGGAGGGATTGCCAATGTGGCGTTTTTGAAGCCAAGAGTCAAGCCTTGTTGACCTTGTAGCCCATATTTGTAGCCATGCCACAATACTGCCAGCGAAGTGACCTAAGAGTCAGGCACTGGAAGGCTATGGCTTTTTTTCTCCAGGGGCTCCTAGAGGGACACATAAACATATTAACAGATAACCACACTGAAAAACAGATAGTGATCAGTGCCAGAATAGAACTGTCCATAAAATGAGACAGGACCATAGAGAAGGGAGTGATTAAGTGTAACTGGCAGGAATTTAGAAATAGAATTTCTTTTTCCACAACTAAATCTCAAAAGCTGGCCTTCTTTCTTAGACTTTGCAAACCCTATTTATTTTTCTCTCACTCAACCCCCCTTCTCATTTCATTTATTTCCTTTCCTTTAGTGTCTATTCTTTCTGAAGCAGGCGTAACATCCTTAAGCCGCCCATCCCCTCATGGTTCTTACTGGCATTTTCTCTGCCACATTCCACTTATTGTTGGAGAGCAGATTTGAAAACGGGGTGGGGGTTTGGATTAGATGACTTCTAAGATTCCTTCGAACTCAGAAAGTGGAAGATTCCCTGAATAAAGTGCTCAGATGCACAGAGAGCCTCCAGAGCAAATTGCAGAAATTAGCAAAGGCCCACACTCACCACAGCCATGAGCTCATTTATTTAAAAACCCTCAAAATTCCTTCATTGTGTTATGCACAGCAAGATCCCAAGCTACAGTTGCCAACAACTTTCTCTTGGCTTTTGAACTTTTTCAATTTTTAACTAACATTTTACATTTTCGCAGTTTAAAATGTTGGTTAAAAGTTTTTAAATGGAGGCTCTTTATTTTCAAATGGGAATTTGATTCAAATCAAGGTCAAAGGATTAAACAGTGAGTTAGAAATCAGCCCTTGAATTCAAAGCTGATTTTAAGCACAGCAAAATGCCCTTGCTCTTGTCCAACCATCAGGTTTCTACCCTACTCTTGCAATCCCAGGCCATTGAAAATGGAGACCCAGAGGTGACAGCCTTTTTATTCTAGTCCAGGCTTCTATCTACACCATGTTAACAACAGAATTGTTGGCAACTAGATAATGATCATTTAATTCTAAAACATTTTCTAAAACCCAGTAATAGGATTAAAGATAATTCACTCTTTCCAGCCTTAGGATTCCGGCCACATGTTAACCTCTAGCAGACCCCAATGGCTAGTGGTCATTTCTATGAACTATTCTTTCATTTAAAACAGCCTCCCCATAAGCAACCAAGGAAAAAATTAGATAAATTGGACCTTTCCAAAATTGAAAACTTTTGTGCTTCAAATGGCCCCAACAAGAATGTAAAAAGTCAACACACAGAATCACAGAAAATATTTGCAAACCAAATACAATAGTTTCCCCTTACGCATAGTTTTACTTTGCACAGTTTCAGTTATGGTCTGAAAATACTAAATGAAAAATTCCAGAAACAAACAATTCATAAGTTTTATATTGCACATAGTTCTGAGTAGTGATGAAATGTTGTGCTGTCTGATCCATCTCACCCAAGACATCCATCATCCTTTTATCCAGAGTATCCATGCTGTATATGCTACCCTCCCACTTACTCGCCATCTCAGTGATCAGATTTTAAAAAATATATGTGTGTGTGTATATGTGTGTGTGTGTGTGTGTGTGTGTGTGTGTGTATATAGGGTTTGGACTGAGATTTCAGGCATTCACTGGGGGTTTCAGAATGTATCCCCTGCAAATAAGGGGGGACTACTGTATCTGATAAAGATCTAGCATACAGAATATACAAAGAACTCTTACAACTTAATAATAAAAATACAAATAACCCAATTAGAAGGTGGGTGAAACACCTAATCAGATATTTTCCAAAGAAGATATATAAATGGTCAATAAACATATGAAGAAGTTCAACATCATTAGTTATTAGGAAAATGACAATCAAAACCACAATTAGATACTATTTCCCACCTACTAAGAAAGCTATAATAAAAAAGACAGATGATGACATGTGTTGTGAGGGGTAGAGAAATGGTGTATTAATCTGTTCTCATGCTGCTATGAAGAAATACCCGAGACTGGGTTATTTATAAAGAAAAGAGGTTTAATTGCCTCACAGTTCCACATGGCTGGGGAGGCCTCAGGAAATTTACAATCATGGCAGAAGAAACCTCCACACAGGGCAGCAGGAGAGAGAGTGAGCGCTGAGCAAAGTGGGGAGCCCCTTATAAAACCATCAGATCTCATGAGAACTCACTATCATGAGAACAGCACAGGGGAAACTGCCCCTATGATTTGATTGTCTCCAGCTGGTCCTGTCCTTGACATGTGGGGATTATTACAATTCAAAGTGACATTTGCGTGGGGACACAGAGCCAAACCATATCATTCTGCCCCGGCCCCTCCCAAATCTCACGTCCTCACATTTCAAAACACAATCATGCCCTTCCAACAGTCCCCCAAAGTCTTAACTAATTCCAGCATTAACCCAAAAGTCCAAGTCCAAAGTCTTATCTGAAACAAGGCAAGTCCCTTCCACCTATGAGGCTGTAAAATCAAAAGCAAGTTAGTTACTTCCTAAATACAATGGAGGTACAGGCATTGGGTAAATATAGCCATTCCAAATGGGAGAAATTGGCCAAAACAAAGGGGTTACAGGCCTCATGTGAGCCCAAAATCCAATAGGGCAGTCATTAAACCTTAAATTTCCAAAATTATCTCCTTTGACTCCATGTCTCACATCCAGGTCATGCTGATGCAAGAGGTGAGCCCCCTGGCCTTGGGCAACTCTGTCCTTCTGGCTTTGCAGGGTACAGTCCCCCTCCCAGATGCTTTCACAGGCTGGTGTTTAGTGCCTGTGGCTTTTCCAGGCACACAGTGCAAGCTGTTGGTTGACCTACCATTCTGGGATCTGGAGGACAATGGCCCTCTTCTCACAGTTCCACTATGCAGTGCACCAGTGGGGACTCTGTGTGGGGGCTCTAACCCCAGGAGAGGTTATCCATGAGGACTCTGCCCCTACAGCAGACTTCTGCCTAGACATTCAGGCATTTCCATGCATCCTCTAAAATCTAGGTGGAAGTTCCTCAACTTCAATTCTTGACTTCTGTACACCTGCAGAGCCAACACCACATGTAAGCTGCTAAGGCTTGGGGCTTGCACCATCTGAAGCAATGGCCTGAGCTGTACCTTGGCCCCTTTCAGCCATGGCTGGAGTTGAGGTGGCTGGAATGCAGGGCACCATGCCTTGAGGCTGCATAGACCAGGGGGGTGCTAGGCCTGGCCTACAAAACCATTTTTCCCTCCTAGGCCTCTAAGCCTGTGATGGGAGGGGCTGCCATTAAGGTCTTTGATATGCCCTGGTCACATTTTCCCCATTGTCTTGGTAATTAACATTCACCTCCTTGTTACTTATGCAAATTTCTGCAGCCAGCTTGAATTTCTCCCCAGAAAATAGGTTCTTCTCTTCAATCACATCAACAGGCTGCAAACTTTCCAAGCTTGTATGCTCTGCCTCCTCTTAAACACTTCGTTGCTTAGAAAATTCTTCTGCCAGATACCCTAAATCATCTAAGTTCAAAATTTCACAGATCTTCAGGGCAGGGGCAAAATGCTTCCAGTCTCTGCTAAAGCATAATAAGAGTCACCTTTGCTCCAGTTCCCAATGAGCTCCTCATTTCCATCTGAGACCACTTCAGCCTGGACTTCATTGTCCACATCACTATCAGCATTTTGCTCAAAGCCATTCAACAAGTCTCTGGGAAGTTCCGAACTTTCGCATATCTTCCTGTCGTCTTATAAGCCCTCCAAACTGTTCCAACCTCTGCCTGTTACCCAGTTCCAAAGTCATTTCGACATTTTCAGGTATTTTTACAGCAGTGCCCCACTCCCAGTACCAATTTACTATATTAGTTCATTCTCACACTGCTGTAAAGAAATACTCGAGACTGGGTAATTTATAAAGAAAAGAGGTTTAATTGACTCACAGTTCTGCAGGGCTGGGGAAGCCTCAGGAAACATACCGTCATGGCAGAAGGTGAAGCAAACACATCCTTCTTCACATGGTAGCAGCGAAGAGAAGTGCTGAGTAAAAGGGGAAGAACCACTTATAAAACCATCAGATCTCATAAGAACTCACTCACTATCATGAGAACAGTATGGGGGAAACCACCACCGTGATTCAATTTTTCTCCACCTGGTCCTGTCCTTGACACATGGGGATTATTACAATTCAAGGGGAGATTCTGTGGAGACACAGATCCAGGCCATATCAAATGGGAACCCTCATACATTTCTGGTAGAACTGTAAAATGCTTCTGTTTTCTGTAGAAAACAGTTTGGTAGTCCCTCAAAAAGTTAAACACAGAGTTACCACATGACCCAGCAATTCCAACTGTATGCTCTAGAGAAATAAAAACATATGTCCACACAAAATGAATGCTTATAGCAGCATTATTCATGATAGCCAAAATGTGGAAAGAACCCAAGGGTCCATCAATTGGTAAATAAACAAAATGTGATATATCTCCATACAATGAAATATTATTCAGCAATAAAGTATTTATACATGCTACAACATGGATGGACCTTGAAAGCATTATATTAAGTGAAAGAAGTTGTACACAAAGGCTCCATGTTATATAATTCAATTTATAGGCAATATTCAGAAAAGTAAATCTATAGAGACGGAAAGAAAGTAGATTAGTGGTTAGCCTAGGAGCTTGGAGGACGGGAAATGAAGTGACTGCTAATGAGTACAGGGTTTCTTTTTCGGATTGATAAAAATGTGGGGTATTAGATTGGGAATTAAATTGTGGTGAAAGCTACACAACTTTGTCAGTAAACTGAAAACCACTGAATTATATACTTTGAATGAATGTTATGGGGTGTGAATTGTATCTCAATCTTTTAAATGTGGAAAAATAGCACCGTATTCAAGTATCAGAGATCAGAGGGGCAAAACTGCACTAGGGCTGCTGCTAGTCTTTCTGTGTGATGAATAGACTCACATTTATATGTGTTCAGTTGGAATTTATTGAGTACATACTGAGACAGACCAATGTATATCATAGAGACCTGAAATACAGTTCATCACTTCTGAGTTCTGATTTACTGGGGGCTGAGTTAGGTCCATCAAGCATCTGGCTGGATCCTTCCAAACTGTATAGCTATACATTCCAAGACCTCCAAATTCCCTGGCCTTTAGACACTCTGAACTCTTTTCCTTCTGTGGAAACTCCCTCCATTTCTCCCTCCTGTCTTTGTTCATGCTCTGCCCCTTACTCAAACTAACAAGATTCTACTTAATTTTTAGGCATCACCAGGTGCAAATTCTCTCTCTCCTATGAAGTAGTGCATTGGTACCTAAAAAGGGACTTAATAAAGGTTTGTTGGTTGAGTGAGCAAATGAATGACTTCAGTTATGCAGCCCTCTAAGTAGATGTGAAGAAATAAAATTGACCATAGTTAGTGGAAGCCCTTGCTTAATTTCTTCAGGAGTCATTGAAGCAGTAGAGCGGATGAGTGAACAGGCCTGGAAGTGAGGTTATGTTCCTGGATGGGGGTTCTAATTCATATCTGAGTTTCTCATAGAAACAATGGAATAGCACGGCCATTCTCAGGCTTACATCCACCAGGACACACATGATAGAAGCAGCTCACATACAGGGCTGGTTCCCAGAGGCTTAATCAAGATTATGCAAGTTTGCACCTTGTTGTCTCAATCGGGCAAGCATTTCAGAACGCAAGTGAATGAAAGCAACATTTTCATAAGAGCAAACTTGAACTAGGTCTAATTTACTAAAACAGGCAACCATTTACAAACTTCAGATCCTTACTTATTAGTAGAAACACATCATTTGGAACCCAACTCACAACTGATTGTGACACAACAACGTGTGACTATACTGCAGATGAGGACCACTGGTGCCCCAGGAAGTCATATTTCTGTAGAAAGGCTGGAATGGCAAACTTGCTAAGGAAATAGCCATAAACTACAAATGGTATCTTGGTGCAAGGAAATGCTTTGTGAAGTACACTCATAGCATAGGTTTAACAGATCACATAGAACCCAACACAGTAAAATTGTATTTAATCCGGTGTTGTATATAGCATATCACAGAGCTCTCTCGTCCTGCCTTATAATTTATTTTTGTGTTTGCTACAACAAATCCAGAGGAGAAGAAACACTACTGTGGTTATAGATTCAAAAGGACTTCCCTGGAGAAATTTGCCCAGGAACCCAAAAAGATTTTATAGAAAGATGGTCATTTGATTTTTTTTTTTTGAGACAGAGTCTTGCTCTGTCGCCCAGGCTGGAGTGCAGTGATGCGATCTCGGCTCACTGCAACCTCCACCTCCTGGGTTCATGCCATTCTCCTGCCTCAGCCTCTCGAGTAGCTGGAACTACAGGTGCCCACCACCACATCCGGCTAATTTTTTGTATGTTTAGTAGAGACGGGGTTTCACTGTGTTAGCCAGGACAGTCTCAATCTCCTGACCTCATGATCCACCCACCTCGGCCTCCCAAAGTTCTGGGATTACAGGCGTGAGACACCGCACCCGGCCTCGTTTGATATTTTGTAATATGATCCAAGGATAATTGTTTTGCTGCCTTTCCCCCCTGAACTTTACCAGCCTTCCACTAGCAGAAATAGGCATTAACCAAACATGCTATTTACTTTTCTTCCTGCCTTTAAAGCAAAGTTCTGCTTTTTTGAGCTATCTCCTCAGCACTAGCTTTGGGCATAAGGGGGTACAAGTCAACTCCCTCACTTTAAGTGTATAAACCCACCCTGTTGCACAGAATTTGTCATCCTACAATTCTTCGAGACTTGTTTCACAAGGTTGCAAAGCCTTAAAGCTCTGGCTTGATGATGGCCAAAGTGAAAGGTGCACCAGCCCAAGTTTAACCCCAGATCCACAATATGAAAAGTATTCTACACTGACCTTGTAAGGGAGGATGACAACCATCATTAGAGCTCTGTTTGTTTCCCTTTTATCGTCAGTTAAGAATTGAATATAGAATGATTATGAAATAATAGGACTAACCCTTATTTTAAAAAACACAGCAGGACTCACTCCTCCAAATGTTTATATTCTTATATCTTAAATCCGTTGAAAGCCCTTCCAGCCTCATTCCTGATGTTAATCTTTGACCGCTACCACATGCAAGGCACTAAAGTTAAAAAGCTGTGCATCCTAGTCTAATTATATGTATGAAATGCGTTTTTGTTCATCTTATATACTCTTATGTAATATATAAAGTTACATGAATAAGACTTGAAATGTTTTGAGGCCAGGCATGGTGGCTCATGCCTGTAAATCCAGTACTTTGGGAGGCCAAGGCGGGAGGATCACTTGAGGTCAGAAGTTCAAGACCAGCCTCACCAACACGGTGAAACCCCATCTCTACTAAAAATACCAAAAAAAAAAAAAAAAACAGCCAGGCATGGTGACATGCGCCTGTAGTCCCAGCTACTCAGGAGGCTGAGGCAGGAGAATAGCTTGAACCCAGGAGGCAGAGGCTGCAGTGAGCCAAGACTGCACCACTGAACTACATACAGCCTGGGCAACAGAGCAAGACTCCATCTCAAACAAACAAACAAACAAACAAACAAACAAAAAGACTTAAAATGTTTTCATATTATTCAAAAGTAATTTTTTTCTTTGGAAGTACTATGGCATCTGACTACTTCATCTTCTTTGTCTTACAAGGCTTGGTAATTAGCTACTGAAGCATATCTGTATAACAACACTGTTACAAACCAGAAGAAGCCAGAAGAAGGCCTAGATTTCTTACATTTTCCTGCTAATCTCTGTGTTGTTTTCTCTCTCTTGAATTTTACTCAATATATTTTCAAAGTCTTTTTAAATTATTTCCCCTTCAATTCCTCCCCTTTACAAAATATAGCATTTCTGTGACTCTGTAAGTTCCTAAGATTAGCTGCTTCTGTTGACATTATAAAACAGATGTTTGTCAACATTCACTCATTCCTCTGCTTTTTACTGTAGGCATGTGATTAGTACCTAGTCTAAAGGTTTTCAAATTGTTTGCATATTTCAAGGTATTAACTGTGCTGAAGATGGTTTTTCTGCCTCCTATTCCTTCAAACGATGGAGAAAGGGCCAAAGGAGGATTAGAATGATTCTACTTGCTTAAGAAATCAGGCAAGCACATCATGCCAGGATGACATAAATCAATGAGCTCTGGATTTGTGAAGCATCTCAAGTTACATTTTAAAGAGGACAACTTTGAAAAAGCACAGAATACATTTTATTAGGAACCTTCCCCCTGGTTTCCTAGACCTTAATATGATTTGGATTTATCTCTGGTCATTTATTTAACCATCCAATAAGCAGTAACTGAAGGTTTCCCATGTGTAAATTACGTTGTCAGTCTCTGTGTGGGACACAGAGATAATTAAGATGTGGGCCCTGCTCTCAAACAACTTGGTATAAAGAGGTTTAGATGAAAATAACTCTAATATGAAGGAAAATTTGCTAAATGCTATAGTAGAAATGTATTATATATTGCCAATGGAGAATTGGTAAAGAAGAGATTAATTCTGGCTGGCTCTGTCAGGCATTGTGAAGGGTTGAGCATGTAAGTGGAGCCTTAAAGTTTAGTTAGGACTTCCTTTGTGATCCATGTTGGAAGGATGGAGGGGTAGGATTCAGTGGTGACAACAAAATTCAATTGAGGGAGTAGAGTGGATCCTGAAATGCTGGAGATCTGTTCCTTCCCATCTGTAACCCACTCACTTAAACAGCAGCAGCTTCACTTCCGCTGCTGTGGTTATCGAGGCTCCATGTATGTTTTCCTTTGACCTGTAGGCTGTGCTGTTAAAAAGAAGTTTGAAAACCACTAGATAAGATTATCATAAAGGGCCCATCCAGCACTAACCTTCTATGAATCACAAAATAGATGAGGCGTCACTACAAAAAGAAATATTTTGTTTGACGAAACATAGCAGCAGAAAGGGTGAGCATAGGTGAGCACTTACTATGGACCTAGGATACTGCAAATATTACCATTTCATTCATGCAGCAACCCTGTTTGGGTAGATAGAATTATTATCCTCATTTTATAGGCAAGAAAACTAAGATTAGAGGAGTTAAATAACTTTCCTAAAGGCACAGAGCTAATAAAGTAGCAGAGCCAGGATTCAAATACAGGAAGCATGATGCCAAAGGGCAAACTCCTATTACCATTATATGCCTCCCTAAGAATGGTGGAGCTCACATATTATTCAGGGGAGGGTTGGCCCCTGCAAGGTTGTCTTTTTGTTTTTGTTTTTGTTTTTTTGGTTTATTTTTTGTTGCTTGTTTGTTGGTGAGACCAAGTCTCGCTCTGTCACCCAGGCTGGAGTGCAGTGGCACGATCTCAGTTCACTGCAACCTCTGCCTCCTGGGTTCAAGTGATTCTCCTGCCTCAGCCTCCCAAGTAGCTGGGATTATAGGCATCCACCACCATGCCTGGCTAATTTTTGTATTTTTTGGTAGAGACGGGGTTTCACCATGTTGCCCAGGCTGGTCTTGAACTCCTGACCTCAAGTGATCCACCTGCCTCGGCCTCCCAAAGTGCTGAGATTACATAGGCGTAAGCCACCACACCCACCCAAGATGGTCCCTTTCAAAATGTACACATCTATGCCAATTATGGTATCATAGCCATTTTGGCAGAAGAAACACTTGTTTTAGAATCATCTCTAGAATTGGGAGCACCTTCTTCTGAATGTCCTAAATTTTGGCAAATCCCTTTTGTTAGAAGTTGGCGATTTAAAAACAAAACAAAAAAAAGTCAAAAGTGACTGGGAGTCAGGTCTTCTAAAAAAGTACATGACCCAGCTGCGCAATGGCAAGAAACAGTACAGCGCCAGTAAGAAGGCAGGTGACGGATGTTCCCACATAGTGAGTGTGTCAGCTCAGAAGTAGCATTCCAAAGACAATTATAGCTGTGATGTTGGAAGGTACATCTGGGCACCCAAGGTAACTACTTCAAAGGATAAAACTCTTTTGGTTTTGTAAAATCTAGTATGCATATTTCAAGTAATAAAGTCTCAGTAGCACGCCATGGAGGAACAGAGAACCGTTTTTACTGATCTGCTCTGCCTCTCAGCAACTGAACACACATGGTCAAGTCTTTTAACATCTGTAAGCATCAATTTTCTCCTCTATCTAATAGAGACAATAAAACCCAACATGGAATACCATTGTAGGGATTTGAAGAGAAAAACAAAGTGTAAAGCAGCCAGTACCATGCCTGAACCTAAGTGGGTACTCCAGAAAGGAAGGTATGATTGTTTTTGAGCCGTTTATTAAGTGTTCTCTGCAGATCTGGGAGTTTAACATGGCTTTTACTTCAAACCACACATATTTTGGAGTTTTTTCCCTAAATGCCATAGCCGGGTAGTTTATTCTAATATGATGTGGCACATTTAGGCATGGAGAGTAAGAAATGAGTGCATTTTGAAAACCAATCAAGCTCCTGGAAAACATTTATTGAAAATGCAATCTGCCACCACGGTATTTAACTCATTCAGGCTGCTAATAAACACTCTTCTAGTATCTCAGAAAGCATGGTTTAAAGAGAAATTTTCTGACCACAATAATTGCATCCCTTTTATAGCAGTTGTCTTTCAAAAAAAAAAAAAAAAATGACAGACCTACATTGCTAGGAAAGCAGGTGAACTTGGAATGAAATGTAAAGCTTTGTGCACACAGCTTGTTTTCCTGGCATGGGAGGTCTGCTTTTGAAAGCAAGCAAAGTGTTCATTTATTAAGAAAAAAAAAAAACAGTTCTTTGGGCTCCTGCTAAGTGTTTTGGGGCTCAGCAATTATCCAAAATTCAGGTTATAGATTCAAACCTCCCTCCCACCCACTCCCCCACCTCCCTGAAAAACAGGAAATCTTACTGTGCCTGCATGATGTCTTCATCCCTGCAATCTTGCTGTGAGTTGGGCTGAATATTATGTGAAGCAAGCCACAAAAGAGAAAAGCTGAAGGCAGGTGCAGGAACAAGACGCTGTGCTCCTTGGAGAGGGCCTTAGGTAAGTAGCTACAAGAGTTGTGCATGCCAATCAAAGACGGGCAAGGGTCAAGCTCCCTTTTGTGCACAAACAAAGACTAATTGCATGTTCATAGCTGTAGAGTCTGCAGGCACTAATTCGAGAGAAGAACTACAAAAACCTTGGACTCCCACCTCCCAACAGTGGCTAAGGCAAAGCGGAGGGCTCAAGTTGCCCAATGACTGTCAACCAGCTGGGCCTCTCCCGGCCTTCTCCACAGCAACCCAGGGGCTCCCACGTGGCTACCATTTCAGAAATGAAACTAAGCCATTTTGTGGAAACTGAAAGGATAGCTGTGTGTACATAACGTCAAGCCAATGAGCAGCAATGAAAAAAGCTCTGAACCACTTAGCTTCCTTTGAGGTACAAGGCCCAATACTGTTGGCCTGGCTTTTTCAATGAATCGACCAAATTACCTGGCTCTTTAGACATCTTATAGACACAACTGGTCAGTGTAAGTTTTTCTTTTCTTATATTTGAAAACAAAGGTCTGTTAGGGCGGTTTGTTCCATTTTCTAAGGAACCATTTTGAATCAAGTTACCATTAAGGCTGAGCGACTGTAGCAGCAGCTTTTGAATTTGTTATTAATCATAGCTTACATTCATAGACCACTTTCTCATTTCCAAAACACTTCCATTTATTCACTCCCTAAGCAGTTTTTGGTGCTGCTACTACAGGTAAAGCACTGTGCTTGGCTCTATAGAGAAAACAAAAATGTTAGCCAAGTGGGAACCATGCTCATTAAGCAGGATGGGCCTGATTATGTTCCTTCTACAACCAAGGAAACTCACAACAGCAGTTAATGACTTGCTCGTCACACAGCCTCTTAGTGACAAAGACAGGAGAGAATACAAGCTCCCCAGACCATGCTCAGTATTAAGCCCACTGCACCACATGGCCCTTCCACAGGTGTGTGTAAGGAGCCCTCCAGTGGAGGGCAGTGAGTGTGGTAGAGTACAGGAGTCTTCAAGACTGTACTCTTTTTCAATGAAAAACAAAATAAACGCATCTTTTGCTGAACTCCTATATATAAAGCAGACGAAAGTGGAGTTACTCTGGGTGAGGTGAGGATGGGCGCACTGGTACGGCAAATCCCAGCTCTTCCACTGACAAGCTATGTGACCCTGCAGAATCACTCAATCTCTGGGTCCTATATTCCCCATCAGAAAAAGCAGGGAACTGGACTCACTAAAATATGTGAGTCCCTAACTTGGCAAATTATCACTGACCCAGGGAAATTGGTTAAAATACAGATTTTGAGCTCTTCCATAGACATTATGAATTATAACTCTGAGGGGAGAAGGTCCAGAAATCTGCATTGTAACAAGATCCCCGGAAGATTCTGCTTCAGAGCCAGGATCAAAAGCCCTGCATAAGATGATATTTAGTGACTAAGCTGGTCCCATGAGAATCCACACACATAAGAAAATACCACATACAATTCTGGGATAGAATTCAAATGAGAAGGAGCCTGAAGAAGTGACTCATTTGTTTATTCATTCATGCATTCCACAATCATTCTAAACTGTCCTATCTTTCTTGATTTATATACTGAGCTCTGGAAACAAATGTGACTAGTGTATAGTCCTTGTTCTTAAGACTCTCAAAGTCCATTTGGAGAGACAGGTGTGTAAGGAGATTAGTATCAGGAAAGTGGTAGGTGCTTTAACAGGGAGAGGAAGAGTTCTGTGGGAAGATAGATCAAAGAATATATTAGGACATACAGGCCAAATCACAAAGTAGTGAGGAATGAGAGGTTGTTCACCATGATAAGCCTTGCCTAAAAAGTTAAACTTTATCCTATAGGAAGTGGAAGGCCCTTGAAGAGTTATAGGCAAGAGAACAATATGATACAATGATGTATGAAAAAGATTCCTCTTTGAGTAGATGAAGAACAAGCTAGAAGGAGCCAGAGCAAAGACAGGAAGGCCAACAAAGAGAGAGATACCATTAAATGACATGAGAAACAATTGGGGCCAGAACTAGTGCATTCCCGGTTTACCACTATATACTGTAGAGCAGTGCAGGGCACCTTGGAAGAGTTTGTTAAATGAAATAGATATGCCAGTCACTGTTCCAAGCATCTTACATATTGCCTTGCTTAATTCTTTTAACAATCCTACAAGATAGGTAGCATTATTATGATAATGCTTCGTTTTTTTGTTTTTTTGTTTTTTTTTTAACAGTTGAAGAAACCAAGGCCCAGAGAGGCCAAGAAACTCGTTCATGTGACACAGAAACTAGTGCACATGGGATATCACCCCAGGCATCTGACTCCAAAAGCCACACTCTTAACCACTCTACTCTGCTGACTCCCTAATAGGAAGCAGAATAGGCAGGGTTTGTCAACTGCTAGATGTGGAGGGTAAGAGAGGAAAGAATCAAGGATGACAGCCAGGTTTCTAGAGTAGAGAGCTGGGTCTACAATGAATAAATATGTTTATACATTTTCTTGATGAGGTGGAAGCCAAGACTAAATGTTTGGTCAAGGGCACTACGAATTTGAAAAGTGTGGTAGCTGAAGGAGTAGAATAAGGCCTTGAAGACAGTGTAAAAGGGGGCTGCCAGGGTCCAGCAAAGTGAGTGCTCAGCAGCTCCTTGGCCTTAGGATTTTGTTCCAGCTGTGCTCAGTCAGCAGAAATGGAGTCAGGGCATAGAGGGAGATGTCAACAATATTAGAAAACTTACTCTGGTCTTACACTTCTGAAAATGAGCTCAATTACTATCTGTGGTAGAAACACATATGGGGCAGGAGCCAGAGAAAAAGTACACTTCTGACCAGTAAGCATAATGTTATATGCTACCTTCTTAAAGTTCAACCAACACTTTCTTCTCCCTGCCAAAGCACCACCTAGATGTTCTGGCACATTCCCTTGTGGTGCTCACCTAAGTGACTACGGTGCAAGTGGAGGAAGGAGTAGGGTGAGCAGGATATCTATTTTTGAGTCCAAAGCAAATGCTAGTATGCCACATTTGGCTTGGAAAGTCAGCTTTCCCACCATCACCCATCAGCAGACGTTAAGGAACTATGGACACTGATCTGTAAGGGGTTGGGAGTAAGACTTGGAGTTCTGAAAGTTTAGTGAGGATCAGCATTACCTGGAAAGCTTGTTAAAACAGAACGTGCTGGGCCTCATCCCCAGAGTTTCCAATTCAGTAAGTTTAGAGTGGGGCCTGAGGACTGATGTTTCTAACAAGTTCCCAGGCATGATGATGATGATGGTGGTGGTGGTGGTGTTGGTCTGGGGCCACTCTTTGAGAACCACTGGACTAGAGTAGCAGTTATCAAACATGTTGGTCTCAGGACCCTTTCACACTCTTAAAAATGACTGGAAATTTCAGAGGTTTTGTTTGTGTGGGTTGTATCTATATGTACTATATTAAAATGTTTGAGAACTTTACAGTGTATTTATTAATTTGCTTAAAATAAAAATAAACCTATTACATGTTAGCATACCATATTTTATGAAAATTACATATTTTTAAAACAAAAAAGTGGGAAGAATGGCCTTGTTTCACATTTTTGCAAATCTCTAATGTCTGGCTTAACAGAAAATAGCTGGATCTTATATTGGCTTCTGATTTCAATCAGTTGCAATATGTGGTTATCATGGATATATATAAAAAAGAAACCCAGCCTCACACAGATATGTGTTTGGAAAAGGAAACATTATTTTGATAGCCTTTTCAGATAATTGTGGCTATTCTTCTTGGACCAAAACTCTGCAAGTGACAGGTTTTGTTGTTGTTGTTTGTTTTGAGACGGAGTTTTGCTCTTGTTGCCCAGGCTGGAGTGCAATCGTGCGATCTCGGCTCACGACAACCTCCGCTTCACCGGGGGTTCAAGCGATTCTCCTGCCTCAGCCTCCCGAGTAGCTGGGATTACAGGCATGCACCACCATGCCCGGCTAATTTTGTATTTTTAGTAGAGATGGGGTTTCTCCATGTTGGTCAGGCTGGTCTCGAACTCCCAACCTCAGGTGATCCGCCCATTTCGGCCTCCCAAAGTGCTGGGATTACAGGCATGAGCCACCATGCCCAGCTTGCAAGTAACAGTTTTCAAGTTAAGTTGCAATGTGGAATTGGAAACCATATCAGTGTACTTTACTCTGTTATGCCAAAATCCATTGATCTATCTTACATTTTGATCTTTGATTCATGCATTATGTAATAACATCATGCATTGATCATTTCAAAAATATTGATTTCTGAGTTACAAAAATCTTCCAAATATTTACTTTTAATTATACAAAATCCAAAAAAATCACATGTGTTAATATCATCACCAGACTCACTGGCAGAGTCTGTAAGTGTTGGAAAACTGTCAGGCTCACAGTGGCAGATACAAGTTTTCCAAATTCCTAATTTTTGCTTAAAAGCTCACATTCCATCATTGGCAACAAATACTGTCAGCTGTTTTCCTTGAAGTGACAGGCTCACTTTGCTCATTTTTGAGAAAATGTCTTGTCAAATACCCAAGTCTGAATAACCATAGTTTGTCAGTCATTCTTTTCAATTAAAAAAAGAAAAAAAAAACTTCCATGGGGAAACAAGTGGCCAGTTGAGCATACAATTCAAACAACTGCACAAGTGCTTTCTGTTAAGATAACTGTCGTACTTCAGTGTGCAGAAGTGATTTACGCTTACAAGTACTTAAAAGTTGAGATATAATAAAAATCATATTTTTAACTGCTTCATCAAGAACATTTTTAAGTAAAAGTGGCATTTTAAATTCTTTTCTGTGAGTGCCTAGTGGGGAAGAATATGATGAATGCTAGTACAGCTTTGTGCCACTGCCTTAATTCATGCCCACAAGCCAGCAGTGTTATCCCCCATTGCTCCTGCACCTTCAGTGCAAATGTCAACACAGTGGAAGGGACACATCATGTATTCGCATTATGATTTTTAAAAAGTTTGGCCTCATGACCTCCCCAGAAGGATCTTGGGGAACCCCCTCCCAACCAGGGTTCATGGACCATGTTGGCAAAACTGCTGGGCAAAAGCATCCTGCATCCAAAGTTTTATTTCATTCACTCAGATGCATTCAATAAATCCCTGCTATGTGCCAGCTTCCCTCCATCATTACAGTCTGCTACCTAGATCGAGTGGAAGGACTAGAACTTAAACAGAACTCTGCCTCTAAACTTGTAAAGGGAATCCACTTAGGTAACCCCAAAGGTGGTATTTCCCAAGGCGCTTTGCTTTGTCCAGACCCAATACAATGTCATGACATTTTGCACTGACTCAAAGATACCAAGCTACTCACCCAGGTACACTGTATAGGCTTTAGCAAGTCAGCTCACAAGGGCATCCATGCCTGAAGCCACCCACAATATTACAGACTTGATGGCTTTTAGGGAGATGAGTGAAGTAAGCCACGACACTGACCTTCCATCCCGCCTTATTTTGTTTGGTAAAATAAGTCTACATACTTTGTACATACTATGTATGTATGTATGTGTATATATATGTATACATATATACACACACACACAGAAATACCACATATGGATACTTCTAAATACCTTATATATGCTATATGGACTATGTATGGATAGTCTATATACTTTAAATCATGAAAAAGGGATTAGTTTTATAGCAATTACAGGTGTCAGTCACTACACAGTATTTACTTGTTTTCTTTTAAATCAGCACATAGCTGGGTGTGGTGGTTCACACCTGTAATCCCAGCACTGTGGGAGGTCGAGGCAGGAGGATCACTTGAGACCAGAAGTTTGAAACCAGCCTGGTCAACATAATGAGACCCTCATCTCTGCAAAAGAAAAGAAAAAATGTTTTTAGTTAGTTGGGTGTGTGTTAGTGCACACCTGTGGTCCCATCTACTCAGGAGGCTGAGGCTAGAGGATCACTTGAGAGTAGAAGGTCAAGGCTGCAGTGAGCCATGATCATGCCACTGTGCTCCAGGCTGGGTGACAGAGAGAGATCCTGTCTCTAAATAAATGAGTAAATAAAATAGCACATACTAAGTACTATGTAAGAGTCATAAAACAAAATACATATATTCCAGGGACTAATCTAATGACCAAACTTAGTTTAGTCTCAGTCTTCTCAGGCAGATTTGACATAAAAGCCATGTGTCTATTAATGATAATATGCTACATTTAAGAATATATCAGAAAATAAAAAGCTGGAGAAGGGTTTTCCAATTAGTGTGGTGCAAGGCTTAAAACACATCGTAGTAGAAGTTGCAACCAGTCTTTATTATAAGAAATACACTCCCAAATTCCAGATTCTTCTGAAGTTTCAATGACTGGCATTCTATGCTTACTTCTGTACTAAAATGTTTATTTTATTAGATTTCCCCTCCCATCCGCCTTGCCTCACTCTCCATATGATGCAGCTTGACAAAGCCCATCCAGATAGTTATTATTACATTTATAGTGAACTATATTACTTTCAACAAATGGTTGGGTTTTTCATTTAGTGCAAATGTGTATCTTGTATATTGTGAGTACTCTCATTATTGGTATCTACTGTTCTATTAAAATAAAGGGGAAACATTATGTACAAATTTAGGAAATGCTATTCTCTGAAGCAATCCTCTATGGTCCATTTGTTCTGGAGTGGAATCAATGCTGAAAGTTGCAAGGTATCATCAAAAGTTTATTTACATTCATCGTCTGCTTGTTTCCCACACAAATATATTCTGTGTTTAAGATGTATAAAGCCGAGCCAGGCCTTCTCACGCTGTTTGCAGTAAAATACGGCTTACCACGTCTCTCGGAGGAACCACTGACAAATGGGCTCTTGTTGTCCAACTTTCACTCTGCTGAGGGTAATGATTCAGTGGTTCAGAAGGTTAATTCCTGGAGATAGTGTTGTCTTTGGCTTGAACAGATGTTGGTAGTGCTTTAATGTGGTTATCAAACTAGGCTGCCCTTCATTCTTTGCTCTCGGGAGCCTAGGGCATTGTTCCACAAGGCATTCCAGCCCCCCTCTATGGAGATCCAGCAGAGCTGAACATACCACGGCATTACTCCTGCCAGCACAGGCTCCTCTGGGGTCACTGTGGATACTGACAATATACAGCACAGAAGCTGATAATGACAGACTTGATCTTTAAAAGATCTGTAAATATTTGTAAATGCATAATGATTTGAAATGCCTTTTGACGCTCTGATTCAATAATCTGTAAAACTACTTACGCATTAGATGTTCAAATCCCTGAATAGCTCTATGCACTGGCCTCTCAATGGCTTACTACATATCCTAATATCTTCTTGGCCATATCAATCGCCAAAATTGCTTGGAATAATTGCTTATATAGTCAGGGTGTTCATGTCTACCAAATGGAATCGACATTGGGCAATAATCCAAATATTCAGCAAGTTCAGTTTTGCTACTCATATGTAATGATGAAATACACTGCAACCAGCTTAGTGGAAGAAAGAGTTCTCTAGACTAGAAGAGACCATTTCCACCAAAGCACAGTTTCCTATTTTTCTGCCAAATTACTATCAGTTCAATGCCATTGAAATTGTAGCATCCCAGTAACACAGTCCCATTTCAAAAATCAAACTATAGTTGTTGACAACTTATTAAGTGTCTAAGCACAGAACAGAATAAGAAAAAAATATAAGAATATCCTGCTCTTATGGAACTTAAGTCATTTTGGAGAGGCCACAGTTACATGTATGAAATAACTGGAGAGCAATCACCACCAGAAGGAAGATGACTTAGTAATAAAATGTATGAGATTGTCTGAACAGCAAAAGCCATGAATGTCACAAAAGAGAGAAAGTGATTATGATAATGATTGATGTTGATGCTCAATACAGTTTTATCGACGTCTTACTCTGAGCCAGCCCTGAGTTAGGCCCTGTGGATACAAACATGAATAAAACAGAGTCCTGCCCTCAAGGAGTTCACAGTCCAGTAGGGGAAAAAGAACTGTGAACAGATCATTTCAATAAGATGGGGTACCACTTTAGTGGTCTTGGATATGATCCAGAAGAATTCTCTGGATTACCAGCCTGGGACTCCTGTCTCTTCCCTTACTTTCTCCCAAACAAATGGAATCTCTCTGTGTGTCTCTGTTCTGAACCACCTGGAGCTGGGGGTGGGGTAACACAAGCACCCATGTGGCCACCACCAGTGGGACTGTACTGGGTAAGACCTGAAGCCAGCACAGCACTCAGTTTCACCCAAGACCTGCTGTAACCAGTATCTGGCTACTGCCTACATTCGCTCAAGGTCCTAGGGCTCTACAATCAGCAGGTTGCAAAGCCAGTCAGGTTTTTTCCCTTCACTTCAGGGTAGTGAGTTCCCTCAGGGCCCAGGGAGTTTCAGAGATGCTATCCAGGAGCCATGGACTGGATTCAAAAACCTTACAAGTCTACCTGGTGTTCTAGTCTACTGTGGCTAAGCTGGCCCTCAAACCACCGCCAACACAGTCCTTCCCACTCTTTCCTCCCCTTCCCACAGGCAGAGGAGCCTCACCCAGCGACCATCACCACCACAGGCCCTTGGGAAGTATGGCCAGGCTACTGCTGATGTTCGTTTAAGGTCCAAGGGCCCTTCAGTAAGCTTGTGGTGAATGCTGCAAGGCCTGAGACTCACCTTTCAGGGCAGTGGGCTCCCCTCTCACCCAGCGCAGCCCTAGAAATGCCATCCAAGTGCGAAGACCTGGAATTGGTGGTCCCAAGAGCCGACTTGGTGTTCTGCTCCACTATGGCTGAGCTAATACCTATGCTACAAGTCAAAGGTCCCTTTACTTTTCACTCTGATTTTCTCAAGCAGAAGGATTCTTTCACCACAGCCACCACAGCTAGGAATGTTCTGGGTCTCACCTGAAGACAGCATGCCTCAGTCTCACCCAAGGCCCCTGGCATCCTACCTGGGTATCACTGTTGGTTTTTGAGGGTCCAAGAGCTCTTTAGTCAGCAGGTGATAGTTTCTGTTGACACTGGGTCCTTCCCTTCAAGGCAGCATGTTCCCTTCTGGCCCAGAGCGTGTCTAGAAATGTCCAGGAGCTAGGGTCTAAAATGGGAGCCTCACAACTCTGACTGATGCCCTATCCTGCTGTGACTGAGCTTATATCAAAGATGCAAGACAAAATCCTCTTTATTCTTCGTTCTTCTCTTCTCAAGTGGAAGGAAGGGGTCTCTTTTGGAACTGTGAGCTGCACTGCCTGGAGTTAGGGGAGGGGTGGTGCAGGCACTGCCTAAGCACTCCCTTAGCTGCCTTGGCTGGTGTCTCAGCAAGTTGCATGACCCCAAGTCCACCTGCTCTGAGCCCAGCTCAGCACTAGGATTCACCTAGGAGCTGCAGTCCTTGTGGCCTAGACTCCTGTTCAAGTTTATTTAGGGTACCCCAGAACACTTCAGCCCACAGTGATGAGGCTTGCCAGAACTCACGTTGCAACTAATGGAACAGAAGATTTCCCTCTGGTTAGGGCTGGTCTAAATGCTCGGTGTCTGCTGTAATTCTCTTCATCATTGCTTTATAATTTTTAGTGTATAAGTCTTTCACCTGTTCTCTTATTTCTAAGTATTAAGTCGACTGGTTTCAGCCCAGTTTGCTTTCTGCTGTTACATGGTGGCATTGAGTTCAATGCAAAGTCTGACAATTGCTTTGCTCTCCCCTCCCCCAAGCACACAGATTCTCCACACCACACAGCCACTTCTGAGGGGTTGGGGAAGTGTGGCACCAGCAATTCAAGACTGTCATTCTTACCCTTTCCAATGTCCCTTTCAGCAATATGACACTAAAAACAGGTACTATAATTGCTCACCTGACTTTTGGTTCTTATTAAGGTGATTTTTTACATAGATAGTTGTTAAATTTTGTGTTCCTGTTGGAGGGACAATTAGTGGAGCCTTCTATCCAGCTATCTTTCTCTTCCCCCCATTGCCATTGCAATTTTTAGGAATTGCATTCAATCTATAGATCACTTTGGGTAATATGGACATTTCAACAATATTAATTCTTCTACTCCATCAACACATTTATCTGTTTTCTTTAATTTTCAATGTTTTATAATTTCCTAAGTATTTTATTCTTTGTGTTTGTGTGTGTGTGTGTGTGTGTGTGTAAATGGGATTGTTTTATCAATTTCCTTTTCAGAGAGTTTAGCATTAGTGGATGGGAGCAGCACTTTTGATTATTACACAGACTGAATGAGTCACTATTGGCATTTAGTAGTTGAAGACCTGGAATCCAGACATACCTCACACAACAAAGAATTGACTTCTTTCAAACATTATTATTATTGTTGTTGTTGTTATTATTATTATTATTATTATTATTAAGATGGAGTCTTACTCTGTCACCCAGGTGGGAGTGCAATGGTACAATCTTAGCTCACTGCAACCTCTGCCTCCTGGGTTCAAGTGATTCTCCCACCTCAGCCTCCCGAGTAGCTGGGACTACAGGCATGTACCACCAGGCCAGGTTAATTTTTATATTTTCAGTAGAGATGGGGTTTCAACCATGATGGCCAGGTTGGTCTCAAATTCCTGACCTCAAGTGATCTACCCACCTTGGCCTCCCAAAGTGCCAGGATTACAGGCATGAGCCACCGTGCCCGGCCTTCAGGCATTATTTTTGAAGGTCCCACCAAACTTCCATGTGGTAAGAAATCATTTTTACAAGTATCAGAACCTTGAACCTAGCTCCATCTTACATTTACATTGGTTTTAGCAGATACTGCATTTTCCAGAAATGCAAATGGTGCATATATCCAGGAAAGATCACACTGTGCTTTTGTTTTTAGTTCGCTACTCTATTTAGGGCTGTCCATTTCAGAAGATCATCAGCTATGATAATGCTTATGAAATTTCGGTTGGTGACACAAACCAGTAGTATCAGCCTGTATGCGGAGCTGCTGCTTTCACACAGATTCTACATATAGGTGCAAACATCTACTATAGTTAAGTGTGAGCCATTGTGTATGAAGCAAAATGTATTACAATTACTTTCCTTCTATTTCCCCTTCATATTACAGTTAGGGCATTTTGTTTCTTAATGTTTAATTATGGGTGTAAGTGTGTTATAGCAATTAATCTCTAACTTTACTGCATGTATAGACCACATGTGAATCTTATTGAAATACAAGTTCTGATTTAGCAGACCTGAGAGTGGAGCCCAAGATTCTGCATATCTCACAAGCTCCCAGATGATGGCCAACATGCTGCTGATCTGGGATGCTATTACACTTTGAGTAGTAATGGGCTATAGTAACTGCACATTTCTTTTCAGGATAGTAAAGAGGCCATTGTCAAATAGGTATTCTATCCAAGGGACAGAGGGTCTGATGTGGTTGAGGATGACTACATGAGGCAGAAATTCAGAGCTCTAAAACTACTTGAGGAAATAATACCCCCACAATAGACAAGCTGAGAGCTAAATCATGAGTGAACTTCCATTCACAAGTGCTACAGAGAGAATAAAATATCTAGGAATACAACTTACAAGGGACGTGAAGGACCTCTTCAAGGAGAGCTACAAACCACTGCTCAAGGAAATAAGAGAGGACACAAACAAATGGAAAAACATTCCATGCTCATGAATAGGAAGAATCAATATCGTGAAAATGGCCATACTGCCCAAAGTAATTTATAGATTCAATGCTATTCCCATCAAGCTAACCATCTGATCTTCGACAAACCTGACAAAGACAAGAAATGGGGAAAGGATTCCCTATTTAATAAATGGTGCTGGGAAAACTAGCTAGCCATATGCAGAAAACAGAAACTGCA
>NW_012107230.1:72453-115550 GCF_000951045.1 Mandrillus leucophaeus
CAGGTGAAAGGCAAAGCCTGAAGCCAGGAATGAACTAAGGTCTTTTCAATTCCAGAGCCCTCACAGGGCCCTCAAGAGAAGCTTCTTTGTAATCCTGATCAAGGATTCATGCCCCTGTACTTTGTCCAATTGCAAACTCCACAAAACACTAAATTGCCCAAACAGTATTTTTCCATTCAGAAAGTTAAGAATTCATGGTCTCGGCCAGGCACAGTGGCTCACACCTGTAATCCCAGCACTTTGGGAGGCCGAGGCGGGTGGATTGCCTGAGGTCAGGAGTTCGAGACCACCATGGCCAACATAGTGAAATACCGTCGCGACTAAAAATACAAAAAATTAGCTGGGCGTGGTGGTGGGCGCCTGTAATCCCAGCTACTCATGAGGCTGAGGCAGGAGAATCGCTTGAACCTGGGAGACAGAGGTTGCAGCGAGCTGAGATGGTGCCACTGCACTACAGCCTGGGCAAAAAGAGTGAGATTCTGTCTCAAAAAAAAAAAAAAAAAAGAATTTATGGTCTCCCTCCACTGCCCACCTGCTGGGCACTGGGCTGGGTTGGCCAGACCTGGGGCCAGCCAATGCAGCCATTCTCCACCTCTGCGCCTGCCACCCACGTTTTGCCTAGGTAGGGCAGGCTGCTCAGTCCACCATGGTTATATGTCTTCTTCTTGTTTCCATGCTTCCTACCCATGATGTAGCAAGATCTTTTCAGAGGAGGAAACAGAAACCTAAAGAACTTATGCCATTTGCCTAGCTCAGAACTGGCTGAGCAGAGACTGAAAGCAGATCAATTTTCCTCCAGAGAAAAGGCTCCCCAGCCACATGACACATACCCATGCTGAAGCTGGGGGCAGAGACAGAAGCTGGGGCCTTGCGTCGAAACAAAAACTTCCTTTCCAAAACCCAAACTTGTCCTAGTTTCTCCTTTGTTAACTTGCCAAAGTAGGTGAGAGAGACTACTGCAGTGTCTACCTGATGTCTAACCCCTTAAACTGTTGTTGTTGTTGTTGTTGTTGTTAAAAAAGGCTCTGTGATTTGGGGTGATTCCATTTTTCTAAGATCAAATACCTGGTGTAACTTTGGTTTCTTTTTCTCATTGCCACAGAACTAGCTGATGGCTTGTTGGCACTGTTCAGAGTGACCCATGGCTCTTGTGATTCTGTGCCTGTGACTCAAAGGCAAAAAAGACATAAAGGAAGAGAGATTTTGAGGAAAGGTTTCTCAGAGTTCAGTGTAATAAACCATCTCCCAACCCCTGAGAGTGGTTGAGAAGCAGAATGGTGGAGGGCTGCCCATTGCACAACTCCAGAGGACACCAGATCCTCTGCACTGTGGCCCAGGGGTGCCAGCCGTGTACAACACATGGCAATGGTGACCCCTGGAGTTGTGCTATGCAATAGCCTCTGATAAATTTCAATCACCTGGCTTCTGGACAAGGGTAGATCCAATTGAGGGTGGCCCTCTTACAAGACTATGAAAATGTATGAATTAAAACTAAGGTATGTACATGTGTTCACCAAAAGATGCATGTCTGTCTGGGCTGCTATAACAAAATACTATAAAGCATGCAGCTTATAAACAACAGAAAGATAATTTTCACAGCTCTGGAGGCTGGAAAGTTGTAAGATCAAGGCATCCACAGATGTGGTATCTGCTGAGACCACTTTCTGGGATGGTACCTTCTAGCTGTATCCTCACATTGGTGGGAGGAGCAAGGTGGCTTCCTCTGGCCTTTTATAAGGACAGTAATCTCATTCATGAGAGTCCCACTTGTGACTTAATCACCTTTCAATGGCCCAGTTTCTAATGCCATCACATTCGGCATTAGGTTCACAATATAGCTTTTTTTTTTTTTTTTTGAGGTGATATAGACTTTATTTTCTATTTTTAACTTACACATAATTGTACATATTTTTATGATGTTTCGATACATACGGTATATAGTGATCAGATCAGGGGAATTAGCATATCCATGATCTCAAACATTTATCATTTCTTTGTGTTGGGACCTTCAATATCCTCTCTTTTAGCTATTTGAAAATATATATTATTGTTAACTATAATTACCTTACAGTGCTATGAAACTCTAGAGTTTATTCTTTTTATCTAGTTGTAATTTTGTGTCCTTTAACAGATCTCTCCCTATCCCCCCTTCCTCCTATTCTTTCCAGCCTTTAGTAACCCTTCAACATATGGCTTTTGAGGGGATACAAACATGCAGATCATGGCAATGGACTAGAATGCATAGAGTATATATTTCTGATACCCCAAACTGATATACACTCAAACAGACAAAGTGTAGTAGATTCATATATTAGAATACTAAACAGCCACAAAAAATAATAAGCTACTGATATATGCGTCAATGAGGGAAGCTCATGGACATATCTTTGAGCAAAAGAAGCCAGACGCAAAAGAGGACAAGCTGTATGATTTCATTTACAAACATGGACAAACCGAATCTATGCTGTTGGAAACCAGGCTGGTGATTAACTTTGGTGTGCAGCCACGGGAAGGGAGCAAATGGGAGATTTTCAGGATGCCAGTCATTTAAAATGTCTTGATCTGAATGCTAGTTACCCAGATGTACCAATTTGTAGAAATGCTTTGAATTGTGTGCTTATGACATGTGCTTCTCTTCAATTTTTTCAATTTTTAAAAAATAGGTAGAGGGCTTTGGAAGGCACCTATGTTCTAATCTTCCACATCCCTGGGACAATGAGTAAGAGAATGACAGCTGTCCCTTCTGTGTCCACCTCCTACGGCAGTCCCAGGAACAGACTCCACTGGGATCCCACAAGCGGGCCTTTGGGAGAAGGCTTTGAAAACTCAGCTCTTAGGCTCCCTGTAACCTAAGGCTTTCAGCTAATGCATCTTATAGGTCTTCATTCCAAGTTTTCTGAGCTCTGTCTTCATCCCTTCTCCCGGCCCTCTAAGTCCAAAGTTCATATGTCCTATGGCCCGTTCCCTCAGGCCTCTGCTTTCTGCTCCTGAGCTCTCTGAAGACAAGGCTGTAAGTAACAGTTGGAGTTCATGGTAGGAACTCAGGACTCTCAGCTGGCTGATAAGGGAGTTAATTCAAACACCACCAACAGCAATAGCTAACACTAAGAGCTTACTATATGTCACACACTGTTCTAAGTGTTTCATGAGTATTCACTCAATTAATACTCAAAATAATTCTAAGGCAGTTGCTATTACTATCATCTTTTTTCCAAATGAGAAAACTGGGATTCAGAGAGATGAAATAATTTTTCCAAGATAACACAGCCAATAAATGAGAGAGGTGGGATTTGAACTAGGTTCTAATGGACTCCCAAATGTGCACTGAGAGCCACTAAGCTATGCTACTACAAGCACTTAAAGGCCCTGCTTCTGAGTCAAAACTACTCCTTCATTCCCATTTCCTCCTGGATTTCAAGAGGTTCAGCAGTCTGCTCTCATTGCAGCCCCAGTTGCCCCCGGCCCCCATTGAGGCAGGAACCGAGTGGTTGCTATGCACTGGAAAAGCCCCCATCCCATCAGCCTGGTAAACATAAGCAGAACGCAAATCTAAATCTAAAATAATTTCAAAATATAACAAAAGCATTCTCAAGTGCTGTGGTGCTATCATGGCCTCTGTGTGCCTGTGAGTACATGTATGTGTGTGGTCTCAATGTGTGCATGAACATGTGTGCATGCATATCTGTGGTCAAATGTGTGTATGATTGGCCACAAATCTTTTGGTGCCTTAATCTGTGTGTACGTGTGCATTTCTATGTCTGTGATGTGTGGATATAAGTGTGGTATGTGTGTCTAGGTGTTTGGGCATATGTGTACTTATGTGAACATTCTACGATTATACATGTGTAGCTATGTGTATGTGCATTGATGTGTATGTGTCCATGAGCATACACAGGTGATGAGCACACACGTGGATGTTAGTGTGCTATTGTGTAAGCACATTCTCTGCATGTCTCTCCACATGAGGCTGTCTGTACATCACCATATCTCTACGTACTTGTCTGCATATTTGCCTACATGCTTGCATGCATTTATGTTTGTGGATTTCTATGTATGCCTGTGTGAGTGCATGTCTGTGCATTTGTGACTTGAGTTCAGGGGTACCTCTACATACCTGTATGTGTATGTGGATTTAGGTGTTGAACTGTATTTTTGCATGCTTATATGAATTTTGCATGCTTGGTGTATCTGTGTGGATCTGTGGTATGTCTGTGTGTGTGCACATATCTGTATTTATGTATAAAACACATGTAGGGTTTTATATATGTCTGTATGTACATATATAAACATCCAGCTACATAAAAATCTCTATCTTAGAATCTCATTTCATCAGACCATACTGCCCCAAATCACACCCACTTATTTCTTGAAGACGTTCACTCCTGGTACACTATTGTTCCCCCCAACACTATGCCTGCCTCAATCCCCGGCAGTTGTAATATAAATATAGATTATCTACCCAACGCCCTGGCTTCTCAGTTCTTTGAACTCCAACAATGGCATTCTCGACCCCGCCACAGTCACTAATTCCCACAGTCGCATTTTAATGTGTTATCTCTTGCTGTACAACATACCACTGCAACACTGTAGCTTCGAACAACACACACATGTATTATTTCTAACAACTCTGTGAATTGGCTAAGCGGTTCTTTGTGCTGGTCTCACCTGGGCTCACTCATGCCTTTGGTGGTGAGCTGGCTGGGGCCTGGACTAGCTGGGCTTCTCTCTCCAAGTAGTAGTTCATCCTCAAAGAGCTGTTTTGTATTTTAATGTAGTGGTGGCAGCTCAGCAAAGCAGAAGCTGCCAGGCCTCTTGAGGCTGAAACTCAGAAGTCATACATCACTTTTTCCTCTTTCTCTTGGTCAAATCACAGGGCCAGCTCAGGTTCAAGAGGCAGAGAAACAGACTCCACTGTGGATAGAAGGCACTGCAAAGAACTTGGGGTCATTTCTCATCAACAACACTTAGGCCTGTGTTAGGTCCAGGGTCAGGTTCCAGCCCATGCTGAGGTCCAGAGGGAGTGGGTGGATGAGTAGCAGATAGCTGAAAGAACACTCGGCGGGGCGGGGCGGCGCGGCGCAGGTAGGTGAAAGATGATGTTATTCAGCAGCGGCTCTCAGCAGCAGCTAGCTCTCTTACACTGCCTGCTCTGTCTCAGCTGCTTGAGCGGGCCGCCCCCATGACAGCTGCGCGGCCGGCTCTCCCTTGCCTTCAGGGTCAGCAGCTTAACTCTTTGTCTGGGCACAAGCAAGCCAAGTTGTGTCCTGGTTCCCTCCTGTCTGTCTGCAAGACTGACAGTTTTAACTCTCTCTCTCTGAGCACAAGCGTGCTTGTACAGTGTCAGGAGGGCAATTATACCTTTTACAGACAATAGTGCTATAGAGCCAAGTGATGGCCTTCCCATGTTATGGCTACATGGCTGTGATAACAAGTGAAGTTATACGCCCGCACTCTAAACTCAGAGTCACTCTGAATGTTTCCCTCGGCCTATCCTTGACCAAAGCACAGCCATGTTTCTTACACCTTGCCATGACCAATAACTGCAAATCTCCCATAATCTCAATTTCATAATCACCCTCTCTGACCATCTCCTATCTTTTCAGTTCACTCCTTCTTATATTGCAAATCTAGTAGTCCTTCACCCTGCTGGGACATCCATTTTTACTGATACTACCTCCTTTGCACTGTCTACCTACCTGGTATCCTTTCTTCTTTCCTTGTCCAGCTTAAATTATGTCAGTCACTCATTAGAATCTCTTGTGGCACTTATCTAAGCAACACTCCTGGTTAAATCAACTCTCCACCTCCTCTGTGCTTCCACCTGCCTACCTGAATGAAACTGGGGGCGGGGGGTGGGGGTGGGGCGGAATACATGAAATACACGATTCCAGCTGGTTTCACTTTCAACTCATGAACCAACCCCAAATCAGGTGGGACACTAACCCCAGAATCATATTATAGTCTCCTAGTCTATTTATTGTGACACTCCTTGAAGAACATATTATGTTTTCTTCTCTCTCTTCAAACTTCTAAGTTAACCCCATGCTTAGCTATGAATTTGCTTCCTGTTTCTCTAAAAATATGTCAGCATCTTTGCCTACATATGCTAGTTTCCTTTTACTGGGGATAAAAAGTTGAAGCTCCTAGCTAAGATCAACCTCTTCACCTGTGCATGGAGTCTCATTCCTTCCACCTGCTCAAGCACATCCTCTGGTAATTCTTCCCTCTATTTTCTGCACCACAAATCTTACTCTCTCTATGGGATCCAGCAATTCTGGATCATTCCTATCATCATGGGAGCACACCAGAATTTTTTTTTTCTCTCAAAAAAAAAAAATCTCAAGTGACCCTTGAGCTCACTTTCCCCCCAGCTGTTGCTCCGTTTCTTTACTCCCCTTTATTGCAAAACTTGGGAGTTACCTATATTTACTGTTTCCAACTCCTTCCCTCCCATTCCTTTTTGAACCTATTTCAATCAGGCTTTCTGTCCCACGGCTTCACTCTAAACTGCTGTTCTCAAGGTCGCCAATGACCTCCACGTTTTCAGATACAGTAGTCAATTCTCACACCTCATGTTGCCTCATCAGCAACATTTGGCAGTTGATGAACAGTGGACGATGATCATAAACACTTGATCTTCCTACAGACTCTTCACTTGGCTTCCAGGATACCCACACTCAACCATCCCTGCTTTCCTAGTTTACTGACCATTCTTCCTCATCTCCTTTGCTGAACTTCTCACCTTTCGACTTATTAACTTAACAATGCACCAGGGCTCAGTTCTTGAAGCTCTTTTTCTTTACTTACACTTACTCCCTTGGTAATCTTATCCAGTTTCACGCTTTTATCTATTCTCCAACAATTCACAGATTTTTATCTTTAGATCAGATCTCTTCTCTGAACTCCAGACTTCCACATTCAACTACATACTTGTATCTCTATTTGAATGTCTCATTGGCATCTCAAACTTAACATGTTCAAAACCCAATTCTTGATCTCCGCATACCAATCAGCACCTTCTATGGTATTGGCCATCTGTTAATGGCAATTCCACACTTCTGGTTGCTTAGGCAAAATGTCTTGGTGTCATCTTGACTTCTCTCTTTTTCTCACAACTCTAACCCAATCCACCAGTAAATTGTGTTGACTGTATTCTCAAAATATATCCAAATATCTCTCACCATCTCCCTTCATATCAGTTTAACCCAATCCACCATCATGTCTTGCTTGGACTTATGCAATAGCCTCCTAACTAGTATTTGAGATTTTCTTTTCTTTTTCTTTTTTTTTTTGAGATGGAGTCTCACTCTGTCACCCAGGCTGGAGTGCAGAGGCACAATCTCTGCTCACTGCAAGCTCTGCCTCCCGGGTTCACGCCATTCTCCCACCTCAGCCTCCCGAGTAGCTAGGACTACAGGCGCCCACCACCACGCCCGGCTAATTTTTTGTATTTTTAGTAGAGACGGGGTTTCACCGTGTTAGCCAGGATGGTCTCTATCTCCTGACCTCATGATCCACACCCCCCTCGGCCTCCCAATGTGCTGGAATTACAGGCATGAGCCACCGCACCCGGCCCAGTATTTGAGATTTTATCCTTAATTTGCTTCTGCTTGTTTTCAAAGAGAATCCAGAGTGATCTTGTTAAAACATAAATTAGATAGACAATTATTATGCGTCAATTTTAAAAACATAAATTAGATCATGCCATTCCTCTGCTCAAAATCTTGCCACGTTTCTATATCACGGAGGAAAATCCAAAGATTACAAAGACCTACATGATCTTTCCCATCCCCACTTATCTACCACTGTCCCTTTCTTTCAGCCCACTTCAGACACACTGGCCTCCTCGCTAATACTTGAACATGCCAGGAATTCTCCAATCTCAGGGCACTTGACCCTGATGTTTCCTCAGCCTGGAAATCTCTGGTTTCAGGCAGCCGCATGCTTGCTGTCTGTCCTCCTTTAGATCTTTACTCAAAAAGTATCTTCCTTATTGTACCTTCCCTAGCCACCCTTAAGTAAAATATCAACCCCCTACCCAGCATTTCATACCTCTCTTCTCTGTTTATATTTTCTCCTGAGCACTTTTCACTATCCAATTATATAGTATTTTAAAATCTTGTTTCTCTTCTTTCTCATGCACTAGAATGCTGGATCCACAAGACCAGGAAATTTTGTCTGTTTTCTTCAATGCTGCATTTCCAGTGCAGAAGCCCAGAAGCGCTTCAGTCAAATAATAGAATGTTTACTCAATAAATGTCATTGAATTCACTGATGAGTAAATATATCTGTGTGTATCTACGTATGCATCGGTGTACTTGAATGTGTGTGCACACATCTACATGTTAACCACTGTCTGTGCCCACAGATGTGTATGTATTTGTGTAGACCCAGTTGGTAAGTGGCAAAGTTGAAATTTGAGTAATAACAGTTGGTTTTTACTGTCTATGGTGTGCATAGCACTGTGCTAAGCACTTTGCAGGAGGTATTGCATTTAATCCTATCCATGAGGCAGGTGCAGTGTCCTGTTTAAGATGAATATCTAGAGCCAGGCTGCCTGTTTAAATCCCAGTTCTTCCACTTCCTAGACGTGTGAGCGTGGACAAACCACTTATTCTTCCTGAGACTCATGTTTTCATCTGTGAAATGAGGATAACAATAGTACCTTTATAAGGTCGTTGTGAAGATTAAATGAGAAAATACATAGGTAGCATTTAGAACAGTGCCAGCCACCTAGTAAGTACCGTATGAACATTGCTATTGCTCTCAATTTACAGAAAATTAAACTGAAGCTCTGGAAGGTTGAATTTGGCTTAATAACAACAATAATAGAAGGATAATAGCTTCCATTTACCAAGTACTTACTATATACTAAATGGACCCTTTTCATACATTATAATACAGATATTTACATATGTAGGCATATATATACGTTATTCATATGTTTATGTATATGTTTTTTAAATGACAAAATTAAAAATTAAGCAACCTGTCCAGGGTTGCACAGATCTATATAGGAGATGCACAGCTGGTCTGAGGCCAGAGTTTGTACCCTCAACCACCTTGCACTCATGTAGCTATGTTGTGTAAGTGTATGCTTGTGCATGTCTTTGTGTGCGTGTTGTATGCAAAGGCATGTGAGTATATGTGGCTCTCTTTCTGTAATTGTAGGTGTCTCTATGCCCCTATGAGCATGTGCATGTTTTTAAGCGATCATTCCAATTTACTCGCCTGTTCTTCTCCAATACAGCCAGCAGAGGGGGCGCAGGAGTTTTTTCTCCTCTTGAGAAGGGAGTGCGCATTAAATGTTTTTCTCATCTTGAGAAGAGAGTGCACATTAAACAGACAAAATTTAATTTAATAAAATTAATAAAACAGAGTGCATTTCCCTTTAAAAATGCTAGTTCTTGAAGGGGATAGCTGTGGTCTATAAATGGCTTTTCAAATCCTGAAGACAGAAAGCAGGCAGCCACTCAGACTGAAATCTCTCCACCATTTCTGAGAGCAGGCTTCCAGCTCCCAGAGAAGGCTAAACCCCTGAGCTGCCCAGCATCGCTTCCATCTCTTCTGTGACATCACACATGGCTCACTCACAGCCTTCTGACTTTCCAAAAAGCCCCTCTGCAGCTACCCTACAACCAACCAAGTACCCCACTTTGCTGTTTTCCTTTGGGTAGCTGTTCAGATGCAATTCAGCTGACACTGATAGAACACCCACGAGGCCAGGATTTGTCTCATTGAAACCTCCCAACAAGACTAGGAGACAGGAATCACTATTTTACTCTTCTCATTTAGCAAAATCAAGGCTTAGAGACGAGAGTGTCTTGCCTAGGGTCACACAGCCAATAAGAGGCAGAGGCAGAAAGGAAACCCAGATTCCTCTGAATCTAGAACCTACTCTCCCTTCTACTGCGCCATGGGCTATGGAAAATGGTGGGGCTATAATTGGAACCCAGGTGGTGACTGACTCCTTATCTTGACTAACCCATATGCCAAAAATTCTCAAACCTGAATATGCACCAAAATCACTTGTGGGTATTGTTTAAGAAAAATGAAAATGCGAACAAAAATACAAGGCACAGGGAGTCTCAGTTTGCAGCAAGCCCAGGAATTTGCCTTGGTAATAAAGACTCCATGAGACTCTGATCAGGTGGTCCCCTGGCCACACTGAACATCAGGCATCTTACAAGGCCCACTCAGCTTCACTCAAGCACCACAAGTTCTTGACCAGCCAACTCAAAAAGCCTCAGAACACTTCCAAATACCCACAGTGACCATTGATGGAGCACCTGACACATGCTGGGAAATTTACATTTAGGTCTGTGATCTATTATGATCTATTTCAAGTTCATTTTGAGGAAAGATATAAGGTCTGTGTCTAGATAATTTTTTATATGAATGCCCAATTGTTTCAGCATCATTTCTTGAAAAAACTCTCTTTGCTCCATTGAATTGACTGTGCTTCTTTGTCCAAAAATAGTTGACTATATTTGTGTGGGTTTATTTTCTGAGGTCTCTATTTTGTTCTATTGATTTACTTGTCTATTCATTCACCAATGCAACAGCATCTGATTTCTGTCACTTTTTAGTAAGTCTTCAAATCATAGTAGTAGTCTGGATCCTCCAACTTTGTTCTTCTTCAGTATTTTGTTGGCTATTTTAGGCCTTTTGTCTTTCCATATCAATTTTAGAATCGGTTTGTGGATTTCTCAAAGAGCTTGATAGGATTTTGATTGGGATTGCGTTGAAGCTATAGGTCTAGTTGGGAATAATCAACATCTTAACAACGCTGAGTTCTTCAGTCCGTTAATGTGAGATAACTCGCCATTTATCTAGGTCTTCTTTGATTTCTTTCATCAGAACATTGTAGCTCTCCACATACACATCCTGCAAGTATTTGTTACATTTGTACCTAAGTATTTCAATTTTGGTGCTATTTTAAATGGTATTCCTTTTTAACTCTTAATTTATTTCCAATTGTTCATTGCTGTTATATAGCAAAGAAATTAACTTCTGTGTATTAACCTTGTATCCTGTGACTAACCACTTATTTGTTCCAGGAGAATGTTGTGTCAATCCTTTGAAATATTCTACATAGATATTAATGTCATCTGCAAAGACCCAGGCACTTTATATACATCATACCATTTAATTCTCAAGCCAAGTTTACAAGTCAGGTTCTATTTGTATCACCATTTTCCAGAGAAGAAAACTGAGGCTGAGCTACCTTAATTCAATTCTCCAAGGTAAAAAACTTGGAAATGGAGGAGCTGAGATTAAACCAAGGTCTACCTTTATCTACCACTTGTGATTCCTATACTCCACCACAGTGAGCTGCTTCAAGAAGTGTGCTGCAGCAAAATACAGCAAAAGTCCCATGGGGAGAGGGGACGACTCAATCTCTGTACCACATCCAGTCCATATCATTGGGCAAGTCATTACACATCTGTGGAACCCTGGGCCAGTCCTAGGACCCCGCGAAATATGGATAAGAAAGCTAAGGCTCAGAAATGTGTAATTTAAGAGAAATGTGTAATTTCTCAAGCTACTTGAAATGTGTAATTTAAGAGAACTGTCTAGATTAATAACAAATTAGAAGAGCACATGGAAAGGGTATTTGAAAAAGCAAGGGGGCTTAAATTCTGGACATAATGTACCTTCTCAGCACCCCCTGACACACACACATGCTGAAATGAGGATTCAGCCACCATATCAAGAGGCCCAGCCTCAGCCAAGCCCAATCGCAAAACAGTCTCAAATCCCTAAGTGAAACCCGTATCAGACACAATCTGGGTGGTGATCAGAAGCAAGGTGACAAGGAGGAAGGGACCTCACACGATGGAAACAACAGGTAAACACCGTGAAGTTCACAAATAACATCAGTCTCCACAGCAGCACTGAGCGTTTTCTAAAACAGGAGACCCCATCTCATCCATCATTGAAGTGCAGCCCAGAACTGGATGTATCGCAGGTACTCAAAAAACATGGACAATTCTCCTTGATGCCTCTATAAGGAGATAGATCTTTTAGCAAAGCTCAGATGACACCCATTACCCTGGTTGACGGGTGTGCTACCTCATTTCAGGACACATACCCTAAAGACTACTAGTACTGCCCCAGGATGAGATTTATCCAGTGGCCTTTCATGCAGTCACTAGTTATTGAGCCCTGGGCAGGGCCCTGAACTTGACCATGGGCTCTGGGGTCAGTCAGACCTGGGTGCAAATCACTGCTCTCCACTGATCAGCTTTGTGCACTCGGGCAACTTCACCTCTGTAACCCTCGATCTCCTTATCACGAAAAAGGGATGGAAATCCTACCAATTTCACAGGACACTGGGAGGGATGAAGTCAGAGGATAAGGGTGACACTCTGAGCACAGGGTCTGACACCCAGGCAATGCTCCATAGAGGTCACCTATTGCTATCCAAGACCCCTGCCCTGGAGCCCTGCTGTCTGACCACAGCATGTGGTGGCTGTGGAGAGTCCAGGATTCCTGCACGGTCCCACTTGGCCACTTCCTAATTAGCCAGCAATCCTGGGGCACAGGAGGCAGGAGGTGAGTGAGGAGTGGCTGATGAGAGTCACTCTCAAGGACCTCTCAGCTGCTCTATGAAGAAGTCAGTATCAGCCAATGACCTAGTGGCAGAATGAACACCTAATACACCTGGCTTGGAACATCTGGGAACAGGAAAGCCTGGTTTTCAAAAGTAAGCAATAGGACTGTGGCAAGGATTAAGTAAATTGATTCATGTAGAGCACAGGGCCTAGGTTCAGTGAATATCAGCTTCTGGTACATTAGCCACAGTCTCAGCCCCTTAGGGATCCGGCTAGTGTAGAACCCAATGTAATCATGGAACCCCACCTGGACTTGTAGGGTGTGGCCTACAGTGGTGGAATTTGTGGGGCCCTAAACAGGCCCTGCTGCCTCAAAACCCCCTCTACCCCAGATGTCACAGTGCCACACTGTCATTGTGAGACAGGCACTCCACACAGAAGGGGTGGCCAACATGCAGCACTAGTTCTGAGGACACTTCCACCTTCATGAGGACAGACATCACTGAAGAGGTTCTCTGTCCCATCGAGTCCAGACAGGGCCTTGGATCAGGCTTCATGATACAGTGCTCTGCGTAGAAATTGCTCTGGGAGTTGTACCTCTTGCTTCTCTGAGACAGGTTCTCTGTCATTGCTTTATGTTATTTCTGATTTAGTTTTACAATTAGTGGCACTTTATCTGTCACTGTCTATATGTTTATTGAAATCTTAGTTGAGGTAATTGTAGATGTAAGAGATAATACAGAGAGATCCCATGTACCCTAGATCCAATCTCCCCAAACGGTAACATCTTAGAAAACTGTACTACAAGATCACAACCAAGACAATGACATTTGTACAATCCACCGATGTTGTTCACATTTCCCTGGTCTTGCTTGTACCCATTTGCGAGTGTGTGTATTTTGTTCCACGGAATTTTATCACATATGTAGGTTCACGTATCTAACAGCACAGTCAACATACTGAACAATTTTATTGCCACAAGGATCATTCATTTATCCTTTTATAATCACATGTACCACCCTCCAGACCCCAGCACCCATCCCTAATCCTTGGTAATCACTAATCTGTTTGCCAGTTCTATAATTTTGTCATTACAAGAACATTAGAATATTATATAGGGTAAGAGGCTTAGTACCTGGGTGATGAAATCATCTTTACAACAAACCCCTGTGACAGGAGTTTGCCTATATAACAAACCTGCACATGTACCCTTGAACCTAAAAGTGTAAAATAAATAAATAATTAAAAATGAATATTATACAAATGGAATCCTACTGTCTGTGACCTTATGGATTGGCTCTTTCCATTTAGCATAATTCCCTGGAGAGCCATCCAGACTGTTGTGTATACTAAACGTTCACTAATTTTCATGGCTGAGTAATATTCCATGGTGGATATACCACAGTATTTTTCTCTAACCATTCATCTACTATAAGACATCTGTGCTATTTCCAAGTTTTGTTTTGTTTTGTTTTGTTTTTCTAATACAAATCAGTGTGCTATGAATATTCAGGTACCAATCTTTGCATGAGCACAAGTCTTCATTTTCAGGGACAAATGCTCAGTAGTGCAATTGTCAGTCGTACAGCAGTTGCATGTTCACTTTTTAAAGAAATGATTTTCCAGAGTGACTCTACCATTTCACATTCCCACAGCAATGTATGAGTGATTCTGTTTCTCCATACCCTCAGCAGCATTTGTTATTATCCCTACTTTTCATTTCAGCCATTCTCATTGATAGCTGTGTAGTGATATCCCATTGTGGTTTTAATTTGCATTTTCCTTATGTTGAGCTATTGATGTGGAACACCATGTAAAATTTTTTTTTCACCTTTTTAAAAAATATACAGAGTTTAACTATGTTTTCCAGGCTGGTCTCAAACTCCTGAGCTCAGGCAATGCTCTTGTCTCAGCTTCCCAAAATGCTGAGATTATAGGTGTAAGCCACCATGCCCAGCCTGGAACATCTTTTTATGTACTTATTTGCCACCAGTATGTCCTCTTCAGTAAAATGACTATTCATATCTTATGTTCTATTTCTAATTAAATTATTTGTTATGACTGTCGAGTTTTGTGAGTTCCTTTTATATCCTAGGTCCTAGTCCTTTGCCAGATATATGGTTTTTGAATATTTTCTCCTGATCTTTTCAGACAGTAGACTGTTTTTTCAACCTCTTTGCATGTCCTAATTTCGGTAAGGTACAGTTTATAGTTTTCCTTTTATGGATAGTGCTTTTGTGCTATTCATAGGATTTCAGATAAGGCATAGTGGACCTGTCCTCTTTGTTCTGGAGGTCAGTTATGTTGGAGGTTTGTGGATTGGAGTCAGACCTTAATCACTATGTGCCAAGCATGCTCCAAACATTACTTCATCTAATCTTCCCAAGCACCCTACGAGATAGATGCCACTATCAGAGGCATTTTATGTATGAAGAAACTGAGGCAAGAAAGACTTGGGGCCTGGCCCAAGGTCCCAGAGGTAAGAACTAGGAGATGGAAGAGCTAGGACACAAATCTTCTTTCTGTTGGTGACTCTCTGCAGAGTCCTGGAGTGGCATAGTGCATCCATCACATGGTGAGGGGAATAGGCATGCCAAATCAGGTCTCTTTTCCTCTTCTTATAAAGCCACCAGTCCCACTCCCATGATAACCCATGAATGGATTAATTTATTTCATAAGAGCTCTGCCCACTGTGACCCAATCATTTTTTAAAGGTTTCATGTCTCAATACTGCCACATTAGGGTTAAATTTCAACATGAGTTTTGAAGGGGACAAATATTCAAGCCATAGCACTTATATTCATAGCAGCATTATTCACATTGGCCAAGAGGCAGAAGCAACCCAAATGTCAATTGACGGAAGAATGGATAAACAAAATATGGAAGATAAGTATAGTAGAATAATACGCAGCACTAAAAAGGAAGGAAATTCTGTCACACGCTACAACATGGATGAACCATGAGGATATTACGCTAAATGAAGTAAATCAGTCACAAAAGGACAACTACAGTAAGATGCCACTTTATATGAGTGCTATAGTTTGAACGTGTCCCCCAAAGTTCTTGTGTTGACAATTTGATCCCCAACGTGACAATATTAAGAGGTGAGACCTTTAAGATATGATTAGACCATGAGGGCTCTGGCCTCATGAGTGGATTGATGCCATTATCACTCAGTGTGTTTATTACAAAAGGATGAATTTCCCTGCCCCCACCATCCTCTCATTTTCAAGCATAAACTGGCACAGCAAGAAGGCCCTCACCAGATGTTGGCCCCTCAGTCTTGGAATTCCCAGCCTCCAGAACTGTGAGAAATAAAGTTTTTTCTTTATAAATTACGCATTATCTAGTATTATGTTATAGCAGCAAGAAATAGACTCAGACAATGATATATCCAAAATATTCCAATTCATAGCTATAGAAAATAGAATGGTGGTTACCAGGAGCTGAGGAGAGAGGATAAAGGGGAGTTGTTATTTAACAGGCATAGAGATTGAGTCAGTAATCAAAAACTTTCAGTAAAGAAAAGCCCAGACCAGATAGATTCACTGGTAAAGTCTCAAATGTTTAAAGAAAAATTAACATGAATATTTCTTAAACTGTTTTAAAAAATAGAAAAGCCAGGGAAGTAGCATTCAACTGTAATCCCAACTATTTGGGAGACAGAGGCAGGAAGATTCCTTGAAGCCAAGAATTCAAGGTTGCAGTGTGCTATGATTGTACCTATGAAGCACTCCATTCAAGGCAACATAGCAAGACCCTGTCTTAAAAAAAAAAAAAGTAAAAGAAAATAGAAGAGCAGAGAACACTTACTAATATGAAGCCAGTATTACCCTAATGCTAATGCCAAAGAGATTATAAGAAAATAAAACTACAGATCAGAATCCTTATGAATAGACACAAAATCCTCAACAAAATACTAGCAAACCAAATCCAACAACATATAAAAAAGATTACATACCATAAAGAAGTGGGATATATCATATTGGCTCACCATATTAAAAATCAATCAATGTAATATATCCTATTAATAAAGGAAAAAACACAATAATCTCAATAGATGTACAACAAAACATTCGGTAAAAATCTAAGACTCTTTATTGGTAAAAACTCTCCACAAATTAGGAATAAAAGAGAACCTCAATCCAGTAAAGGCCATCTATGAAAAACCCTATTAACCGCTAAAATTATACTCAAGGTTAAAACACTAAATGCTTTTCCCCTAAGATAAGAAACAAGACAAGGATGTCTGATTTGTCACTTTGACATTGTACTAAAAGTTCTTTCCAGAAAAATTAGATAAGAAAAAAAGAGAAAATAAATCCACATAAGAAAGGAAAAAGTAAAACTATTTATATTCACAGATGACATAATTTTATATTGAGAAAAACCTCAAGAATCCACATCAAAATTAAAAAAAGAAAAACTATTAGAGCTATTAAATAAATTTAGGAAAGTTGCAAGATATAAGATCAACATACAAAAATCATTTGTATTTCTCTTCACTAGCAATGAACAATCTGAAAATGAATTTTAGAAAATAATTCCATTTATAATAGCATCAAAAAGAAAAAAAAATGAGGACTAAATTTAACAGAATAAGTGTAAGACTTGCGCACTGAAAACTACAAAACATTGTTGAAAGAAATTAAAAGAGACCTAAATAAATGGAAGCATATCCCATTTCCATTGATTAAAAGACTTTTTATTGTTAGGATGGTAATACTCCCTCATATTATCTACAGAGTCGGCCAATCTCTGCCAAAATATCGTAGGTGCCTTTTTTGAATAAATGAATAAATTAGTCATAAGATTCTTTTTTTTTTTTTTCTTTCAGAGACAGGGTTTTGTTCTGTCACCCAGTCTAGAGTGCAGTGGTGTGATCATGGCTCACTGCAACCTTGAATTTCCAGGCTCAAGCAATCCTCCTGCCTTAGCTTCATTACAGGCATGCACCACCATGCCTGGCTGTTTTTATTTTTTGTAGAGACAGGGTCTCACTATGTTGCCCAAGTTGGTCTCAAACTCCTGGCCTCAAGTGATCTTCTGGCCTCAGCCTCACAAACCACTGGGGTTACAAGCATGAGCCACTGCACTTGGCCCATAACATTCTTAACATTCCATAACATTCTTATGGAAATGCAAGGGGCCTCTAAGAGTCAAAAAAATCTTGAAAAAGAAGAACAAATTCCAAGGACTCACTCACACTTCCCAATTTCAAAACTTATTACAAAGATACAGTAAGGAGTATTGTGGAGTATTGGCATAATAATTAACACATAGATCAGTATAATAGAATTGACAGTCCAGAAATATACCCATACATCTATGGTCAATTAATTTTCAACAATTGTATGACGTTCACTCAATGGGGAAAAATAGTATTTTCAACAAAAAGTACTGAGTTAACGAGATATCTACACGTAAAAGAACGAATTTGGATCCCTATTCACACCATATATAAAAATTAACCCAAAATAGACCAGAAACCTAAATTTAAGAACTAAATCTATAAAAACTTTAGAAGGAAACATAGGGATATATCTTCATGACCTTAGATTAATCAATGGTTTTTAAAATATGCCATTCAAAACATGCAACAAATGAAAAATTAGATAAAGTGGACTTCGTCATAACTAAAAACTTTTGTGCAACAAAGAATAGTATCAAGACAGTGTAAACACAACCCATAGAATGGAAGAAAATATTTGCATATCACATATATAATCTTAAAAACTTGTGTATAGGCTGTATAAGCAACATTTACACCTCAAAATAAAATGACCAAAAAAGTAAAAAATGGGCAAAGGATTTGAATGGACATTTCTCCATTTATATACAAATACCTAATAAGTACATGAAAATATTCTCAACATCATTAGTCATTAGAGAAATGCCAATCAAAGTCACAATGAAATACTACTCTACATTCATTAGAATGGCTGTATTTTTTTTTTATTATACTTCTAGGGTACATGTGTACAATGTGCAGGTTTGTTACATAGGTATACATGTACCGTGTTGGTTTGCTGCAACCGTCAACTTGTCATTTACATTAGGTATTTCTCCTAATGCTATCTCTCCCCCAACCTCCAACCCCCTCAACAGGCCCTAGTGTGTGATGTTCCCTGCCCTGTGTCCAAGTGTTCTCATTGTTCAATTCCCACCTATGAGTGAGAACATGCGGCATTTGGTTTTCCATCCTTGTGATAGTTTGCTGAGAATGATGGTTTCCAGCTTCATCCATATTCCTGCAAAGGACATAAATTCATCCTTTTTTATGGCTGCATAGTATTCCATGGTGTATATGTGCCACATTTTCTTAATCCAGTCTATCATTTATGGACATTTTGGTTGGTCCGTTTTTTGAAACGATCAACAAAACTCATAGACCGCTAGCAAGACTAATAAAGAAGAAAAGAGAAAATAATCTAATAGATGCAATAAAAAATGATAAAGGGGATATCAGCACTGATCCCACAGAAATGCAAACTACCATCAGAGAACACTATAAACACCTCTATGCAAATAAACTTGAAAATCCAGAAGAAATGGATAAATTCCTGAACACATACAACCTCCCAAGATTAAACCAGAAAGAAGTTGAATCTCTCAATCAACCCATAACAGGCTCTGAAATTGAGGCAATAATTAATAGCCTACCAACCAAAAAAAGTCCAGGACCAGACAGATTCACAGCCCAATTCCACTGGAGGTACAAAGAAGAGCTGTAATTTTTTTAAAAAAGAAGAAGAGGAAAAGAGAAAATAACAAGTATTGATGAAGAGGGGGGAAACTGGTACTTTCGTACATTACTAATGGAATGTCGGATGATATGGCTGCTCTGGGAAAGTTTAACAATTCCTCAAAAAGTTAATTTTAAAGTTAGCATATGAGCCACTAATTCCATTCCTAGGTATATATCCAAGAAAACTGAAAATATGTGTTCACAGAAAAACTTGTATGCAAAGGGTGATAGCAGCATTATTTGTCGTAGCCAAAAGTGAAAGCAATCCAAATAATCCATCAACTGATGATTGGATAAATAAAATGTGGTCTATAAAATGGAATTCTATTCAACCATAAAAAAAATGAAGTACTGATACAGGCTACAAGATGTGTGAACCTTGAAAATATCATGCTAGGCCAGATGCAGTGGCTCACATCTGTAATTTCAGCACTTTGGGGGCCTAGGTGGGTGGATCACCTGAGGTCAGGAGTTCCAGACCAGCCTGGCCAACATGGCAAAAACCCGTCTCTACTAACAATACAAAAATTAGCTAGGCATGGTGGTGCATGCCTGTAATCCCAGCTACTTGGGAGGCTGAGGCAGGAGAATGGCTTGAACCCTGGAGGTGGAGGTTGCAGCGAGCCAAGATCATCTCAAAAAAATAACAAAAAAAAAAAAAAAAAAAAGGAAGTATCATACCAAATGAAAGAAGTCAAATACATAAGGCCACATATTCTATGATTCCATTTATATGAAATGTCCAGAACAGCAAATCAATAGGAACAGAAAGTACACTAGTGGTTGCCAGGAACTGGGGAAAGGGGAAAATGGGGAATATATGCCAATGGGTATGGGGTTTCTTTTGGGGGTGGTAAGAATATTATAAATTAGAGAGTGGTGATAATTGCACAACACTGTGAATATACTAAAAATCACTTAATTATACACTTCAAATTATTAAAATGGTAAATTTTAAGTTTTGTGAATTTTTACCTCTAAACAATAAAATAAAATACAATATTTATCTCAATGGGGACAATGTTGTTTCTTCAATATTGTCCTTTTAGTAATGCACTGCTAGGCTGGGTACAGTGGCTCACGTCTGTAATCCCAGCACTTTGGGAGGCCGAGGCAGGTGTATTGCTTGAGCCCAGGAGTTCAAGACCGGCCTGGGCAACAAAATGAGACCCCCTTCTCTACAAAAAAAAAAAAAAGAAAAAAGAAGAAAAAGAATGCACTGCTAGATGATAATGAGCATTGTATCTCTCTATTGTCTAACAATGGAGTATGAGCCGTGATTCACATCCTACTTCACCCTGTGGAACTGGGTGACATTTCATTGTAGTAATATATTCACAACACTGCCCTAGAGCTAAAAATGACAATAGTAACCCCCAAAACAACAACTGATATCCTTCAATAAGGTCTTACAGAGGTCAGTTTCAGTTTCTAGAGTTTGCAATTGACATACCCTTTCATTTTAATTCTCAAACAAAACTATATAATAAATGTTAGGTTGAATCATAAAGAAATTGCTAACTTTAGAACTCAAAAAAGATTGAATATGAGCTATTTCATATGGTTGAACCTTTTTTTTTTTTTTTTTTTTGAGACGAAGTCTCACTCTTGTCCCCCAGGCTGGAGTGTGACGACGTGATCTTGGCTCACTGCAACCTCTGCCTCCTGGGTTCAAGCAATTCTCCTGCCTCAGCTTCACGAGTAGCTGAGATTACAGGCACCTGCCACCACGCCCAGCTGATTTTTGTATTTTTAATAGAGACGGGGTTTCACCATATTGGCCAGGCTGGTCTCAAACTCCTGACCTCAGGTGATCCGCCCGCCTCGGCCTCCCAAAGTGCTGGGATTACAAGTGTGAGCCACCGCACCCGGCCGAACCTATTATTGTTATCATCACCCCCAATTCACTGATGAGAAAGAGAGGAACAGGGAAGTAAAATAACTTACACCTCCAAGGTCACAGGGCTACTAAAGTGTCAGAGTCGGGATTTGAAATCACACCTGTCTGATTCAGTGGCTCCTAGCAACTATGTCATTATATATTCATCATTTACTCTAAAAACATTGATTATGTACCTAATGCATGCTAAATATGAGGGAGAGAATCATGGGACAAAACAAATCCTGCAATCCAGGATCTCACAAGATAGCATGGAAGACACATGTGAACAAAAAATAATGGCCACTCAAGACAATGAAACAATGGCAATTATAGAAGGCAACTGAAGAGGTAACTTAGAGAATGGAGGGTTGTCTTAGTTCGGATCTTCTGAAAAGACTACGTCAAGACAGGATTAAAGGAGCATGTATTTTGTTAGAGGAAATTCCTTTATGAGAGAAAATAGGAAGGGAGCCAAAAAACGTCTGGGAGAGTCATTAGACCATGATGTAAGTCTGACATGAATGAAGGAGGGAAGGAGAAAAGGTTGGGTGATACCACCCTAGACTGCCATGCAGCCCAAAAGTGGTTTGACAAAGCCATTGTTGGGGACAATTCGAGCCAAAGTTAGCAACAGGTAAGAGCAATGTCTCCCAGGAATAAGTCTGCTTTAGCAACTCAGATATCTTCAATCATTGACTGGGAGCACCCTGTAACTTGTGTTACCTTGAAGGAAACATGAAGATGAATTTCGGAGCACAGTAGCTGAGACACTTGATCAATTATGTCCCCTTGTAAAGTCCTCAAGGTATGGTCCTCCTGGTCACAACAAGTATTAAGTGTCAGGGAAGGCTTTCTGGTGCTGGTGACTTTTGACCTGGGTTTAAGATACTATTCACTAGTGAATAGTGACAGTATAAAAAAGAAAACTGAGCTCTGTATAGAAAAGGGAAAATGGATGCAAAATTGTGGTACTTGCCAAGCCTTATAATAGCTATGAGACTTAGTCTTTGGAGCTTTCCACAGAGTGTTTCATGTCCTAGCTGTGTTCCCAGTGTTTTACTCTTATAATCTAGCACATATTGAAAAATAGTACAAAATAAAATAGAATTAGGTTATCATTGAATGTCGCATTGCTCGCTGTAATTCAGCTCTTCACTTAACACATAGAAAACTTCGTACATTAATATTCAGCCATTCCAGGCAGAGTATTTCGAAAAGATTTGTGAGTTCATTTACATGTTTATCTGCTCTTTTCTCCTTGGGACTTGGACTGTTCTTCCGCCTGATGATTAGAATGAATTGGATATTTTGAACTCATCCATCAGATTTGGAAATGATCTCTTAATTGATGAGGGTATTTAACAGTTAATTGAACATTTCTACTCTGAACTTCCATTTTTCTTTAAGTACAGAAATAGCACAGCAGGGCCATGGACAAGCGAAGTCTTACACACAAACATCTTTCTGTGCCTATCTTGAACTCCACAATAATCCTGCTTCCTCTCAAACTGTAGCATGCAGAAGGCCACTCAATAAACATTTTATTTTACTTTTCTATGAATTATTTAAAATGAAAACTTACAGAAGCAACTGTACCTTTTTTATGTGTGGCTACTGAGAAGTTTAATCCGATCTTATAATATGCTTTGAAAATCCAAGTGTTACCAATTCATCTATATAGAGAATTTGGTGTTTGGTTCCCATCCAAATGCCACATCAGATATTTATATTACATCTCCCTTCCCTCCTCCCTCTTCTTCCTTCCAGACCACCACTGTACAGTTGCCCAAAAGTTATAATACTATATAGAATACAGCTTTAAACTCTAAAACGCATGTACCTTCTCTAGCCCAGAATAGAGAAAATAATCTTTTATTGTGAAACTCTTTCAACCATGAGAAACGATTCCCTACATTAAAAAGCCATGAAGGTAGAGCAAGACAGCCAAATGGAAGCCTCCAGTGATCATCTCGCTCCCAACAGAAATATCAAATATTAACAACTAACTACACATTAAAAAGCACTATCATAAGAACCAAAATTCAGGTGAGCAATCACAGTACCTGGTTTTATCTTCATATTGCTGAAAGAGGCACTGAAGAGGGTAGGAAAGACTTTTTTTTTTTTTTTTTTTTCCCGACAGAGTCTCGCTGCATCACCCAGACCGGAGTGTAGTGGCGTGACTGTGGCTCACTGCAACCTCCGCCTCCCGGTTTCAAGCAATTCTCCAGCCTCAGCCTCCCGAGTAGCTGGGACTACAAGCATGCACCACCAGGCCCGGCTAATTTTTACTTTTTTTTTTTTTTTTTTTTTGAGACGGAGTCTCTCTGCCACCCAGGCTGGAGTGCAGTGGCACGATCTCGGCTCACTACAACCTCCACCTCCTGGGTTCAAGTGATTCTCCTGCCTCAGCCTCCTGAGTGGCTGGGATTACAGGTGCGCACCACCACGCCCAGCTAAGTTTTGTATTTTTAGTAGAGACGGGGTTTCACTGTGTTGGCCCGGCTGGTCTCACACTCCTGGCCTCAAGTGATCTGCCTGCCTCAGCCCCTCAAAGTGCTGGGATTACAGGCATGAGCCACCGCTCCCGGCCTAGGGAAGACGTTCTTGAACTGCTGATGCTACCCCTTTTCAATCCCATGGCAGTAGCCACAGGGCATGGAGAGAGAATCTCTGCACTTGGGGGAGGGAGAGTGTAGTGACTAGGGGACTTGGCATTGAACTCAGTGCTGAGCTGTCACAGCAGAGAGCAAAGCTGTGCTGGGTTCAATTGGTGCCTGCCCATGGAGGGAGCATTTGGACCAGCCACAGCCAGAGAGGAATTGTCCATCCCAAGGATCAGAACTTGAGTTTCACAGCAAGCCTTGCCACTGTGAGCTCAAGTGCTCTGCGGTCCTAGGTAAACGTGAAAGGCAGCCTAAGATACAAGCACTGTACTTCCTAGGCAACTCATGGTACTGGACTGGGCTTAGAGCCAGTAGACTAGGGTGGCACATGACCTAGGGAAACAACAGCTGGGGCAACTAAGAGAGTGCTTGAACCACCCCTTCCCCTATCTCAGGCAGCATAGCTGGCAGCAGAGAAAGTGACTCCTTCCTTCTGCTTGAGGAGAGAATAGTGAAGAGTAAAGAGGACTTTGTCTTGCGTCTTGAATAAGAACTCAGCCACAATCAGATAGGGCACTGGCCGGTGGTGGTGGCCACAGGAGTTCTTGCATTACCCCACACCCAGCTCCAGGAGGCTCAGCACAAAAAGAGACACTCCAGCCAGGTACAGTGGCTCACGCCTGTAATTCCAGCCCTTTGGGAAGCCCAGGAGTGCAGATCACCTGAGGTCAGGAGTTCGAGACCAGCCTGACCAACATGGTGAAATCCCGTCTCTACTCAAACTACAAAATTAGCCAGGCATGGTGGCACACGCCTGTAATCCCAGCTACTCAGGAGGTTGAGGCAGGAGAATCGCTTGAACCCGGGAGGTGGAGGTTGCAGTAAGCCGAGATCGTACCCACTGTACTCCAGCCTGGGCAACGAGAGCAAAAGTCCATCTTAAAAAAAAAAAAAAAAGAAAGGACATTCCATTTGTTTGGGAGAAAGTAAGGGAGGGAAGAGAACAAGAGTCTCTGCCTGGTAATCCAGAGAATTGTTCCACATCTTATCCAAGACCACAAAGAAAATACCTTTGGAAATCTGCAAGAACCACAGTGTTACTGGGCTTGGGGCCCAAGTCCCTTCAAATACCTGGAAAGCCTTCCCAAGAAAGAGGAGCATGAACAAGCCCAGACTGTGAAGAATACAATTAATACATAACTGTTTAGAACCCGGACACTGACAAATATCCATAAGCATCAAGACCACAAGAAATACACAATATCACAAAAGAAACTAAATAAGGCACCAGGGACCAATCCTAGAGAAAAAGAGATATGTGACCTTTCAGATAGACAATTCAAAATAGATAACTTCAAGGAAACTCAAAGAAATGTAATATAACACAGAGAAAGAATTCAGAATTCCATCAGATGAATTTCACAAAGGGATTTGAATAATTTAAAGAATTAAGCAGAAATTCTGCAGTTGAAAAATGCAACTGATGTACTGAAGAATGCATCAGTCTTTTATTAGCAGAACTGATCAAGCACAAGAATTAGCGAGCTTGAAGATAAGCTATTTGAAAATATACAGTCAGAGGAGACAAAAGGAAAAAACAATAAAGTATGCCTAAAAGATATGGAATATAGCCTCAAAAAGGCAAATCTAAGAGTTATTGGCCTAAAATAGGAGGTAAAAAAAAAAAAAAGAGATAGGGGTAGAAAGTTTATTCCAAGGGATAATAACAGAGAACATTCCAAACCTAGAGAAAGATATCAACATTCAAGTACAAGAAGGTTATAGAACACCAAGCAGATGTAACCCAAAGAAGACTACCTCAAAGCATTTAACAGTCAAATTTCCAAAGGTTAAGGATAAAGAAAGGATCCTAAAAGCACCACCTGAAAAGAAGCAAATAACATACAATGGAGCTCTGATATGTCTGGCAGCAGACTTCTCAGTGGAAACCTTACAGGTCAGGAGAGAGTGGCATGGCATATTTAATGTGCTATATGAAAAAAATAAAGTTTTACTCTAAAATAGTATATATGTCTAGGGAAAATGGAAGTGCACCACATTAAGGGATAACTCTGTAGAACAAAAGAATCTGAACAGCAGACCTTCAGTTCCAGAATTTACCACTGAAATAATCTACCCAAATGAGAAGGAAATAGAAAAGTAATTCTGGTAATATGACAAAACAAGGTTCTATAACATGCCCAAAAGACCACACTTGTTCCCCAGCAATGGATCCAAACCAAGAAGAAGTCTCCGAATTGCCAGATAAAGAATTCAGAAAGCCAATTATTAAGCTACTCAAGGAGATACCAGAGAAGGGTGAAAACCAACTTAAAATTAAAAAAAAAAAAAAATACAAGATATGGATGGAAAATACTCCAGAGCAACAGATATCATAAAGAAAAAGCAATCACAACTTCTGGAAATGCAAGACAGACTTAGAGAAATACAAAATGCAGTGAAAAGTTTCAACAATAGAATCAAACAAGTAGAAGAAACAACTTCAGAGCTCAAAGACAAGGTCTTTTAATTAACCCAATCAGACAAAGGCAAAGAAAAAAGAATCCAAAAAAATTAACAAAGCCTCCAAGAAATTTGGCATTATGTTAAATGGCCAGACATAAGAATAATTGGTGTTCCTGAGGAAAAATAGAAATCTAAAAGTTTGGAAAACTTATTTGAGGTAATAATTGAGGAAAATGTCCCTGGCCTTGCTAGAGATCTGGACATCCAACTACAAGAAGCTCAAAGAACACTTGAGAAATTTATAACAAAAAGATCATCACCTAGGCACATAGTGATCAGCTTATCTAAAGTCAAAATGTAGAAAAGAATCTTAAGAGCCATGAGGTAAAATCATCAGGTAACCTATAAAGGAAAACTGACCAAATTAACAGCAGATTTCTCAGCAGAAACCCTACAAGCCTGAAGGGATTAGGGTCCTGTCTTTAGCCTCCTCAAACAAAATGATTGCCAGCCAAGAATTTTGTATCCTTGTTTCCAGATGATATGATCTTACATTTGGAAAAAATGAAAGACTCGACCCAAAGTCCATTAGAACTCATAAACAAATTCAGTAAAGTTGCAGGACACAAAATCAACATACAAAAATCAGTAGTATTTCTATATGCCAACAGTGAACAATCTGAAATAGAAATTGAATTTTGAAAGATCTCTGCAATGAATACTATAAGATACTGACACAAGAAATGGAGGAAACAAGTATTATAGTAAAATGAAAAAACATGAAGAGATATTCCATGTTCATGGATTGGAAGACTCAATATTCTTAAAATTTCCATATTATCCAAAACAATCTACAGATTCCATATAATCCCTGTCAGTATACCAGTGACATTCTTCATAGAAATAGAAAAAAAAAAAAAATCCTAAAATGTATATGGAACAACAAAAGACCCAGAATAGCCAAAGCTATCCTGAGCAAAAAGAACAAAATGGAGACTTCATTACCTGACTACGTTACCTGACTTCAAATTATACTACAGAGCTATAGTAACCAAAACAGCATGGTACTGACATAAAAACAGACATGTAGACCAATGGAAGAGAATAGAGAACCCAGAAACAAATTTACACACCTACAGTGACTTATTTTTGACAAAGGTGCCAAGAGCATACACTGGGGAAAAGACAGTCTCTTCAATCAACGATACTGGGAAAACTGGATATCCATAAACTGAAGAATGAAACTAGACCCCTATCTCTTGCCATATGCAAAAATCAAATCAAAAGGGATTGAAGACTTAAATCTAAGACCTCAAACTACAAAACTCCTACAAGAAAACTTTGGGGAAATGCTCCAGGACATTGGTCTGGACAAAAATTGCTTGAGTAATACCCCACAAGCACAGGAACCCAAAGCAAAAACAAATGGACAAATGGGATCACATCAAATTGTAAAGTTTCTGGACAGCAAAGTAAACAACCAACAATGTGAAGAGACATCCCACATAATGGGGGAGAATATATGCAAATTACTAATCTGACAAGGGGTTCATAATCAGAATATATAAGGAGCTCCAAGAACTCTATAGGAAAAAACTCTAATAATTAGACTTTAAAATGGGCTACAGATTTGAATAGATATTGCTCAAAAAAAGACAAATTAAACATGTGAAAAGGTACTCAACATCACTGATCATCAGAGAATTGCAAATTGAAACAGCAATGAGATATCTCATCCCAATTAAAATGGCTTTTATCCAAAAGTCAGGCAACAACAAATGCTGGTGAGGATGTGGAGAAAAGGGAACACTCATACACCGATGGTGGGAATGTAAAGTAGTACAACCACTATGGAGAACAGTTTGGAGGTTCCTCAAAAAACTGAAAAAAGAGCTACCATACAATTCAGCAATTCCACTGCGGGGTATATACATAAAAGTAAGGAAATCAGTATATCAAAGAGATATCTGCACTCCCATGTTTGCTGCAGCACTGTTCACAATGGCTAAGATTTGAAAGCAAACTAAGTGTCCATCAATATATGAATAGATAAAGAAAATATAGTACACATACACAATGGAGTATTATTCAGCCATAAAAAAGAATGATATCCTGTGACTTTCAACAACATGGACAAAACTGGAGGTCATTATGTTAAGTGAAATAAGCCAGGCACAGAAAGACAAACTACAAGTGTTCTCACTCATTTGTGGGAGCTAAAAATTAAAACAATTCAGGTCATGAATATAGAGAGTAGAAGGATGGTTACCGGAGTCTGGGGAGGGTATTGAGCAGTGTTGGGAGGAAGTAGGGATGGTAAATGGGTACAAATAGTATTTGGAAAGAATGAATGAGACCTAGTACTTCATAGCACACTAGGGTGACTACAGTCAATAATTTAATTGTACATTTTAAAATAACTAAAAGAGCACAATTGAATTATTTGTAACATTAAGGAGAAATGCTTGAGGAGACAGATATGTCATTTACCCGGATGTGATTATTACATATTGCATGTCTGTTTCAAAGTATTTCATGCACTTCATAAACTTATACACATTCTATGTACCAAAAAATCAAAAATAAAAAATTTAGTAAAAAGAAAGCCATGACCTTCATTGATTTTAATATTTCCAGAATCTGTGCCAACCAGAAGGCATTGCAATTTTTTCCCAATTTTCAAATAATATTTTAGTGAAACTACCTGTTGGGAGTTGCTAATATGCATATTAATTTAATGTCTCTAATCAAATTATTATTGCACCATCCCCTGAAAAATTGATACTTGAAGCACACAATAACCTTGCTATTTGACAGTTCCATTCTAGCAGTCTATCATTCTCCTTGTATTATCTGTTTATTTGGTTGGTTGTTTCATATTATTTCCAGAAATTATTTAATTTGGCAGGTGTCAATGCATTGGGGAATTATTACCTATTAGTCTGAGTTCCCCAGGAAGGAGAGGATACCAAGATTGATTTATTGGAGAAAACACCTATGAGAGAAAATGGAGGCAAAGAGAGGCATTAAGAAGCTCAGAGAGCTGTCAAGACCGTAACATAGGTCTGACCTTTGTGGAGGAAAGGAGGAAGGAAAGAGGATTGGTGAAGAAAAGTCCTAGGCTACAGTATAATTCTAAGAAAATTTCAGCAAGACAAACAGAATCCTTGAGTGAAAATCACCCTTTGGAAGAGCTCTTCATCTCCTAGGAGACGAAGCTTTAGTATCTTTGCTGTGCTGTCATTGGCTGAGAGCTGCCCATGGGAAACTTGGCCTCAGGCAAATGCAGTAGAGGATTTCAGGGCTTAGCAACTGAGGTCATCATTCAGTCAGGCTCCCTGAATTCAGAGATCTGAGAGGTGGCTTTTTTTTTTTTTTTTTTTTTTTTTTTTTTTTTTTTTTTTTTTTTTTTTTTTGAGACAGAGTCTTGCTCTGTCACCCACACTCGAGTGCAGTGGCACAATCATGGCTCACTGCAGTCTCAACCTCTTGGGCCCAAATGATCCTCCCACCTCAGCCTCCCAAGTAGCTGAGACTACAGGCATGCACCACCACAGCCAGTTAATGTTTGTATTTTTTGTAGAGATGAGTTTTCACCATGTTGCCCACACTGCTCTCAAACTTCTGGGCTAAAGCGATCCACCTGCCTCGGTCTCCCAAAGTGCTAGGATTACAGGCGTGAGCCATCATGCTCAGTCTGAGGGGTGACTTTCAAAGCCACCATAGTACTATTAAAAGAAAATAGAGGCCAGGCGCGGTGGCTCAAGCCTCTAATCCCAGCACTTTGGGAGGCCGAGACGGGTGGATCACGAGGTCAGGAGATCGAGACCATCCTGGCTAACACGGTGAAACCCCGTCTCCACTAAAAAAATACAAAAAACTAGCCGGGCGAGGTGGCGGGCGCCTGTAGTCCCAGCTACTCGGGAGGCTGAGGCAGGAGAATGGCGTGAACCCGGGAGGCGGAGCTTGCAGTGAGCCGAGATCGTGCCAGTGCACTCCAGCCTGGGCGACAGAGTGAGACTCCTTTTAAAAAAAAAAAGAAAAGAAAAGAAAATAGAGTCTTGTATCTCGAATTTGACACTCTTTATAAAAGCATACAAAGAGGAAGCAAAGTCTAATTAAAGGCACAGGTAACTTGCCCCAGTCTGAAAACTCACTGATTCATTCATAAAATACTTTAAGAATGCAATTAAGCAGGTACTTTGGTTTACATAGAGATGGGTTCAAATCCCACCTCCCCACTCCCCCTGAATTATTCTTGCAAAAAAAAAATAACTTAACCAGAACCAGACCAAGCCTTTAATCTAATATCTATATTTTATGAAATGCAGGGGATAAAGGAACAAGTTAACTATCATGAGGAAACCATGAGAAAAACCCAGAGGGTGGGGCATTCCACAGAACAACTGACCTGATACCTGGAACAAGTCAATGTCATAGGAAAAAAAGTTGGAGGGAACAGCAGGACCATTCTAGATTAGAAGAAACTTAAGAATTATAACCATTAAACAATTATTGATTAAAATATAGCTTGAATAAGCCAATTGTAAAAGACATTTTTGGTACAATCAGGAAAATTTAAACGTAGAGAGGGCGTTAAAGGATATTAGGGAATATTATTGCCAATTTTGTTAGCTGTGATAATGGTACTGTGGTTATGTGGAAAAAATATCCTTTTTGTTAGTGATGCATATAGAAATTATTTAGGAGTAAAATATATCTATAATTTACTTTAGCATATTTCAAAAGTAGAAGAAGCAAATATAGTAAATTCTTATAATTGTTAAATGTAGATGTCGATATATGAGTGTTTATTCTGCTATTTATTCTATTTCTCCATATCTTTGAAATTTTTCAAAATAAAAATATTTTAAAATATTTTCTCAGACACACAATAGCAAAAGGAATTCACTAGCAACAGAACTACAACACAGGAAATGTTAAATGAACTCTTTCAGGCAGAAAGAAAATGCTACCAGATAGAAATGTGAATATGCGCAAAGGAATGAAGAACACCTGAAATGGTAGCTATATAAACAAATATGACTTTTTAATTTGTTTTTTAAATCTCTTTAAAAATAATTGAGTCTTTTCCATTTAGACCTGGACTAGATATTAAACACAGCCTTTGGCAAACTGAAAAATTAAATTTGTCCTTAATTATAAATGAACAGTTATCAATAGAAATACAGATTCTTATTTCTCTTGGAAATGTAGAGACTTTATTAAGTCTCTTCCTTACCTTTCCTCATGACAACAATTATCTTGAATTGAGTGATGGCTGGCCTTGATCTCTTTTTATAAGGTGGAAAACCGCAGGAAAAAAAATGAGACTGGTATGTGTCTTCTTGAATGAAGAGAATGGAAACTGTATAGTAAAGAAAAAATGAGATCAAGGAAGATAGGCTTCCGAAGTTCAAGAAAAGAGAGACCAGAGGGAAGCACTAGAAACCATTTCACTTTCAAGTTCATGGCTAATCTGCTGAAATACTAGACTTGAGAAGCAACGTGGCTTTCAATGCCACAAGCCCTCCAAGGAAAATGAAAGTTTCTTGACCTTTTCTGGGAACTATTTGCCTGCACTGAATATTTAGTATGATTTATTGGGGTTTGCAAGAGGCACAGGTTTAAGGCTTTTTTTTTTTCTTTTAATAAACAACTCATGAATTAGAATAAGTGGTATACTTTCACTGGCTAAAGATTTACTGTTTTTGTGAAGACGTGTTAGCACTTTCTAGAAAGGGTAGGTCATTTTTAAAAAGCCACCTTGGAAGCCTTTACAGAGGTGAAAAAGTTATGTAGTACAATTACTTTTTCCTCCTCTTTCTCCAATTTGGAAATTTGCTCGTCAATGTCATGGTCGTAAAAATTAAGGAAATCTTTATTGGCCAGGTTAGGGAAAATAATGAAGCTTTTATGACATTAGAGAGTGAATGCTCAGGTAACCTGGTTCTAGCACCATTCTCTACACAGGTGAGTGATATGGAGGGAAAACTATTGCAGGGAGGTTTATCATCTCCAGAGTCTTATACTTTGCCCCCTCTCCACTGCTTGCAATGCTATCATGACTAAGTATAGAGTCATATAGTTGAAAGTGTTTCCCAAACCCCATGGTCTATACTTGCATATGTAAAGTGGAGAAAAGGATAATTTTCCACATTTAATCAAGATAAAATAAAAAATGAAGGAAAATATCCACAGCTAATATCATACTTAATGGTGAATGTCTGAATTCTTTCCCACTATGATCAAATACAAGACAAGGTAGTCTGCTCTCACCAGTTCTATTCGACATCATACTGGAATTCCAGCCAGGAAAATTATGTAAGGAATACACATAAAAGGCATCCAGATTTGACAAGAAGAGATTAAACTATCTCTAATGACAGATTGTATAATCTTATATAGGAAAAGCCATAAAGGATTCATCAAAACCTACTAAAACTAACAAGGAAATTCAGAAATATTGCAAGATATAGATTGGTATACAAATATCAACTGAATTTCTATATACTTGCCAATACACAATGATCAAGTAGGCTTTATGCCTGGGATACAAGGTTGGTTCAACATACACAAATCTATAAATGTGATTGATCACATAAACAGAACTAAACACAAAATACACATGATTAAATCAATAGATGCAGAAAAGACTTTTGATAAAATCCAACATCCCTTCATGTTGAAAACGCTCAAAAAACTAGGTATGAAAGAAACATACCTCAAAATAATAAGAGCCAGCTATGACAAACCCACAGCCAACATCGTACTAAATGGGCAAAAGCTGGAAGCATTCCCCTTGAAAACTGGCACAAGACAAGGATGCCCTCCCTCACCACTCTTATTCAACATAGTATTGGAAGTCCTGGCCAGAGCAATCAGGCAAGAGAAAAAAATAAAAGACATCCAAATAGGAAGAGAGGAAGTCAAATGATCCCTGTTTGCAGATGACATAATCCTATATCTAGAAAACCTCATAGTTTCAGCCCAAAAGTTCCTTGAACTGGAAAAATTTCAACAAAGTTTAATGATACAAAATCAACATACAAAAATCACTAGCATTCCAATATACCAACAACAGCCAACCCAAGAGCCAAATGAAGAATGCAATCCCATTCAAAAATTCCACAAAAAGAATAAAATATCTAGGAATACACCTAACCAGGAAGGTGAAAGAGCTCTACAAGAAGAATTACGAAACACTGCTGAAAGAAATCAGAGATGACACAAACGAATAGAAAAACATTTCATGATCATGCATAGGCAGAATCAAGATTAAAATTGCCACACTATCCAAAGTAATTTACAGATTCAATGTTATTCCTATCAAACTACTAAGGACATTTTTCACAAAACTATTTTAAAATTCATATGGAACCAAAAAATTGCCCAAATAGCCAAGGCAATCTTAAGCAAAAAGAACAAAGCTGGAGGCATCAGGTTACCCAACTTCAAACTATACTACAGGGTTACAGTAACCAAAACAGGATGGTACACTGGTACAAAAACAGACACATAGACCAATGGAACAGAATAGAAAGCCCAGAAGTTAGGTCACACACCTACAACCATCTGATCTTCGACAAAGCTGACCAAAACCAGCAATGGGAAAACGACTCCCTATTCAATAAATGGTGCTGGGTAACTGGCTAGCCATGTGCAGAAGATTGAAACTGGACCCCTTTCTTATACCATGTACAAAAATTAACTCAAAACGGATTAAAGACTTACATGCAAAACCCAAAACTATAAAAATCCTAGAAGAAAACCTTGGCAATACCACTCAGAACATAAGCACAGGCAAAGATTTCATGATGAAGATGCCAAAAGCAATTTCAACAAAAGCAAAAATTGATAAATGGGATATAATTAAACTAAAAAGCTTTTGCATAACAAAATAAACTATCAACAGAGTAAACAGACAACGTAGAGACTGGGAGAAAATTTTTGCAAACTATGCATCTAACAAAGGTCTAATATCCAGCATCTATAAGGAACTTAACAAATTTACAAGAAATAAAACAAACGACCCCATTGAAAAGTAGGCAAAGGACATGAACAGACACTTTTCAAAAGAAGACATACATGCAGCCAACAATCACATGAAAAAAAAAATCTCAACATCACTATCATTAAAGAAATGTAAATCAAAACCACAATGAGATACCATCTCACACCAATCAGAACGGCTGTTATTAAAAAGTCAAAAAAATAACAGATGCTGGCGAGGTTGTGGAGAAAAAGGAATGCTTATACACTGTTAGTGGAAGTGTAAATCAGTTCAATCATTGTGGAAGACAGTGTGGCAATTCCTCAAAGATCTAAAGACAGAAACATCATTTGGCCAGCCGTGATGGCTCACACCTGTAATCCCAGCACTTTGGAAGGCCCAGGCAGGTGGATCACTTGAGGTCAGGAGCTCAAAACCAGCTTGGCAAACATGGTGAAAGCCCGTCACTACCAAAAAACACAAAAATTAGCTGGGCGTAGTGGCACGTGCCTGTAGTCCCAGCTACTCAGGAGGCTGAGGTGGGAGAATTGCTTGAATTTGGGAGGCAGAGGTTGCAGTGAGCCAAGATCACACCACTACACTCCAGCCTGGGCAATAGAGTGAGACCCTGTCTCAAAAAAAAAAAAAAAAAAAAAAAGTCATTCGACCCATCAATCCCGTTACTGAGTGCATATCTAAAGGAATATAAATTGCTCTATTATAAAGACACACACCCATGTATGTTCATTGCAACACTATTCACAATAGCAAAGACATGGAATCAACCTAAATGCCCATCAATGACAGATTGGATAAAGAAAATGTGGTACATATACACCACGGAATACTATGCAGCCTTAAAAAAGAATGAGTTCATGTCCTATGCAAGGACATGGATGGAGCTGGAGGCCATTATCCCTGGCAAACTAATGCAGGGACTGGAAAACAAATACCACACTTTCTCACTTGTAAGTGCAAGCTAAATGATGAGAACACATGGATAAATAGAGGAGAATGACAGACACTGGGGCCTAGGAGAGGGTGGAGGGTGGGAAGAGGGAGAGGATCAGGAAAAGTAACTAATGGGTACTAGGCTAAATACCTGGGTGATGAAATAATCCGTACAACAAACCCCTATGATACAAGTTTACCTATGTTTCAAAATTGCATGTGTACCCTTGAACTTAAAAATTTTAAAAAAGAAAATATTTTATACACACACACACACACACACACACACACAATGGAATATTATTCAGCCATAAAAAAAGAATGAACTTATGTCATTTGTGGCAATTGGAAGGAAACTGAAGGACACTATGTTAAGTGAAATAAACCAAGCACAGAAAAACAAATAGTGCATGATCCCACTCATTTGCAAAATTGAAAAATGCTGTTATCATAGAAGTACAGCAGAGAATAGTGGTTGTCAGAGGCTGAGGAAGGGAGGAAAAAGATGATAAGGAGATACTGGTAAATGAATATAAAATTGCAGATAGATAGGAGAAATAAGTTGTGTTGTATTGCACTGTAGGATGATTGTAGTTAACAATATTGTATTGTGTATTTCAAAATAACTAGAAGATAGGATTTTGAATGTTCTCACCACAAAGAAATAGTAACAGTTTAAGGTGATGGATAGGCTAATTACCCTGATTTGATCATTACACAATGTATACGGGTTTTAAAACATCACACCATACGCCATAAATAGGTATAATTATTATGTGTATTAAAATTTAACTTAAAAATAAAATAAGGAAAACCTACAGAATGTAAAAAACATATTTGCAAATCATATATCTGACAAATAACCTATAAAAGAACAATTACACCTCAACAATTAAAAAAAATCCAATTTTTAAAATGAACAAAGTCTCTGTATAAACATTTCTTCAGAAAAGATACACAAATAGAAGACAGACAGATAAAAAGATGCTCAACACCATTAGTCACCAGGGAAATGCAAATTCAAATCACAACAAGATACCACTTCATACCCACTAGAATGACTCTAATCAAAAAGATAACAATTACAAGTATTATAGAGGATGAAGAGAAATCGGAACACTTACACGCTGCTGGTAGAAATGTAAAATGGTGTCGTTGCTTAGGAAAACAGGCTGGCAATTTTCAAAGGCGTAAACATAGAATTACCAGATAACCCAGCAATTCCATTTCTAGGTATATACCCAAGAGAACTGAAAATATATCTTCATTCAGCAGCTTATATACAAATGCTCATAGCAACATTATTCTCAATAACTAAAATTTAGTGGTACTGTGGTTACACAGAAAAAAATCCCTTTTGTTAGTGATGCATATACAAATTATATACAGTGAAATATCATTATGTCTGTAATATATTTTTAAATATTTCCAAAATCAATTAAGGAAATGCAGCAAAATTCTCCAGATACCTAACAACAAGGTAAAAAAAACACTATACACTAATATATTCTGGCTAAATGGACATTAAATGTAGGTATATATTATATATAAGACATTATATATATTAAACAAGCAAGAAAATATGAATAATACAAAGTAAAAATACTAGTGCTTATATTTGTATACGGGGACTGTGAATGGCTATCTCTGGGTGTGGAGTTGCAAAGGTCTCTCCTTTTTATTTAATATGATCCATTTCCATATTGTTTCACAGAAAGTGAAGGAAAACCATGCCAGCCAGTCCCATGTAAATCGCTGGGAAGTTCACTGACCTGAGAATCAGAAAAACTAGGTTCTGATGCTGACAGTTCCTATGTTCTGATGTTTCTCTCCTCTCCTCTGCGCTGCCTGTGTACTTATCTGTAAGACTGGTTAACTTGACCCAAATTCTAAACTCTGTCAGCTCTACAAACCTATCACTTTATGCTTCTATATAATTCAAATTTCATTCCTTAGAAAATAACATTACCAGCACTTGCAAAGTACCTGGAAATGATAACACCTCATGGGGGAAAAGATGAAAACCTTGAAGAGTTCACTATTGCTATCCTCAGTTCCTGTTGCACACCTATTTGGATTGCTTCACCAGACAATAGTCTATATTCTGACAGTTGGAAACAAACAGCCAGCAAATAGAAACTGGGATAATGCACAATAGGAATGACCTCTGGTGGTTTTGTAACCTAAAAATAGCACAGGTCAAATTAGAATAGTTGTTTTTTGTTATTTTGCTTGCTTGTTTTGTACTTTTGTAAATATATATAAATTAGATATTCAATTCTCTGTTTTCTACCAGTTCACAATCACCCACCCCAATCACCACCCCCAGCCCCCTGCCCTATAGGTTCCTTATTAGCAGCTTTCACTTTCAGGGAGATTGTAATGTTGCTGAAAGAACACCAAAATACAATTCTGCTCACCATTAATCCTTGTCTTCGGCAGCCCTCCATACTACAATTGCCTCTCTATTTCATTCATTGTCCCCCATCTACAACCTGCACATATTTGCAGTCAATCGGAGAAGTAATTACTTTTGTACGGAGAACACCACAAACCAACTCTTATTTCCACTACACACAAATATCAGTTAAGCATTATATTAAATTTAGGGTTAAAGTGCTACAGAACCTCTCACCAAAAAAAAAAAAAAAAAAAAAAAGGCAGGGGGGAGGGGAGATTCCGTTCTTTTCTTTAACGGTATTTCAGATCTCATTTTTTTTTTAAAGGTTGGAGAAAGCAGGAATCTTTTCAGTTTAAATTATCTTTTTTTTTTTTTTTTTTGGAGCAGTTTTCTTGGTACAAAACTTAGGTTAAAACCTCTAAAAATATATCTAGGAAATATAGAAAATGATATTAAAATGACTTTTAATAGGCCAAAAAATGTTTGTTAAAAAAATGTCAGATCAAAGACACTCACTTGTATAATAATGGTAGAAGCATATTCAAGGTAAATGAAGGTTGGGAAGGATTAAATCTGCAAAAATAAGAAAGTTAGTGTTGTGATTGATTTCACTAGGCACACAATCATTAGACATGCATATGCTGATAGAAATCAAATATTGCAAAAAAAAAGAACATCAGATTTCTTACATAAATAATAATCAAATAAATTATTCTGTATTATAATCGCTTTTTCAAATAGTTAAAATTTCACAAAATCTACTATTCTGGCAAATACAAGAGAATCCTCTTAAAATTAACTAATATTGCAGGAGGATATTTTTTCTTGGGGAATGGTCCTCCCTTTATTGTTGAAAGTTGTGTTATTCTCTTAATGACTTGCTTTTTATTTGAAGTTCTGTATGTGTGTGTGTGTGCATACATGTATACAATACATCCACACAGAGACAAATGCCCACATACCTGATACAAACAAGGGGGCTGATGCTTGACTGGCCTGTCTTCCTTCTCTTATTAATACAACTACTAATCACACACCAGAGCCTATAATCTTGAACTTTTGAAAAACAAAATACATTCATCAATGTTTGAAAAGTAACCCCCAAGAAATGCATTCCTAAATCCTTTAAAATAAACAAATTAAGAGTCCAAGAATAGGAATTCAAGGAGATTTAAATTTGAATTAGCTTAACCACTTTTGACAAGTTTACACATGAAAGACACCAAGATTGTATGTACTACTTGCTGCTTTAAGAAGTTTCATTCTGTCTGTCTATATAAAAAGTTTCAGCCAAAGTTAAATCAATCTCCTCTACTGATTTTCAACATTAGACAAATACCCAGCCCCCCTCCTCCTTTTTTCTGAACCCTGCTTTCAGCCTGACTTTTTCCCCAATTGAAATTCAGACCCTCAATGGTTGGTTTTTCTTGGTTCTAAATGTTGATAAAAAAGGGTTTTCTCCACTCCCTCAATTTGATGTGACAGGCTTCTGACATGAATAATGGAAGCATTTCTTTCACAGGCAAATCAACTTAATTTAGCAAGCCTTTATACTCTCAGTGGGCAAGCCGCAATCCCCGAGATTCCATGAGAGTCTTTAAGTTAGACAAAATCTTTAGAATTTGCAGAAAATGTATAAAGTAAACAACACTTATTTTGTCACAATACTTGAATAACTTTTATGCAGGAGTTACAGATGAATATATTACTTCCTAATCAGATCTTGATTTACAAGCAATTTGTGATGAACCCTCCAAGCTCAAGGGAAACTAGCTCCTAGTAAGAAAAATAAGGGAGTCTCTATACAAATAAATTTTAAAGCCTGCAGATTGAAAACAAAACAAAACAAAAAACAGAGAAAACAAACACCCCACTGCTCCCAAAAAAAGGCAAATAAAAATCAAGGTACATGTACTTTGTAGAGCCAAGTGGAGTTTATAATAGCACTAGAAAAATCTATTTTAAATAATCCCTTTAAGCAGAATCTTGGAGAGTTGAAATGGCAGCATTTCCTAGCCATGAGATTAAAAGGAATAGATCCTACAGTCATTTCCATTTCCAAATTCAGGACACAGCTATTCCCCTGAGAACTTTGCAGAACAGAAAGAAGACACGTTAATAATACATTAGTGAAAGAAAGATGGGACTCATAAGAATAAAACTAAGACATATGCCTTCTGAGTGGGCCATTGAGGAATGGTTTTATTTATTTATTTACTCATTTATTTATTTTTGAGATGGAGTGTCACTCCGTCGCCTGGGCTGGAGTGCAGTGGCACGATCTTGTCTCACTGCAACCTCGACTTCCCGGGTTCAAGCGATTCTCCTGCCTTAGCCTCCCGAGTAGCTGGGATTACAGGAGTCCGCCACTACGCCCAGGTAATTTTTTGTATTTTTAGTAGAGATGGGGTTTCACCATGTTGGCCAGGCTGGTCTCAAACTCTTGACCTCGTGATTTGCCCGCCTCAGCCTCCCACAGTCCTGGGATTACAGGGGTGGGCCACTGTGCCCAGACTGAGGAATGGCTTTAAAATGAACACAACCAGACTTGGAGTGCAGCAAATTTTACATTAACATGATCTCTAACAGAATATGGTGCCTGATATGTGCCCTCTGGCCTTGGTATCATACAAGAAGAAGTCTGGAAGAAAGAAAAGAACACAGGACTGGGAATCTGGAGACCTGCTCCAGGCCTAGCCAGGAAATTTTCCGTATGACCGTAAACAAGTCCCTTCCCCTATCTGGGCCTCTGATTTCTTTCTGTTCAATGAGAAGGTAGAAGCAGGTGATCTCTGAGTTGAGTCCCAATTCTAAAATGCTATAATTCCATAGCTTGGTGACAAAAATTCTAGATGACCAGTGATAAAAGTATAGAAGTACTGCATATAATTTATAAATTGTAAAGAAAGTCTATAACTCTGGGATTGAGGCTGGAGTTGGTATAGCAAATCAATCTTGAGCCCCTCTGGCAGTTTTCCATAATTTTCTGTTTCCAAATATATTTTTTAAAAAACCATGTGCTTAGGCCAGGTGCAGTGGCTCACGCCTGTAATCCCAGCACTTTGGGAGGTTGAAGCGGGTAGATCACCTGAGGTCGGGAGTTCAAGGCCAGCCTGACCAACATGGAGAAACCCGTCTCTACTAAAAATACAAACATAATAATAATAATAATAATAATAATAATTAGCTGGGCGTGGTGGCACATGCCTGTAATCCCAGCAACTCGGGAGATTGAGGCAGGAGACTTGTTTGAACCCGGGAGGCAGAGGTTGCGGTGAGCCGAGATGGCGCCATTGCATTCCAGCCTGGGCAACAAGAGCGAAACTCTGTCTCAAAACAAAAAAAGAAAACAAAACAAAAAGAAAACATGTGCTTGCATCTGGAAAGGAAAACTCCAGCAACTGAGAGTTCCTTGGAGCAAAAATAGTTTTTTAAATTCTATACATTTTTTATCATCAACTTCTGAGAATATTTATAAACTGGTAAATGATAATTGAGAGGAGAACTTTACCTACATGCACACTTTTTTCAGTACTCTTAACATATTAATTTTTATCATACAAATAAAAAAATACTCTCCCAATAATATACTCTTTTAATAAAGACAGTTTCTGTTTTACTGTTATTTAAAATTTTATGAAGGTATGTTCGGATAAAAAAAAAAACTGGCTTCCTTAATGTCAGACCTTTCACATTATATTTCAACCTCAATTTGCATGTTGCTGTTGTGAGATTCATAAATTAGGAGGTAACCGTTTCAGTAAAAAGGAAAAAGTGATGCTGTAAATTTCAAATAATAAATCCTTAACTACAGACAACTATTTTTAGATAAATATTATTTCAGAGTGAAGGACCATTTTTTTTAATCCATACTCTACACATAAGCCTCTTTCTCTTTCTCTCTCTCTCCCTCTTCTCCTTCTCCTTCCCTCCCCTCAATTAGCTAATCAGCCAATTAGGGGTTCCAACAATTACAAATGTCAGGAAAGGGATAAAGGAAAAAAAAAACGGGAAACCAGTCAAGGTAGAACAAAATCCTTTTACTTTAAAGGGTGTCCACCATTAACCCCTAAAGAATTCTACTCCACCTTGAGGGATTTGCTATTCCCAGTCTCGACCCCTCCCACCTTCCTTCCCTATTATAATTGTTAGGTCAGTTAATTGGCTGATTAAGGATACCCTGGCATTTTTTATTAACTGGCAATTAGAGTCAGACTCAGAGGCACAGAAGATCCTTTCTGATTGGTGGTGGCACTTGAGTTACAAAGATTAATAAAGTCAAATGAGTTTTAAGGCCTGGTTTAGTTAATTCAGCCTTCTTGTATGGATATTTTGGCATCATCCATAGTTCTAATATCATCTCAGTTGCTTTCAAACCAAACTGCATTCATTCAAAAGCAGCAATCATCTAGTGTCAAAACTGGAAAAAAAAAATCTGGCAATAATGTGAGAATATTAGATAATCACAAATCCTAGTGGTGTTTTCATCTGCCATAATAACAATTCTTATATTTTATTCACAACACTCTCACTTTCTGTCTGTCTAGGTCCATTCCAATAGAAGACCCAAGTTCCCCAATCAAAAAGCCCACAGGAGTATAACATATGACATGCCCTAAACCCTTTAGCCTAGTTAAATCCTCTCACAGTCTCTTTCCATAACTTCTTTAAGACAAAGTGGCACTTATGAAGATCCATTACACAAGGTGTCCATTACGGACAAAGCAAATACTCCCTTAAAACCCCAAAACAGTTCATGTTATTATAAGACGATGGTATACTTGTATTAAAACCATGATCCACTAAGGCAGAACTGGATATATCAATAATAGCCTGAACAAGCAGCTGCAAAATAGGATACACTGACTGTACATGTGGTATTGGGAGGGTGGCATCCCAGAAAAATACTGGAGGCAGTACAAAACAGTAGTTAAACCCAAGAGCTTTGGATAAGGTATATATAGCCTAAGGCAAAATCCTAGCTCTACCATGTGCTTAAAAGTGTGACCTTGAGTTACTTTCTCAACATATGTGAGCCTTGTTTTTTTATCTGTAAAATGAAGATAATAAAAGAACACACCTCATAGGCTTAAAGGGAAAATTATAGGACAAATACGCAGAACATTTTTCTCAACACTTAGCACATAGTAATTGTTCAATAAACAGTAGCTATTATTGGCATGACTGTCTTTCCTCGTTCAATTTACTGGATGGTTGAGGAAACCAACAGGCTTAAGGGCATGTTTGCTCTCCTGTAGATACAGTCTGAGAACTTGTGAAAACCTATGGGACAGAGATCAGAGAGCACACAATTCCAGTGTAGGAAGAGTGGAATGAGTATGACCATCATAAACCCAAGCGTTGGGAAAAGTAACATGGCTGGGGCCAGGCATGGTGGCTCATGTCTGTAATCCCAGCACTTTGGGAGGCCGAGATGGGGGAATCACCTGAGGTCAGGAGTTCGACACCAGCCTGTCCAACATGGTGAAACCC